>NC_053154.1:66532897-66872897 GCF_016835505.1 Polypterus senegalus | reverse complement strand
AATCCGTGTCTAGATCTAAACCGCACAATTCCAAAGATTGGCCCTGAGCTTTGTTGATGGTGATTGCAAACGGCAATCGAATTAGGAATTGCAATCTCTTAAATTGAAATGGCATATCCGTTGGAATCATAGGAATGTGAGGAATGAGGACATCTTCACCTTTGAAAGGTCCTGTCAAGATTGTTGCTTCTACGACGTTGCTCATTAATTTTTTTAGCTTTGGCTGGTTGATATTTCGCAACATGATAATAGGGACGCCGATTTTCAGTTGCAGTATGTGCGGTGGTATGCGTGGCAGATTGAGTGAATTCAAAAATTCTGTTGGATAATTAACCGCCTCATCTGCTTCCACAACAGTGTCGACGGATTTGTATGTGACAACTTTGCTTTGAATGTTAGACTGAATAATGTTAAGTTCGTAGATGTCTTTGTTCTTGGCCAAAAGAATAGCTCGTTCACTCAGCCAGTCGTGATTCTTATAATTGGTTTGAATATTGGGAAATACTTTTTCAACCATTCTTCTTTTGACGTCACTAAATTGCAGAAGTTATGAGGACTTTTCCGTTCACAATTTCCAGCAACTGATGTGAGAATATCTCAGCTAGTTAATTGTAACGTCTTTACGGGTCAGTACAAAGTAGAGTATTTCCGGCAAGCATTTATTTTGTCTGCTGGTGTCGATCGAGGAATTACAGGTAATGTTTGCCTGAAATCTCTTGCAAGCAATATTAATGCATTCCCAAATGGTGTGATGTTTCCATGGAAATCTTGCAATGATCGATCAAGAGCCTCAAGCGACTTTTTGTGCGCCATTGTGCATTCATCCCAAACAATAAGTTTGCATTTCTGCAATACTTTTCCCATGCCGGATGCTTTGGAAATGTTGCACGTGGGAGTTTCAATGAATTGCATATTCAATGGCAATTTCAAAGCGGAATGAGCAGTTCTTCCACCTGGCAGCAATGTCGCAGCTATTCCAGACGACACAAGAGCCAAGGCTGTGTCATTTTGGGATCGAATTGCTGCCAGAATCAATCTAATTAGGAATGTTTTACCAGTTTTTCCTGGCGCATTACGATAGACATGCCACCAGCAATAAATACGTACAATACAAGAAAAATAGTATACAGTAAATGTGTGTACAGTGACACTAAATGCACGTACATGTACTAAGTACTGTAAGTAGAAAATTAATTATGGTTAATCACCAACAATGACACGATGACTTGTCCGATAACAATGAGTTTTATTTTACTGCACAACAAAGGAGAGCGTTACAGCCCTTAAAGGAGCCACTTCAGGCGATTGTGTACCACTGCCGTTGTTCTACTTCTGGCAGTCTTCAATCCAAATCCCTAAAGCAGATTCCATCCAGACTACTGCCTTATTATATTCACTTACAACTTGTTTTGCACCCTGGTTAAAAGGACACTGCGGCCGTAGATCTTATATTCCTTTCCTACTTTTTAAATAAAAAGAATCGTAGCCTTCAACAAATCCAAACGCTTACCCTTTTCGGCAATCATTAACATCTTCCGTTTGCACTTGGGCACGGCCCCTGAAGCAGTAGCAGATCGTTTTGGAGCCATAATGAAAGGCTTGACTATGCACAAAGATAAACACAAAAAAGCACAAAAGTTAACTCTTTACACAGCGAAACACGTTGATGCTGAATGAGCGAGACGACACTTCCTGGTTAACACTGCATTCAGCACACAGGAACTTAACTGCGTGCTCTGATTGGTTAGCTTCTCAGTCATCCGCCAACAGCGTCCCTTGTATGAAATCAACTGGGCAAACCAACTGAGGAAGCATGTACAGGAAGTAAAAAGACACATTGTCCACAGAACCCGCGAAGCAGCGAAAAATCCGTTATATATTTAGTTATGCTTTCATATAAAATCCACGATAGAGTGAAGCTGTGAAAGTCGAAGCACGATATAGTGAGGGATTACTGTACAGGTTAAAACTTTTTTTTTTTTTGAAGGCGCGCGCCCGGTATACCACACGTGTTGTTCTAGCATACGAGTCGTATTCCAAACAAAGGTCGTATACCAAGCAAAATACTTTGCCTCTAAACAGGACGTATACGAAGTTGGACTTATTCCAAAGCAGACGTATACCGAGGTACCACTGTACTTGTACATGTCTATAACAAAAATAAAATTTAGCTAGTTTATTTAGACTTTTACCATCAGAATTTAACATATACAGTGGAACCTCGGTTCACGAACGTCCCGGTTCACGTACAACTCGGTTCACGACCAAAAAGATCGCCAAACTTTTGCCTCGGTTCACAACCACACACTCGGTATACGAACAAGCCAGGTTCCCTTGCCTGCCTGCAAGCTGAGCTGAAAGAGAGAGAGAAAGAGAGAGAGAGAAAGGGCGAGCAAGCACTTGCCTGCTAGGGAGGTGGAGGAGGAGATTGCTGCACGTGTTTGCCTGCCTATCTGTAGGCTGTAGTGCAAGCGAAACCATCCCTCCCCCCACAGGCAGCCTGAGAGAAAGAGAGCTGCCATGCTTTTTCATTTAAGCAAAGCCGCTCCTTGTTAATTGTTTTCAATAAGACGTGCACTCTCTTTGTGCTCTACAGTATTTTGTGTGCTTTTGCAGTTAACTATGGCTTCTAAGCAAGTGGAGAGTTGTCAGAAGAAAGTTTTGAAGAAAATTGAAATCGAAGTAAAGAAAGAAATTACAAAAGGTGGAAAAAATGTTTACCAGTTTACTCATTTACCAATCGGAGAACCCTCGTGCTTTCAAGCAGCATAATGTAAACAAAGCCAGACTGCCAGTAATGTGGAGGGTCACAAGAACGTTCTTTTTGGAATGGCTGCATGAGGCTTTCACTCCCACCAGCTAAACAGCTAAAAGCACCAGAAACCAAGAAATCACAAGAGAGAAAACACCTGAAGGAAAACACTTCATGCCAGAACTCGTTTCATGCAAGGTTAGTTTTCTTGGTGGTTTTTGTATTACGGATTTTTCAAAAGTAATTTTTTTAGTTCATCATGCGATTTGTTGCAATGTTATTTTTCTCTTTTTTCAAATGTTCGCTTTTTTCCTTGTGCTTAAAACTCATGAAAGGTTTACAGATGGAGTTTTTCATAGCGCGATTAGGTGCGATGTTACATTTCTCTTTTCAAATGTTCGCTTTTTCCTTGTGCTTAAAACTCATTAAAATTGTTTACATGGAGGACTTCATCGTGTGATTTGTTGCAATGTTACTTTTTTGGTTGCTTGCGAGTTGGTTTTTAAATGAACTTCGGATTTGTGCGATGTTTTTTTCTGCTGTGCTTAAAACTCGTTTTAAAAACATTGTTTACAGCGATCAGGCTTTAGGTTTAATAGCGTGATCTCCTGCAATCTCGCTTTCTTGTTTGCTTGTGAGTTGGTTTTGCAAGCGCTTTGGAATTTTTTCTGCTGTGCTTAAAAGTCATTTTAAAAAAAATGCTGTGCGAGCACGTGCTACAGAGAGATTAGAGAGCCGGGCAGCTGACAGGGAAGGGATTGGGGGGACGGATAGGTGTGTGCGTGTGTGTGTTTGTGCGCTCGCGCTACACAGAGAGAGAGCGCGTGAGCGAGCCAGCTCCTGTAGCTGATCAGGGAGCCTGGGTGTTTTGTGTCAGTGTTATTCAATGTTTTTACATTAGTTTACTATTACACTGTGGATTCTATGGTGTAATTAACTATATTTGTGCTTAATCTGTACATATTTTTACATATTTACATACAGTTTGTACGGTCTGGAACGGATTAATTGTATTTACATACAATCCTATGGGGGAAACTGCTTCGGTTCACGACCAACTCGGTTTACGACCAAAGTTCTGGAACGAATTATGGTCGTGAACCGAGGTTCCACTGTAATGAGATGCTGCTACAATGACAACATCGTTTGTGCAAAGCTGTGCTACGTATTTTTCACCCTGACACAATTTTTGTGTTTCTACACAGGATGTCTACAACAAGTACAAATTATGCTCCTAAAATTTTCATTGTTTTCTGGGCTGTTTAAGGTTAATTTTTTATTCTGGTATCACTGAACAAATATACTAAATAATATACCACACAAAAAGATAATTATTCATATTAATTAATTATATATAATTATAGCCAGTAATTAAACACTCATCTTGAATGGAAGACAGGTAAAAGAAGTAGTAATGCTGATCAAGAATTAGTGATGGTAACACTACTGCAAATGTGTTTAATGTTACTAAATAAGATCAATGAACATGATACTGCATACGTATGTTCATAATACACACTGGCAAAAGGGCTGTATCAACCAATTTGGAGTAATAACAGCACAATAAAAAAAAAATTAAAAAAAAAAAAAACATTTGTTATAGTCGTTCTTCCTTTAATCAACTCTCTATACCTACTGTAGTGTACAAGGCAATAATGAGATGATTGTTACAAATCTCCCCCTCCCCACACTTGCACCTATTGACAGCATAGGTTTAGTGGCATGAAGACACCTCAGAACCCTCCATATCCTGTACACAAGAGATACTTAAGCAGTGAAAAATATGTAAAATGTACAGTACATCTGCCTTTGGACTGCTGGATAAGAACAAACAAAGATTATTCTCTACAGTAGATTTACTTCTGATGTCAGACTGCTTCCATCTGACACAGTAAATATTACTGGATTACATTTGGAGTAAGTTTCAAGAAAAATGATGAAGTTGTAATCTGTCAAGGTCCTGTACAAAAATAAATGTCTAAAGCCATAGCAGAATGCATAGAACTAAAACTAGATATTAAGAATATCACAAAATCAATTTGCTTGGAAACAGACATCAAGTCAAAGTGCCACCACCTGAGAGACACACACTTTTATAAAAATAATCTGTTTTTGGGGGAAAAAAAGCCACACAGCTCAAGGATTGCTGCTCCACAACCAAGTCTATGAATAAACCACAACAAAAGTATTTACCGTAGAACGACCTAAGAATGACCAAAATATGCAAAGTAAATGCCGAAAAAAAGAACAACTGACACTATTGACCATTGTAAAGTTTACTGTGGAAATCTCCACTTGCAAAGATTGTAATGGTGTTTTGCTTTCAAGTCAAAATAAACTCATAAAAGTAGTCTCCCTTGCATATTTCTCGGTCAACAGGAGGAAGGCTTTTGGCAAGTACAGCATTAGCAGCAACTAAGCACATAGCATTTTCCACATATTCAACCTCCTATATATTAAAATACTACTTACATCTTCTCTACTCCATCAACTCCATATTAAATAACAAGCAACCTCTTCTTTTGATATTACTACATATGGACATAAGCCAAGAGTATGCCAGCAGAATTATACTTTTAAACTGCTATACTAATAGCAGCTGTGTTTTTGTAGAAGGTGAAGGACAAACATTACAAAACTCCAAACCAGGCAAATTTTAAAATCACAATGTAGAGATTTGCCAAAGGAAATCTTCAAACTAAATCTGTTTGCAAGACTTTGATTTGAAATGCAGGCTGCTTTGTTTTCATGAAAGACCTTTATAATCTTTACAAAGAAGAGTGTTTGTCAAGAAAAGCAGGAAAAACCAGTCTGTGTTTTGACTGAAAGGAAAACTCTTTTTGATCTTTAAACAGCTCCTTCTCTATTCTTCAGAAGTAAATCTGCCACCGGCTTAACTTCAAGAAAATAAAATGTGCTAATTTTAAAAAGATATATAACCCTGAAAGTCACATCTATCAAAGGTTATGAGCAGTATTTTAAAATGCATTAACATCACAATTTAATTACATAAGCAGAGTTTAAAATAAACTTGTTACTTAAAGGACAGAAAAATAAACTTTATTTATACACATACTGTATATACATATTATATAAATTGCGGCCTGCAGGAAGCATCTCACTCCCTGCTCCTTCCAAAATGGACATTGTTCTCCCCTCTCTAACTGTTGTTCCAGTGCCACACAACTGCACCCAGGAAGCACTTCTATGTCAGACAGAACCATCTTTAAATATTGAAGCTTCCTCCCTGCAACTCCCAAGAAACCCAGCAAGTGTGCTCATTGGGACTACAACTCAAAAACAGCCCTGTGGGTATCCACATGTGAGCTCCACCAGAGAAATATTTCTACACGATATGCTGTAGAAGTGTCAGGCACCAAATGCAGTTTCCTTCCATAATTCTCCTATTTTATCATTTGACAAGTAAAGGGAAATTGCTACATACAAACCAGGATGCCCATCAATCCATGGGGACTGTCCATGTTAAAGGTAACCTACCTGTGATGCTGGAGAGCTACTATGGCTGCAAGTTTTCATTCTAACTCTTATCTTAATTAGTGGCCACTTTTTGCTGCTAATTAACCATTTCCTTTTATTTTAATTGGATTTTCTTGAGACTCTGACCACTGAATTGATTCTTTTTTCCTTAAACAGCACCTAAACACAAATTTGATGTGAAGTGAGCCAACAAATGACCAACTGAGTTGGGGTCCAAACTCCAACCAACTTCACTTCAGTTTCTTAATTTGAAGCCAATTCTCATTACTAATTAAACCCGTTATTTAATTCCATGGCGTACATTCTGCCATGGCAGACATTTCCAAAACTGCCGATTTTCTTTTTTAAGAGTGCTGTCAAAATGTTTTGTAGACCTGAGCAGATCAACATTACTGACGTCTTCACCTTTGTTTATTTTCAGTTATTGTGTGATGGACGCAGGTTGTTGTTTATGTGTTGGTACATTTTGTGTCTTAATTTTGTTTGGTTGCTAATTAAGGAAAAAAAAAATAAGGGGCCTGAGTCTTAAGTTGTGCATCAATTAACTCTTTTAGAATGAAGAATGAAGGCAAAGAAGGCAAAGAGTTAATTAGTAGCAAAAGTTGGTCACAAATTAAGGGTTAGAATGAAAACCTGCAACCACAGTAGCTCCCTAAGACTGCAGTTGGAGACCCTTGACATATACTATAATATGTGTGTGTGTGTGTCCTGAATAAGAATCAAGAACAACTATTAATTTAAAAATTGTCAGTCTAGAAGCACTCTAATAAAAAGCCAAGGACAAGACCGTACTCAGCAACAGGATGTTTTAGCACTGGCACATCAATTTATATACCATGTTGCCGTTAATGGCAGGATAAAACACTACTGTCCTTATACCAAGCAAAGATAACCAAGATGCCCCACAATTTAAATCAGACTCTTTCCATATTCACAGTAAAGAATCCTGATCATTCATATACAACTTTTAAATAGATGCTACATATCAGCTATACCATCACACAGCAAAATATGAATGTTACAGTAGACAAAAGATGTGATAATCCAAAAAGAAAACGCACATATGTGATTTAAATGTTCGTAAGAGTGTGCTGGTATTAATTTAAAATATCAAAAGGGACTTAATAAACATAATATCATAATATACACAACCTCTAAAAATATCATTTTACTTGATAAGAATACCAGAAAAGATATACCGGCTTTTCTCATATTCGGAGAAAAATTAGTTAACTTTGTTGTTTGTTAAGGAGTTTTTATGAACTTCGCTCATATGGTATTGCTTTATAGATAAATAGCAATCGTGATGCTTTATTGTTGACCTCAAGCTGACATATCATCTTGTCATGTTGAGACTGCTTTTTTTTGTCTTTTAGGGTAAGATACACAGAAAGATAGGATAGGTATAGTACAATGGAGTGGCAAAGTTGACTATGACTAAACAATATCAGCTCCTTTCTACTGAGAAGCCATTAGGCATGAAATGTAATGTTCTTTTTACAATTGTGCCTAACTTCAGAAACTAAACAGTCATTGACAACTTACCGGTTACAAATAAGTGAGAGGCTGAATGCTAAAATTTCATATTGAAAACAACCTTAATTATAAGGAAACGCTACAAGCCTTTTCAGTGTAATCAAATGTGCAAGATAGAGTTTGGTAATTTGTTTAAGAGTACAAAACATCAAAAAAACAAAATGAACAATATCCGCTTATTAAAGTTACTTCAACAACTTAACTTGCCATAGCGAGGCTAGCTGGTACAACAGCTACCATTCTTTTAATTATATCACAACTGCATTATTCTGAGGTTAATGTATCAAAACAGATTTGAACAGTATGATCACTTTCTCTACTTCCACTACTGCTACCTACCCTAGTAGCAAAGCTTTCAAGAAAGAGTAGATAAAGGGAATTACAAGGAAAAAAACTACTAATAAACCTAGATTGCCAATAGGTTACATGGTATGTATTTTTAAGGGATCAGGAGTTAACTTTTTCTGTTGGTATAGGAGGGAAAGATTAAATTTATGTATTTGGTTTCATTTTAAATGACATCCATATAGAAAGTATGGCAAAAATTTATACAGAAACCATATGTAGTTTTCTTCAATATTTCTGTAGCAAAAAACAAACACTAAAATGTTAAGAATATTAGATCATCATTGAGAACGATACTAAATAAGAATGGTTTATTTTCATGGCTCCCTAGTCACTGTGCTTATGAATCGGGCACGTTTTACTTCCTGTATATTTAAGTTTTAAGCTTGCTATGTTCCCGTAATTATTTTATGTAATTACTCTGAGCACTCCCAACACTATACAACTATCATAGTTCTGGCCAAACCACATTAGGTAAAGAGTGATAATTGTTAAACTTAGCATGTAGATTACCGTCTAGTTTTTTGTGGGGTTGGTCATGTCATCGGACTTTCGGCCACATGTCTTCGGGTGAAGAGAGGGATGGAGCTGTCAACAGATGACCACCTGGTAGTGAGTTGGCTTCAAATGGTGGGGGAGGATGCCGGTTAGGCCTGGTAGGTCCAAACGTGTTGCGAGGGTCTGCTGGGAACATCTGGCAGAGTCCCCTGTCAGAAGTAGCTTCAACTCCCACCTCCTGGAGAACTTTGACCACATCCCGAGGGAGGTGGGGGACATTGTGTCCGAATGGGCCATGTTCCCTGCCTCTATTGTTGAGGCGGCTGACTGGAGCTGAGGCCATAAGGTAGTTGGTACCTGTTGTGGTGGCAATCCCCGAACCTGTTGGTGGACACCGGTGGTGAGGGATGGCGTCAAGCTGAAGAAGGAGTCCTATTGGACCCTTTTGTCCTGTGGGACTCTGGAGGCAGCTAATAGGTACCGACAGGCCAAGCGGAATGCGGCTTCGGTGGTTGCTGAGGCAAAAACTCAGGCATGGGAGGAGTTTGGGAAGGCCATGGAGAATGAATTTCGGACGACTTGAAGGAGATCCTGGTCCACCGTCCGGCGTCTCAAGAGGGGGAAGCAGTGCAGTGTCAACACCGTATATGGTGGGGATGGTGAGCTGCTGACCTCGACTCGGGACATAGTGGGTCGGTGGGGGGAGTACTTCGAAGACCTCCTCAATCCCACTAACATGCCTTCCTGGGGACTCGGAGGTCGGCTCCCCCATCTCTGGGGCTGAGATCACCGAGGTGGTCAAAAAACTCCTTGGTGGCAGGGCCCCGGGGTTGGATAAGATACGCCCGGAGTTCCTCCAGGCTCTGGATGTTGTAGGACTGTCTTGGTTTGCACGTGTCTGCGACATTGCATGGACACTGGGGACAGTGCCTCTGGATTGGCAGACCGGGGTGGTGGTCCCCCTCTTTAAAAAGGGGGACCAGAGGGTGTGTTCCAACTACAGAGGGATCACTCCTCAGCCTCCCTGGAAAAGTCTATTCGGGGGTTCTGGAGAGGAGGGTCCGTCGGATAGTCAAACCCGGATTCAGGAGGAACAGTGTGGATTTTGTCCTGCTCGCGGAACAGTGGCCAGCTCTACACCCTTAGCAGAATCCTGGAGGGTACATGGGAGTTTGCCCAACCTGTCTACATGTGTTTTGTGGACTTGGAAAAGGCGTTTGACCGTGTCCCTCGTGGAATCCTATGGGGGGAGCTCCGGGAATATGGGGTACCAGACGCCCTGATAAGAGCTGTTCGCTCCCTGTACAACAATTGTCAGAGCTTGGTCCGCTTTGCCGGCAGTAAGTCAAGCCCGTTTCCAGTGAGAGTTGGACTCTGCCAGGGCTGCCTTTTGTCACCGATTCTGTTCATAACTTTTATGGACAGAATTTCTAGGTGCAGCCAGGATGTTGAAGGGGTCCGGTTTGGTGGACTCAGGATTGGGTCACTGCTTTTTGCAGATGATGTTGTCCTGTTTGCTTCATCAGGCCGTGATCTTCAGCTCTCTCTGAATCAGTTCGCAGCTTAGTGTGATGTGGCTGGGATGGGAATCAGCATCTCCAAATCTGAGACCATGGTCTGACATATCGAGGCTGCAGTATGTGTAACTGATAAGAACAAATCGATCACAGAGTTCTAGGGCCATTTTTCCACTTTCCAAAAGTGAACTGCAAGAAACCATCAAGACCTGAAGGATCAAAAAGGCAGTTATCATTGGTGTATGTCTGCTATTGATCATAGTTTTTACAGTGTTAAATATTTACTTAGCATTGTTGCATTAGAGATCAGAGTTACAGTATGGAGACTGAATGTTCTCTAGTGTTGCACATTTTCCATGCTGCAGAATGTAGAATGTTATAGAATGCAATTTGTGGTCAAAGATGGTTGATACCTTTCCCATTACAAGTTGGGTGAAAAGCAAGAAACAGGGCACCAGACCATCACAAGAACAACTGACACACCTCCGGCAATGCACAATCCCTTTCACACTAACCTGGAATAGCCAATTCAAATGACTATCTTTATGGCTTCTACAGGTGTTACAGAAATTACTATGCTGAATGTGGGAGAATATGCAAACTCTACTCGAACATGACTAGGCACACAATTCAAACCCATGACGCCAGATCTGTAAAGCAGCACCAGTAATGATCATTATACCTTGCTGCCCTATATAAGAGCTACTCATTTATACACTATTAATTTTACTAATAAATTACATTTCCATTGTTAATATTTAATGGCTCTACGTTTTTTATCCTGTTTCACTTACAGTTCCAGTGAAATGACTCACCCTAAATATATCTGGAACTGCAGTTGGCTTATATAGTGGGTGACAGGGAACATATTGTTTTCCTCATTAGCTGCAAGTTGTCCACATTCAACCTAAGTGCTACGAGCCATAAACTTAAGGTATCATGGTTACCACAAGGAAGCCAAGAGAAACTGTAAACACTTTTTTTCTGTTTATAATCCAGATATGCATTTTTAACCATTTTCCCAAAAGACAAAATTGCTCTAAACAGCTTTAGACAAGTTTTTGGTTTTTTGTTGATCAGTTTGCTTATTTATGTCTAAACTCCACTAATAATGGCACAGACCAGAAAAAACAGTTCCAAGTATCTGCAATAAAATAATCATTTCTAGTTTCCTTTTGTTATCACAGGGATGCCTTACAAATGTGTAAGGTATATTTTCTTAAACAGATCTTTGCTGCTTCAGAGTGGACATATTTGGCAAGTTTTAAGGCTTTTCCATTCATCTATGGACCCTGGTTCCTTCATCCCCATTGTAAGCTTAAAGAACAGACAATGATTTTTTTAAATTTATAAAAAAAACACTTCACTTTAGAACAAAATTTTATGGGGCAAATTGATATACCATGATTATGAAGGAACAAATTCGATTTGAAAAATGTTGAACTTACTCCTATGGCAGACAGTTGGGGCCCTTGCCTTGCCGGCACGCCTCTTCTTTATATGGTCCGCAGGAAGAGGCATGGACTTATCAGTACCTCCCTCGGGACACTAGATGGCAGCCGTGCCTCAGATTCCCGCAGGGCTCCATGGGAGATGGAGTTCTCTACGACCACACCCGGAAGTGCAGCTGGAAATCCGTCAAACACCTGGAGCACTTCCAGGTGGGCTATAATAGGAGCCAGCAGTCACCACTTCGGGAGCCACAGTTGGAAAGAGGGAGACAAAGCTTGCCAGAGAGGATTGGAGGAGACAAAGAAGGGAAAAGAATTGTGTTTTTGTGCCATGTTTGTGGGATTGTGTTATGCCTGTGGGAACAGGGAAGGCATTGCCCACAGGCGAAGAAAAAGAAATAAAACATTTATTTCTTTTATCAGTGTGCCTCCTGTGTCTGTCTGTGTCGGGTCAGGCGTTGATATAGTGCCGTTTGTCGCACCCCTTCATTGTTAATAGTAGAAATGGATTTCAGGTATCTAAGAATTTTCCACAGTATGACTGAAAATATTCGGTACAATACATAACACATACATTGGTATGCGGAGACCTTTCCACCACTTGACCGAGTACTACATCTGTAGCATGACTGTCAACCATTAATTGACATGAAAATGCACACCATGCTATTTTCTTGGGATACTTAGCGCTATACATGACAAAATTTTTTTTGAAATCTAGAATGATCCAAAATACTGATAAAAAGTTCTATGTTAACCTAAATTAGGTAAAAATCACCATGTGTTGCTCTGCACAGACTTTAAAATTTTACTTAAGGACACTGACCTTTTCCTTGGCTCACAGAACTTTGTAAATTTGTTTATAAATGCTGGAGCACTTGATTTTAATAAGAGAATGTTAAAAAAAAATGTATTTATCAAATATAATTCTTTCTTCACAGTAATAATGTGAAAACCAAAATAAACTCAAAAACACAAAATAAACATACACAGAGTACTTGGTAACCTCTGTAGCAGTGCTCATGTTTGCAATCCTATGCATTAAAAAAGCAACACACTCATCAATGTTAATGTCAAATCTTTAATTAGAATGTGTTTTGCAACATTAACAGTGAAGCTCAAAGTGACTGAATTTAAATTTTTAGATCATGTCATTGTTTATGTCGGACTATTCAAAATAATTTTTGAAAGAGCACTAATTGGTAGTTCTTTTTAGTGGAGACCATCTGCTAATGATGGCAAGAAAGAGAAATCAAAAATAAAAGATGATACCTGTGGCTTTTGATGCAGTCATCACTGACATCTGTGCTCATAAAAACCTGTAGATGCTGGAGAGGAACCAGGCCCGGTGGGAATCTAATGCAGAGGGTTTTGGATTGCATGCAAACTGCAAGACAATTTTAATTCAAGTGTTAAAGTACTTACGGTCTTAATCAGCCTTGAAAAGTTGTGGTTTTCCAAGTACTTTGGTACCCAGTCAATTTCTAAAATGCCAAAAATGTAACTGTACTAACTTTTTAATAGTACTGGTAGCAAAGTGAAAGTCAGTATCACACTGATTAATGACTGCAGGTAGAAATAATATTTTGGAATGCACAACAGTAAGTGATAAAAGCATAAGTGAAAACTATATATGAAATGGCTCAGAGTGCTACAGCATTACATAAACATATCTTGAAAATTCATATCTGGAAATGGCAAATAGATTTGTGCATGCTTTGAAACCACATGACATTAATTACATACGAGTTATAATTGTTTAACATGTACATGTTGAGATTGACCACTACAAAATAAAACAGGGATTATGCATTCATTCTATGATTGTTCATCTACACATCTGTCCGAGTATCGTTCCATGTCCTAAGCATCATTAGGTTCATGCAGAAATGTGGGAGGAAACTGCACGGCAACTGTAACAGCACCCATTGTGCAAGTAAAATTCCAGACCAGCAACAAACAAAGTGGCTATTTCCCTTGTGTACATGAGTGATAAAATGATCTGTTCCATTTGTTAATACGAATATAAAATTTATTTGGGGCTTTGGCGCTTCAAAGCTCATCTCTCCAGTAATATGACATGTACTACATTAACAGAAAGGCATCACTGAGACAGACAGTTGTTATAACAAAATGGACAAAACCAAATACTGAATGTGAATCTAAACACACTAAATTTCTCTCATTCATTTGGTTTTTGAAGTCAAACTAATGATCATTAGTATAACTTCTACCGTAGTTAAGGCACATATCTGATATATCCTGTATTTAAATGGTTCATGGGTGAATGTAATGGAGTCTCTCAGTTACAGCTAATTGAATACAAGTAACACCAGTCTAGTAAAACTACAAATTTTGGATTTGTACACAGGCAAAGCAATAACAAGACTTGACCATTCATATAAGATGCTTTGAAAAATAGCAAAACAAAGGCTGTTTTTACAGGAGTTATTGAATAATATATTAAAGTAAAACTAACAGTGATGATTTCATACAGGAAGCATTGAAATTGGGACAAACGTAAAAGGGACAGATTTGGACATTTAAGGCAGCAAGAGTTTGTAACATTTGAAAGTTGAATCAAATTGACTCATCCATTAAAGATGATAAAGAATTTTTTTTTTAAACCAGCTAATGGTGTATACATAAATCCTACAATAGCAACATAATAGAGGGATTCTCTGTCAAATCTGTATTTTAAAGCACTTTATTACAAGAACCCCACTTGTTATTACATTGGAATAACCCCCTTGTCTATCACACATTAAGTTCAAGTTTTGCATTGTAATTTGAGATTTCTGAATGTCAATACTAGTTAACTTAAATGTTAGCTGCACAACCACTTGGATACACCGCTATTTTTAAAATTTGCTGTTACTGTTAGTATTTATGTATTTAATATTCTGCTACAGAAAAAGATACAATATTTTCAATGTGAATAATAGAGTTACGTTTAATTAAAAACCCCATAAAACAGATTTCCATTTTTTCTGTACTACAGAGTATTGCAAAGCTGCACTTTTATTGATATTGAATACAATAATTCTAATATTGTGACATCCCTAATTTTTCCCACTGTTTAGATCAGGGCCTGTATTTATCAAGTATCTCAGAATTACTCCAATAAGTTGCACAAAAAAAGCACCACATTAGAATTTAATAATATTCAAAGTAGTAAGAGAAGAAAAAATAGTAGATGGTGGAGGAGATAATAGTAAAGAACATTAGTGCACTAAATTGCATGCAATCATTGCCAACTTAATACATCATCAAGAATAATACTGTAACGAGTACAGAGATAGAAAGACAGACACACAAACCAAATTAAGAGTACAGCCCAACACCAGGCACAATTATTTAACAATGACTGCTCCAGGGAATGCTGCTGCTTTGCACCCTTTGCGGGTTTAGGAAACGGATGGATGAGCCACATCCGTACTTTCAGATGAGTTGTGTTGTTATGCCAACGGAAAAAACCCTGCAAAGTAACAGTTTTACTGACACTAGCCATAGCTATTCTTGCACTGGTTCTGAAGATGCATTCAATCTTCTAGTGTCCTAATCATCTTTTATTGTGCCTCTCTCAGTGTTCCCTGCTTATCCTCTCTGAGGCTCCATCAGCCTTCTTAAACAATCCTGGCTTGAAAAATGTAACAGGAATGTTCCAGGGTTTAATGGAATACAAAGCTCAATATACCTGCATGACATTTTGCTGTTAATCAATAATCCAACCCCACTTTACATGGTAAAATGCTGGCCACTACAATACAGTTTGCACTGATGTCCACCTGTGTGATGGATACAGCGATATTTCTTGGGATTGACATAAACATACTCAACAACACTTGGGGCAGTAGTCTTTTTGAGAACATACCAATTTGCATAAATGGAGCTTGTTCTAACATTAACTCATGTGGAGTGGAGATATAGATATATCTATATCAATATATCTTACTGTATTCAGCTTCCTTATCACTCGATTAAAATATTGCACAAGCATTAAAAAAAAATCAATTTGTTGAAGACCATCAACAGGTTTTGTCAATAGAGTGCACTGTTCTACAAATTAAGCTGAGCTGACAAAGGTACAGCATTTCTCATTAAAGAATAAGTTTGGGGTGCTCTGTACATTAGAAAACACCTGGACAGACAACTTACATAGCTTTTTTATATTATATACAGTGCCTATAATAAGTCATCATACCCCGTGAAAACCTATACCTTTTATTACATTATACCCTAGAAAATAATATAATATTCCATTTTTTTTAACCTGTATGTACATATTACTCTCTTTCAATATGAAAACAACATTCTAAAAGATTCTGGACAATTACTAAAATTCAATTAGTGATCAAACACTAGACTAATTACGCCACCTGACATTCATTGCAGTGGTGATGATTACCACGGAATAAAACCGGCTTAAATATTTCACAACTAGTAGTGCAAGGCTCTGAAAAAGAAACCAACATGGTTGGGAAAGTGCTGTCAAAAGGCCTCAAAGATAAAGTTATAGAAAGGCAATAGACAGGAGAAGGCTTCAAAAAGATTTTAAAGGATTTAGCTAACCCTTTGAGTACTTTCCAGAGTATCATTAAGAAGTGGAAGGTGTATAGCATCACCAAAACATTGCCTAGATCAGGCCGTCCATCCAAACTGGATGACCGAGCTAGAAGGGCACTAATAAGAAAGGCTATCAAGAGGCCAAAGGCAACTCTGAATTATTTACAAGGCTTCACAGTTGGGACTGGTCAATGTGTGCATATGACAACAATCTCTCAAGCTTTACACAAAACTGGCCTATATGGCAGGGCGGCAATAAACTTTTCTGAAAAAGTGCCACATTCAGTCTTGTGTGTTCTATGCAAAAATAGACCTGGGAGATTCTACTGCCATGAGGGAAAAGGTGCTGTGTTCAGATGAGATAAAAAACAACCTTTTTGGATTGAACTCCAAGTGCTATGTTTGGCTAACATACCCACTGTGAAGCATAGTGGTGGCAAGCACTATGTTGTGGTGGGGGTTTCTCTTCAGCAGGGACTGATTGGTCAGGATTGAAGGGGAAATGGATGCTGCCAAGTACACACAAATTCTTGAGGAAAACCTGCATCCCTCTGCTAAACAGCTGAAGACTGGTAGGTCATTAACCTTCCAACATGCCAACAATTCTAAACATATCACCAAAAGAACACTACAGTGGTTTAAGGATGGGAATGTGAATGTTCTTGAGTGGCCAAGTCAGAGCCCAGACTTAAATCTAATAGAAAATCTTTGGATGGACATGAGGAGAATAATCTATTGCAGCTCACCATGGAATTTATCTAGGTGTGCAAAGCTAGTAGAGAAATATTCAAAAATATTGATGGCTGTAATTACAAAAAAAGATCAGCACTACTAAGTATTAAATCAGGGGATTGATGACTTTTTCAACCCTATCGTTCTTGTTATTCGTTTTTTAAATTAATTTTCTAAGCTGGTGACTTTTTTTCCCTAGTAGTTTGATGTAGCAAGGCAACATTTGTAAATAAAGCTAGTAAAAGTTCTTTTGAGCATGGTTTCTGATTTTAGGTTGTATGACAAAGTATTTCTATATACATATTATATACGTGTGTGCAGAGAGAAAGAGAGATATCATGTTTATGAAGAAAAATTTGGAAAATACACAACTTATCCTTTGACATATTGTCAAACTACAGTCTTTCAATCTGTTTTAGGAAAACCACCACTCAGCTAAGTTTGACATATCTGCTAGTTCTGAAAAAGTATGCACTGACTACCAAGTTTAAATATATTATACAAACTTATTGGCGTACTTATTGGAGTTGTACATCTGTCCTAAACATGTATTTTTACAAAATAGCTTTCAATAAAACCATTCAAAATTGCATAATATGTATGTATAAAAAAACACACACACATATCCATCTATCAGCACAGCCTAGTGCTATGTAATATCTCTCGAAGTTTTAGAAACCTGCTTTCAATATCAAGTAACTCTGAAGATCCAACATATTTTTTTGTTCCTGACAGCATCAATCAGAATAAACTTTGAATGGTGCACCTTTCCATCACAAGGTACACTGGCACTTATTCGTACTGTGAAAATTTATTAGTGCAAACCAATGCATGGTGAAAGTCTCTGGTCATGTGTGAGAAATTTTACAGTATGTGGAGAAAACCCCAAGCAGACACAAGGCAAAAATATAAATCGTACCAAGCATAATTGGGCTAACCACTGCTGAAACTCTTTATATAATCTGGGAACTTTATCATTCCCTCCAGCTACAATGCAAGCAAAACATTCTTAAAACTACATAAATATTCAAACCAATTAAAAAACATATTAAACTATTTTTTGCAAGACTTGTGTGTCAGATTGTGTATACAGTACCTAAAATGTTTGTGTTCAAAATAGTGTACTACACTTCATCAGTAACCACACTAATAAAAAAAAAACAATGTGTGTATTGTGTATGAAGTCCATATATTCTTTATAAACTATACATTCATGGGGGCACTTTTACACCATAAGTAACTAAAGTTTTCCAAGCACTGTTGTATACAACAAAACGATTAGTCCATATTTATGGAAGACAGGATGTTACAGTACAGTTAATGTTACTTGCTTGAGAGATTAGTAATCACAGAAATTATGTGTACATTTTAAACCAATGATAAATAAAGTCCATGTTTCATTATTGAGGAACATCTGGGGGTTTCGTTTTAAATGTACAAATACATGCCTTGTATTACATGTACTGTACACAAACAGAGACTACATATATAATCCACTACCTGGTGCAAGCTTTTAAAAGAAAGAAAAACAGCAACTTGAAAAAGAGTAGTCTTTAAAAAGCTTTGCTATTATTTTTATAACAGTATCTTGCATTACATGTAAAATAGCGGTGCATATGCAAGCCTCTAACTAAATACTGTACACCTTAAATTCCTTTTTATTTCAAGAGACTGTCTGAAGGATTAACACGGCTAACCAAGGAAAGGCACAGTATCAGCGAAACACATTTCTACAATAGAATATAATACAGCAGAAACATCAACTAAATCAGGGTACTGGTCTCAGAGTATCATTGCTTAAAAACCTCTACACTTCCAAAGATCAAAAAGGGAATATTCTGTTAAGCAACCCGATACTGAACACGTGCAGACCTGCCCATGATGAGGCCTATTCTTTGTTTTAATTGCATGCAAACAGCATGCTTCATGATAAAGGAGGTGTTAAGTGGGTTGAAGAAACAAACCATATACATGGGTAACAGATGAGAGAACTTACTTACACACAAGCTTACATATCTTACAAAACAAACATCTTTTGAGACGAAAATTGAATAATTACTGATGTGTAATATAGGTAAAAGAAACCCTTAACACTATTACAAATAATTACTTTACCATCCATTAAAATCATCTACGTCTTAATGAAATTCTGCATCACAGTTTGGCTGTAGTACATTCAGTAGTCTTGAGAGTCAATCTATCTTAAATATAAATGGTTCTTATTTCAACTTTTAATCAAGAGCAAAAGGTAGCACATCAGCCATTCTACCTTTCCAAAATTAGTGCCCAGAGATACAGTGTGTTGATATGTTTTTACCTTCTGAAAAGTAAAATATTTTGGTTCTCTTGACCAAAACTAACAAAAGAAAACAGGACTAGTATACATTGTCCAGTATAATACTACAGGACAGACTGTGTGGTAGTAGAGCTCTTCATAACAGCTGATTGTTCAAAATCTAATCAGCAATATACTGCGAGAGAAACTTTTAAGCGCCAGGTCTTAGCTAACATTAAATACAGCCGTGGACATCGCACGAGATGGCACCAGCACAGCTGGGAACCTTCGATGCATGTACACCGAGCGGCTCACATGAACTGACGCAGTGCACAGACAAAAAGAAACAGTTCCAAAGAGTGCTGAACAAAAACCGAATTACACAATTGAGAAGGCAGCAAAAAAATATGAAGCGTGTGACACATACAAGCATATTCATAAGTGCAACTACTGCGGAAACAAAGCACACGGTGGAAAAAGTCAATGTCCCGCTAAAGGAAGACAGTGTAAAAAAAAACCCGTGCATGCAGTGTGTCACGTCTCAGATAGAGGAAGACGAGCCGTTTATTGATGAAGTAAGAAACGAATCGATGAATGAAACCTGTTATCTTTACGACGATTGACAAATACGGAATGTAACTTGAACACAACACATCCTACAAATACGAACCTGATTGAAAGAAATAATGATAATCAAATCCTTGATGACAGCAACACTCACAAAACAATTACTGTATATTGACAATCATGTTACATTATTTTTAAAATGTTCTCTGAAGCATGGTGTGTGTATATATATATATATATATATATATATATATATATATATATATATATATATATATACACACACATATATACATATACACATATACATACACACATACATACATACAGTAATCCCTCGCTATATCGCGCTTCTACTTTCGCGTCTTCACTCTATCGCGGATTTTATATGAAAGCATAACTAAATATATAACGCAGATTTTTCGCTGCTTCGCGGGTTCTGCAGACAATGTGTCTTTTTACTTCCTGTACATGCTTCCTCAGTTGGTTTGCCCAGTTGATTTCATACAAGGGACACCACTGGCGAATGACTAAGAAGCTAACCAATCAGAGCAAGCAGTTAAGTTCCTGACTGCTGAATGCAGTGTTAACCAGGAAGTCTCGTCTCGCTCATTCAGCATCAACGTGTTTCTCTGTGTAAAGAGTTGTGCTCTTTTGTGTTTATCTTTGTGCATAGTCAAGCCCTTCATTATGGCTCCAAACGATCTGCTACTGCTTCAGGGGCCGTGCCCAAGTGCAAACGGAAGATGTTAACGATTGCCGAAAAGGTAAACGTTTTGGATTTTTTGAAGCCTACGATTCTTTTTATTTAAAAAGTAGGAAAGGAATATAAGATCTAAGGCCGTAGTGTCCTTTTAACCAGGGTGCAAAACGAGTTGTAAGTGGATGTAATAAGGCAGTAGTCTGGATGGAATCTGCTTTATGGATTTGCATTGAAGACTGCCAGAAGAAGATCGGCAGTGCTGCACAATCGCCTGAAGTGGCTACTTTGGAAGAACTGTAACGCTCTCCTTTGTCGTGCAGTAAAATTAAACTCATGGTTATCGGACAAGTCGTTGTGTCATTGTTGGTGAGTAACCATAATTAATTTTCTACTTACAGTACTTAGTACATGTACGTACATTTAGTGTCACTGTACACACATTAACTGTATACTATTTTTCTTGCGTTGTACGTATTTATTGCTGGTGGCCTGTCTATCGTAATGGCTGTAACATATGTGATATCGGAGACACTCAATATCTTTAAAATAATATTTAGGTTTTACTGTATATAAACAGTGTGTTTATATCCATAATTTCAATGAATCTTACCTAATATCTAAGAGAATACAAAGGGATTATGCTGTATAACTCTGCGGGGAATATTTATAAACAGTGTGGGAGAGTTTATAAGGGCTTAAAATATATATATTCTCCACTGTTTTATTGTTTGTTTATTACAATTATAGTTATTGTATAGGTATTTTAAACTTACTTTACATTTCTCAGGTACCCATTTCCTTTATCATTCCAATCCCCATTACCATGTCTATCGAGGTGATCACTATTGATCAAAGAACTGTCACTTACCGAGTGGTTTCCATGCCCAGAGATACCACCTACCTTTTCCATTCTCTGTGTTACATATTGCACGGCCATATCAGGCTCACTCTTGATATTCGGAGGAACATTGGTGTCTTATGTATTGAATGAATGGGACAGGTTCAAGGTGTGGACTGATGACGGTACAGGAGATAATTATACTACACAGGAGCACTATAAGAGTGAAATGCTTAAGCCCTTCACCTATGATTCTGCATGTGAGTTGATGACTGCCGCTGAATTGTTCGGTTGTCGCTTTCAAGTGTACCGAAATAGCCAAACATTTTAGAACTTTTGACAACCGCCAATGCCTCTTAAACATTTTAGATTCACAGGTGACGATTTCAGTATTGGACACTTTGATGTTTATGAATGTTTAAACTCTGTCTGGATATGATTTTATCGATTAAACCGGTTGTGTGCTTTCAACGCTTGACAGATGCCGAATGTCACTTCAACACAACAAGTCCTGCAAATACTGTCATAATTGAAACAAACCATAAAACTCAAACCGATTATGACAGCAGCATCCAAGCTGTCAGATTTGAGACAAGTTTACTGTTCACATGGTCAACTGTAAGTTGCATGCTCAAGAGTAAGCTCAGAGCACAGCTTCGTCATATTACAACCAGAGAGCCGAACTGACAATGTGGTATACAAAGAGATCCTTAACAAATTATTGGCATATTTTCTCTTAGTTTAAAAAGGTTTAATTTTCTTCTTATTAAAAATTTTAATGCAGTACTTTGCCGCTGCGAAGCGCGGGTATTTTGCTATATATGACAGCAACACTCATAACAGCGACAAAACAATTACATTGACAATCATGATTGTTACGTTATTTTTAAAATGTTTACTTTTCTTTTTCATAACTTCTTTAACACACTACTTCTCTGCTGCGAAGCGCGGGTATTTTGCTAGTATATATATATCCCGATCTACATACTCTCAAATAGACAAACCACACGCCGTGGCACAATGGAAGAGGCTTTGCCTCTAGCACCGACATCTGAGGTTCAATTCCCGAGAGGGTGTGCACTAATGACCCCAAAATTAGGGCGAAACACGTGTTGCATATTATATTATATTATATATATATATATATATATATATATATATATACATACATATACACACACACATATATATCAGATTCATTTTTCCCTCGCATCCCCTTGGTTTGAGACGTATGAAAAATTATGCGGTTAACGTAGAAGGACAGATCACCAATTGAAGCTTTATGAATAATGGATACTTTATTCGCCATCAATGATTGTTTTGGTAAAGCCATACTCAGTGTAATCATTAGATGAACGGTAAAAAAGTAAGAGCAAGGAGAGGGTGACTTATTGAGGCACGCAGGCGAAACCACAATAGCACGCGGGCTCGATGTAGTGCACGTCAACTCAATCTGAATTGCGTGACCACATTCAAAAAAATATATCTTTCAAGTTCTATTTAGTCGACACAAATATCTTTGGTTGGAATGGAATTTACTCTTTACATTTCTATGGTGAAGAAAAATTTATGCAATGATGCCTACATTTAACTTACATTCCAACCAAAGATATTTCTGTCGACTAAATAAAAATTCCTTCTATTTAAAATTTAAATAGAACTTGAACAGACGCGATAGTTCATAATATCCACGCAGACTTGCACGTAAGAGCGGGAGTCATCTGTTTTAACAAGCAGCATATTGCACTGATACGAAATAGCCTGTCCATTTAATTATTTAGGAATGGATAAATAAATTAAGATTTTGTACAAATAATGTTTTTCATTTTTCTTCCTTGATGGATTCTGGCACCCCCAGCAACAGTTGCTCGCACCCCAAACAGAGTGTGTGTGTGTGTGTGTGTGTATATATATATATATATATAACAGCAACACTCATCACTCACAACAGTGACAAAACAATTACATTGACAATCATGTTATGTTATTTTCAAAATGTTTCCTTTTCTTTTTCATTACTTCTTTAACACACTACTTCTCCGCTGCGAAGCGTGGGTATTTTGCTAGTCTATACTAATAAAAGGCAAAGCCCTAACTCACTCACTCATCACTAATTCTCCAACTTCCCGTGAAGGTAGAAGGCTGAAATTTGGCAGGCTCATTCCTTACAGCTTACTTACAAAAGTTGGGCAGGTTTCATTTTGAAATTCTACGCGTAATGGTCATAACTGCAACCTATTTTTCTTCATATACTGTAATGGACTTTAGCTCGATGGCCGTGGGGGGCGGAGCTGCGTGTCATATCATCACGCCTCCCACGTAATCACGTGAACTGACTGTGACCGCAGTACGTAGAAAAGAAGGAAGAGCTCCCAAAGAGCGCTGAAGAAAAACGCCGAATACTTTATTCGTGAGATACAAGTTTAATGAGAAGACACGAGGTAAAAACGAGACTTTAGATCACTTTGTAACGGAGTTAAAATTGCTGTAGCGAGAAACTTTTAAGTGCCGGGTCTTAGCTAACATTAAATAAAGCCGTGGACATCGCAACATCACACAAGAGAGCAGCTCACGTGAACTGACTGAACGCAGTACGAGTGATCACTTCCATGCATCAAACCTGTACAAAAAACGCACTGCACAATTGACAAGGTAGGAAAATATGCTCCGAGATGAGCTCCACAGCTAACGCAGTCTTGCGGAAGCAACTACGTCACGCTGCCACCAAATATTCACAGAAAAATCCACAAGTTAATACACACGCTGTCTCTAGAGTTTCTCTACACTCGATGTATTCCTTGCATCCCCGTTATACCCTCTGATCTTCCATTTCAATTCAGATGCCTCCAATTTCCAGTAAGGCTCTGCTGCGGGATGACAAGTAATAAGTCTCAGGGACAGACCCTACAAAAGGTTGCCATTGATTTCAGGCAAGATTGCTTTTCTTCGTGACAACTATACGTTGCATTCTCAAAAGTAATCTCAGTGCACAGCTTGGTCATATTACAACCGGAGTGCTGAACTGACAACGTGGTATACAAAGAGATCCTTAAAAGATAGTTATTGGTATATTTTCCCTCAGTTTAAAAAGGTTTTCTTTTCTTCTTAATAAAAATTTAAAAGCAGTTCTTTGTCGCTGCGAAGCGCGGGTATTTTGCTAGTTCATTTACTATAGCTGCAAAGCAGGAATACAAATCTATGCCCAATTAATGTGTATGGAGTTAGCATGTCCTCTTCTCATCTGCATTGATTTTTCTATGTGTACTCTGGTTTCCGGTCTCCAACCATCCAAGCAAAACCTCTATTGTAGGCTAGGATGACTGATTAACCTGCTGTTATGAGTGAGTGTGGGTTTATATGCCCCTCACCGGAATCACTGAGATGGATTATGGCAGCTCAGAAAATGAAGAAATAATCTGTGTTCTGTTCATCTATATTGTATCATTAATGGATCAGGGGGTGAATTGCTTGTTTTCTTAAACTTTGTAGTTGTAAACTACACCAATGCATCATAAGAAAATAATAAGTATCACTTTTTTTTTTTTTATTTTACCACTTACATCCTATACTGCACACAATCTTCCAGTAATAGTTTAATGAATAGCAGTAGATAAGTGGTACTAAACCGTTACTCTGGGGAATAACCACACTATTAATGCAGCTGGCAAAGAATAAAACAAAAAAGCGGTATTAATGGTATTTGAGCATAAGGATCATCATTCAAAACTTTATTAAAATAAAGGTATAAGGTAACAAATGTATTTTGTCTGCTAGACACATATTTCTTTATTTCTTAATATTTTATGACAAAAGGTACCGATACATCATGGACTGCCCAAGCTCTCTCTGAGCCAGCTTAACAAGTTAGACAAAAATCCACAACATACAATTTGATTAAACTGCATAAAATATAAATGGTTTTGCCCTTTACATAGTAATGCAGCACGACTGCAATGGTCATTTCCAACCTGCTCTGCAGATGTTACAGGATTACAAACAGATAATGCGTTAATACATTAAAGGCTTTATGAGAGTTTATTTTTGAAGTAAAATATCAAGAAAATTTGAAAGGCAGTGACTAGTTGTTTTGTTAACAAGATAGAGAATAACTCGCTTTCTCATTTATAACAGCACATAGAATAAAGTCAGCTTTTGCCACCTTAGTGTTAATGAGACACTGTAAAACACACATTTATAAAAGCTCCATGCCCACTGTAATTTATTCTATCTACCCTGTGCTGTTTTCTCTTTTTTCTATTAATTTAGGCAATGATAATTCTGATATTAAAATAGTGTGTTGCCTTTAAATGTGGCTCATAATTAAATAAACTGCACTCCTCACTAACTCCGGAGGTCAAAATGAACATGCCTTGCAACTCTTTCTTTGACATACTGCCTTTGCATCCTTTTACTAAAGTCAGTTTTAGTAATTATGTGGACACAAGGGGCAATACCCAAAAGCAGAAGCAACAGAAACAAATCAGGGCACAAACCCGAAAGCACTGTCCAGTCTATTGAATACCAAACTACCACACACCCACTCTCTTTCACTTATGCTACCCAACCTAGAGTTGCCAAACCAGTTACTGAAAGAAGCTGACATTAATTATAGCATAATACTGTAAATGAAACTAAACATTTTGTTGGTTGCAGTTTTTCTTGAATGTCGGCACTTTTGTCCAAATTCCACCTTCATACAAGTCTGTTTATTAATTTAAAATATGCTGTTCAGAGTAAGCATTTTTCCTCTTAATCTATATAAAATGCACATCTACTGCATTTTCTTGCACTGAAGTTTATATTATTAACAATATTACCAAATAAATATTTATCTACAGCTCTACCTTAGATATGTGCAGCTTCTTCGTCCTCAAGAACCCCTTCAATAACTGTGCCTTTGTTAATATTGTTCCATGTAATCCTAAAACTAACCACAGTTTTAAACTTTTTGAAGTTTATTTGCACAGTCCTGCCGAGAACTGATGTTTTGAATACGTTTGGACTTCTGAAAGGTAATTACTAATAAGATGCAACATGAAAGACCTCGACAGTTGAAGGAGACATCTCCTACTTACACTGTGATTGGAGACCAGAAACAGCACTGTTGGTGGATAAAGTTTCTACAAGATCATCTGACAACTATTCTTGGTAAGCTGGGTAACTGCAAGATAGCTGTAAAAGGGAAAAAAAACACCACTGCACTTTGTTATGTTTTAACATGAACCAGCTGAATAAATATCTGAAACAATGGTTTAATAATTAGCAACTTTTGTGCAATTGTAACCTTAAAATCCTAAAATGAATATTTTGACACAACCTAGTGCTGGAGACATAGGACGAACTGGTATAATATTTATATTTCCTTTACCCATATTCTTAGTCCTCTAAACAGGAAAGCTAACTCAAAGCAAATATAGACCTAAATATTAATTATTTTGTTATGAATTTATTACATATCTATTATAAACCATTAACCAATGCTTCTACAGTTAAACAAGATCCCATAATATTACAGTCTCTCTGTTCCTATAATAAAACCCTTTTTCACTATAGGTTTATGGAGTGTAAATCCTTACACAGGAAAAACAGAATGAATCTTGAACGGAACACAAACCCACGCAGGGTACACAGAGACCAGGGCAACTTATCCACCTAAATTTCTAAACATGCTTTCCTTTACTAACATTTAGTGAAAAAGCACAGAAATAAAATACACTTTAAAAACCTACAAAAATATACAGAAAAAATTCCATCAATTTTTTCCATTAAACCCACAAGACATTCTAAGCCAACTGGATGGGACACTGTAAAGAAACAACAGCCATCAACTGGCATGCTGAGTTTTACTATTGCACATCAGATTGGCCCACAATCATAGTGTGCCAGGGCAACCGACATATGAATAAAGACTACAAATTATAAACAATTTCAGCAAATTAAGTGAATGAGTGCCTTTGTTTCACTGAAAAACATCTTCCTATTGCTTGAAGAAGCAGCATACACTAACCACTAACACTGCAATAACCAGCACTGAGAAAGGAAGTTATTGAAGCCTGGATTTCCTGCTTTTGGTGGTGGCCAAGAACTCTGAGGTTTATAGTGGTTTCAGGAACTGACTCATCTAATGATTCATGGATTAGATATTGGTTTTTATATGTTTCATATGTCTCTGGCCATGGGACACCAATTTGTCAAATAATTAATCAGGTGGGGGGAGGCTGAAGGTGTTTAATCTCTCCCTAAAATAAACAGCTTCTTTATTCATCTAAAATATATTCTTTAGCAATGTTTGGATATATATTTCAGTAGATACATTTGGCACATGTTTTAAATTATTATCTCATTACTGTATAAACTGCTGAACTAGGGGTTTACGGTAACAAAACTTACAGCAACAATGAATAACAAAGCCTTTTTTCTTGGAAAAGCTCCTCATCCAGATGTCTCCAAGATAAAACAAAAATAAAAACAAAAAAAACATACAAAAAAAAATTAAAAGCTGTTAAACTGGAAAAATAGACCTGCAAAAACAATTTTAAAAAAGTCCACAGTAAACCAGGAGTTTTTCTTATGTTAACGAATAGTGAATAGATGCTTTTTATATTATTGACCCATTAATAAAGTTCTATCAGGTATGGTTGTAACAAATGAATGTGACCAGTAAAGTCTACCAAAGTCTTAAAGGTTTCTGCAGTTTACACAGTTCTTAATATAGTGTAACTGGTGACGACTATGTGATGAAAAGTACACATTGTAAACAGAATATCAGTACCCTTTCTCGTATCCCAAATAAGTATCACGACACAGAACCACAAATACATATGTTTCGTTTGTTGGATCTGAAACCCTAATGTGATATACACTGCTGTTCAATCAAAATACTTGGCTAATGCACGATATACAGAGCTACAAAAATGGTACTAATGTTAATGTTCATTTTTTTTTTATACATTCTCTAACAAAAATGTTACCCTTCAATATATCCTGAAATAAAAACCTTTTTCAATGACCCTGCTATATTAAGCAGATCCATATTATTAATTGTTAAAGAACAATGATTAATAGAACCACTGCTTTACATCAGTATTAAACAACATCTACTGCATTTATTTTTATAAGCTGCTTTTACTGGATTTGTAATCTATTTCAACACCAAGTTGCAATCTAAAACAGGAATAATAGGACACGCTAGTCAAACATAAATAAATTACTAGAAAAACGAGGCAGGATAAAACCTGAGTGGAACAACATTCAGTGACATGGATTTAATCAGTAGAAAACAACCATAGAAACCCATGGAAACTTTTAAGTACAAAGCTTTTTTTCTTAACATTTGTTAAGGTCACAGACTTGAAACCACTTAGCTACAAGTTCAATCCCTGATCCTGGACTGAAAAAAATTCAAAAAAGAGATACATTTTACATGAACATCACACCAAAGGTTTAGTTTAGTTTTAAGAACATGTCTGACAATAAGACTGTGCTTTGATACTTCTCTATTTTGGAAGTAAAGCACTTGTTCATCTCTAACTATGGTTAATCAAATTCATGGTCGCAGGACTTTCATAATTGTTTCATTATTTTTTAAAATGCAAAAGTACTTTCATAAACTGATTTCAATCAAACTAAAGTCTAGGTTGTCATTGTAAATGATAACAAAATTAAATATTACACACAGGACCTTGTGTATATTTCAAGTGCACTAAACAGCAACCAATATTTGCTTCTTCAAATGTGAAGATGATGGAAGTTGTCACAACCTACACTGCAACCTTTTTAATTGACAAAATAATCTGTGTATTAGAAATAACTTCTGCACATTCTAACAGTTTTTTTTCCCCAATGGTAGTTACTTCCTATATGCGAAATGCAGTTAGCAGTTATGCTTCAACCACCCCAACTGCCTAACACTCAGTATCCTGCAGGTCACTTGAATTCATGTATACTGTATTTTCCCCTGTTATGCTAGTAATATCTTCAAGTAAAAGAAGTAACCTGAGGCAAATTTCTTTTTTGCTCTTCTATTAAAAGGCTATCAGAATCATTATTTGACAGGCAGCAGTTCAAATAATCAGCATTTTCTGAAGTTTATGGAGTCATGGCTTCATTCGCTTTCAACTGACACAAAACATGGCTTTGATTATCTGCCAGGCACTGCTATGTATCATATTCTCTAACAAATGCCACCACCGTGCTACATGATATGAACATTGCAAACAGCATTCAATAATCACAATGTTACAGCATGTATTTTTTAATAATCATATCTTATACATTTGAGAATGAATATATCAATTCTCTTTGAATATGAATGGGAAAAATTATGCATAAGGAAATCGCAATTTATCAAAATCAATTAATTATTCAATTAAAAAAAAGATACATTCTTCCATACAAACAAAACGCATTTTTATCTTCTGCTAGAGTAGTAGTGTTCTGTTGGCTCAGACCGCTACACAGCAAAACAGGGAGCATTAGGGTAACAGTTAAGGTGTACATATAAAGAAGGAACGGACTGTCATTTAACATTATGGCTTCTATAATCTGAAATGCACTCCAGGCACAAAGGACTACCAGTTTCAACATTTGACCAAAATAAACATTATAATGATACTGTAAATGTCATACTTTTAAACTCCACTCTAGTTTTATTCAAATTAACAGAATAGGTTTTGCCATTTAATTTTACTTGTTTCATTTCTTAGTAAAATGCAGAAGCAATGGCCAGACAAAGCAGTCACAATGAAAGACTGATTGACCAATATGATTACATGAACACACTATAGTTTCATGTTGACATTGTATATGTGTTCACTATTCATTCATCTTGCTAATATCCAATTAAACAATTGGAAAAGAAAATTATTTTGTATTATAATATGTGACAACTTTAATCCATCAATCAGTTTTCTTAACCTGTGAAATCCAATTCAGAGACACAAGCATTAAATGTTAAATACCTAAAAAACAAAGCAACAACCCAATCCATTAAGTTAAACAGATGTCATCAATTTTGAGAAATTACTTAAGAAGCCCTCTTGTAAATTTTGATATGTTACTAACAAAGATCAGGAGCTGCAACTTCTGCAAGTTAAAAGGTGTTGTATAAGTCAAGAATGAATCCAGTCAGCTATTCTGTATATGGCATCTTGAAAACTACCTCTTCAGCCGAGAAACACAGGTCCAATTTTGTCTTTACTTCCTATACAACTTCAAAATTTAAAAAAGCTACTATAATGTCTACTACAGTAGAGAAAAATAAAAGGTAAATACTGAATTCTACCCTACCCTCAAAGATCTTCACTTACAAAGACAATAGGCAAGGCCAAAGTGCACACAGTTGGTTGCCAGTTGTTTTATAGCTATACAGTCCTAAAGTAGATTTACTTAGATGACGTAAGTGACTACAATCCAGCTTTCCTTGCAATAGCACTTGTCATTTGTTTAACAAAAGCAAAACTGCAGTGTGAAAGACCTTAAAAATTGTATTCATACTACAAGTTCAAACACGTGCCACATCAAAATTCAGGTGAACAATATGCACTTATGCTATTTCTAACAATTCAAAATTTAACAGAATTAGAATTGAACAGCTTTTCAGAAATATGAGCAACATGCCAACTAAACACATAAGTGTATGCTATAAAGTGATCAAGTATACAAATATAAAAATATGAAAAACAGCGCTAAATAACATTTTCCACAGTATCACAAAAGGAAAGAGTACAAATCCATACTATAATTTGACAGATACTATCATGTAACTACTACAAAAAAAAAAAAAATCAATTGTTGACAGAAATGTGTTTATATCAACAGACATGCAGTTTGTTAAATTGCAAAGTCCCCTAGTTTTTTTTTTTTTTTGTTTTTTAAAAAGGAAATGTGTAAGAAGTTAAGCTGCCAACACAAGAAAGAAAACCATTCTCTAGCCTAAACACACTCCATAAATGGAAAAAGAACTTTTGGGGACCTTAGTCAACAGCAAAAGTATATTCAGTGCCTATCTAGACTAGGCCATCTAGTCACTGTGCACCAACTCAGGCATTATATAATATATTTTTGCACAACATAGTACTAAAAGCTTTGCTGGAATACAATAAAGGTCAGACACTGGGTCTGTCATTTGTGATGCTAATATCTCCCATTCACCCTTTGGTCCCATTCCATGAAAAAGAGGGAAAACTTGGCAAAATTTGGAATCATGCCAAGTGCCGTTACAGAATACTAGGAAGACATAATATAAAAGAAAATATAAAAAAAGATTGGTCTGAACATGTAAGATTTTTTTTTGTACAGTGTACACTGAATGTGTATTGAAGGTATTTAGTGGTATATACAATTAGAAAATATTTTAATAACAGGATTAAATATGCTTAATAGGCATTAAAACAATTAAGGCATCAGTCTTGATAAAAGAGAGATGATGAATCCTCTAAACCAAAACTATCCATTTGTTCAATTTAATAGTTAACAGTACACAAGACAAAAATACAAACAAAAAAATTCACAGAAATATATAATATAATCATTTTAATTTTTAAAACAAAACACAGACCACCAAGCAAGAGAGATCATAAATTTGTTGTTTAAAGAACTTCCATATAAATTAGTATTACACTTTTGCAAATACAAACTTAGTGTTTCTTTTACACTCTTAAAGGCTTAATGCGGTTATCACCGAATCCAACAAATAATTTTCATGTTATGCTAAAACATAAGTAAATATTATCTGCACAGATAAAAAGGTACTACTTGCACAAACTTCTGATCTCATATCTGGATCTACCTGGGGATAAATATTTTCAAAAAAGCTATGATGACCCTTTTTCTTATTCTGATTTCAGTTATAGTATTACCTACAAACAAAAAAGCAAATACTGCAAAATGATGTGGGCTAAGGCTAAGTTACTCTTTCCAAATTACAGAAATTAGCAATTTATAGCTTTCTCCAAGACATATAGTGGAACAGCAACAAGTATGACTTCATTTTAAACTATGGTCTCCCTCTCACAAAAGAAATAAAGGAGTTGGTGATTCAAATATGAGGCATATTAAAATGCTATTGATAAGCTAAATTAACAGATAACTTATCTGAAGCATACACAAGCCATATGGTGTTACGACCACTACCGCCTTTTGCTGACATAATAGATTGTTCCAGACATGAACTAGAAAGCAAGGTTTGAAAAATGGTCATTGGCATGAATTTTAAGTTCACAAAGTACAAAAGCGTGTGTGCATGTTTGCATTTGCCACCCTCATCCCCACCACCTTCCTTTCTCTCGTTTACAGGTGCAAAAAGGGCTTAACCAGATGTCAACTTAACAATCAGACGGTTTTAGCTCTTAGCTGTCCATACTGCTCCAACTATTGCAATTAACCAACTTCCCAAGGAGTTGTTTAAAACAGCTGGCTTATTTTTCACTTATTTTTACAAAGTAGCGCATTATTTTCTTGGTGTCAATCATTTAGAAATTTTCATTGCAATTTTCCAATGAGACTGTCATCACATTCATCCTAATAGTTATTTTTCTTTTCAAAAGTATCCAGTCACTAGATTTTTTCACATATAGTGTGTTTGAAAAATGGATGACATTAAAACTATTGTTGATGTTAGTCTAATTAGTAATTAACTAAATAGTATCAAATTGATGTAATTTACCACTTTTTACTTATTTCACAAATCTGTATATTAAAACACACTCATGAAAGTAACTGAAAAATGGGAATAAGCAACATTTCAGAATGAACACTGAATGAGTGCACAGTTTTGTACTCATTCTATATGAAGTGTATAAAGTTTAAAAGAAAGAACATGCAATAACAATATATTCATTACGTACATCATGTTTTATGGGGAGCTAATAAAACAAACTAAAACTAAAATTAGAGTAATATGAATTGTTTGGAAACTCTAAACGTATAGGGTAAAAACAGAACAGATAACTACAACATTGAGGAATTATTTTTGATTCAAGACTAAAACCTATTTGTTAAAATAATGAAAGCATCATAAGATGCAGGAATACTACAAACAAGAGTATTGAAATTTTCAAAATGCTAACAGTTCTATGTGTCTTTTATTATACAATCATCAAAAACATTTTACTCTTATTTAATGTAAACAAATAACCTATGAACCCTAAAAGCTGAATAATCAAAAGTTTTAATTTTTTAATACAGTGAAACCATTTTTAAATCCAGAGAAATGCTTTTTGACTGAATATTTTAGATAGATAGATACTTTATTAATCCCATATTTGTTGGTAAAGCAAATAATAAATAATAATTCTCATATTATTAAAATTTTTAAATTTAAACAGTTATGATAAAAAGCCAGTTAAATTAAATCTTATTAACTGAACACTGTTAGTAGTGAATTTCTGCTAGGAAAAACATGCTGACCTCAGAAATATGTGGCATATCTTAGCACATATTGCTAAGGCAGATGGGAAAGTCTACTGCAAGTGCCAATAATGCCACTTTGAACAAATAAACAGAGAGAAAGAAATTAAAAAAAAAAGTGGAAATGATGCATGTAAACAAAAATCAACTTTTTTTAGAATTATTTTCCAAGTTTATCTTTACTTGTTAATTGCTGCACTCTGCAACTATTGCTACACAGTAGGTAAAAGAAGGCAAAAGCAAACTTCAGACGTCAGAAATGAAAGGATACAATGTCCTATTATTTCTGTTTGCAAATGTAATGCAGGCTGGAATCCAATAGGTCCAATAGTTGCATAAGATGAAACAAAGCAGCTATTGCTCTCCACACTATTTTTTCTCAGCAAACAGATTTACTTCTCACCAGCCTGTCATGTCAAGGGTTAAGTCTTTTAGAAGTCAATCTGTTTACTGTAGTAAATGATAATGGCCCTGTTAGAGACATCAACAAACACCACATTGTATCTAGTCCATCGTTTTATTTAAAGGCTACTGTTACATATAAGGCAATAATTAACTGAAAAAATAGGCTATTCTAAATAATACAATACTATAAATTGTTTGGCAACAATGAATTCCTTTCAGAATTCACTTTGGCACTTATTTTGAAAGAAAGAATAAGGAAAGAGCACAGAAATCTATATGAAAAAAGCTTTGAGCAGATATGCCTTTCAAAACTCTTACAGGACAGATGACACAGCACATGGTATGGTACTTGGGGGTTTCCTAACTGATGACCTCTAACAGGTGTTTACAGAGGAGTGCCATCTGACTGTCTTTATAATCCTGCTCTGTATGTAAACTATTTGCAAGCAAATTATTTCATTGAATAAGTGTACTTCTAAAAATTGTAGGCACCAACCCTGATACCTCAGTGAAACAAATAAAATTAGGTGAATTTTGCAGATGCAGAATGTTTGCACCTTCTGTTTACAGGTTCACCTTTGTACTCTGGGTTTAGAGTGGTTCTTCACTAACAAGGAAACCAATTTCAAGTGATTAAAATAGGTTGCTGGGCCAGAAATCTGACCAGCTTTATCTTAATCAAAACATAAGTTAAAGTTACATAAAAACTGCATGGCTTCTATTTTGCAGGACTGATTATGCCAAGTACCTGTCAAGCTACTTGTACAATAAAAAGTTTAGTTCTGAACACTTTTCTGTTGAAATAAAACCTGCCTTTGTACAATGTCTGACGTTATTTGCTACGTGTATTAGGAATTACGGCTCAGTGGTTAAACTGAATGGTTCCTCTTTCTACAGTAAGCATGACCGAGTAATAAAGTTTACACACAGAAAAAAAAATGATCAGAACACAGATTTAATAAAAAATGAAGTATACAATAATGACACACCAATGGTTTTCAAATGAAAGAAATTAAATCAGGAAGCTTATTTATACCATACCGTCTTAATAATGATAGGAATCAAAGTAAACGTTGTCGCATAGAACAAATGAATCAGTACGAAACAATTTCAAAAATGTTCACTCTACACAAAAATAAATGAATTTTTACCCTTTTAAACCAGCAATCTCCTCACTTAAGAAGCCGAGTTTTAATAGGTTTAACATTTCCTAAAGGGAAAAAATATTACAAAACTTCAATTCAATATCCGGAATAAAGGGCAGTATCAGGAGACAATAGGTTTCAAATTACTGTAAAGATTCTGGCTACGTTTTAAAATTAATAGAAACACCAAAAACAATTTCACGATCTTAAATGTTTCGATTAAAACGACTTGTCTGATTTGGAGAGGAATTAAAAATAACATTAAATAAGCGTGTTACTTACGGGAAAGAAAACGACAAAGGAAAGCCGAAGGCGGCGGATAATCCTGGAAGTGCAACAAGTCTCCTTTTTGCTGAGTCCTGAAAATGTTCCCCTTCACTCCGCAACTCCCAACCGCAGAAGCTCTGGAGAACAAAACAGCGACAAACTGAACCTCCATCTCACTCGCTTTCCTATCCAATCCCCACCACTACCTCCTGTTTCTACCACACCAAAAAGAAAGAAATGAAAAATAAAAATTAAAAGAAAAAAAATCAACCCGCTCTCTCTCACGATGGCCGAGGAGAGTCAGGAGACCGAGATCGGGGGGTCTCTCTCATGCCAGTCGCGCGGAAGGTCGGGCTTCTGTACAAAATATGTGAAAAATGTCAAAGATTTTCGTGCTGTGCAGCCAGAGAGCTCGAGCGCAGTGAGTCAGTGGACGGGAGTGAAAGCGCCCGGTTACAACAGCGACGAGAAACAAGATAAAACCACTGTACAGCAGCCACGGGCGCTGCGCCTCGTGAGACCCCTTTTTCCTAGCTCGCCAAGGTCCCCCTTTCCTCCTCCCCCATTTTTTGACTGCATAAAACATGGATGTTAACGGAAAACTACAACTTTATTTTTCCACATGAAAAGAAACGAAAAAGAAAACTGCCCGGCTTTGCAACCATTTTGCATACCATTAAAGGCAAACTTACCTCAACCACCTCTGTTGTGGTTTTGTTTTGTTTTTGTTTTTTTAATTATCCCCCTTTTTGGTTCCTTTTGTATAATGTTTAGTTGTAGTTTTTTTTGGCTTTTTTTTTTTTGCAAACTGTGTAAAGTTATTCTGATGTTTCTGGGCCAGCCGGGTATGTATACGTGAAGCGTCAGCGCACCGACAGTGATGTGAAGAATGCTCGGAATGAGAAGAGGAATGAAATGAACGCGAAGACCGAACTCGCGGGGAAGGGGTGGGGGGTGTGGGGTGTGTGGTGGGGGGGTGAGTAGGGAGGGGGCTTGTGGGCGGGGCGGGCGAAGGTGGCGTCATCCCGAGCCACGGACGGCCGAGAGGGGCGGGGCTGCCGCCAACAAGATGACCTCATGAGATACGCCAGTTTTGAATTAGGCGCAAAAGGAGGGAAGCAATGTCTTTTTTTTTAAAAGCGTACTTGCATACTTTAGTCACATGAAACTGGTTGCAGGAGGAACTCTTAAACAATCGTCAACTGGCAGCTTTGCTTATTTGTAAAGACTACTTACATAAAGGTAACTCGAAAGGCACATTTAATATGAAGTGCTGCGGGCAGATAACTATGCAACTAGACGCAACAAGATACTTTTCAATATTAATAATGTACTTAGAGAGACGTGCTCTTCAAGTTATTCACAGTTATGCAGTGCCATGTGAATTAAGGAAAAGTAGCTCAGAGAAAAATCCAACTGTGTTATTTTTTACCTGGCTATGGGCAGATCGTGCTGTATTTGCCATTTTCAGACTTACGTGAGTTTTTTTGTGATTTACGGTACTCTTTAGTTTGTTGAACGAATTAACACAGCTAATACATTAATATTTATTTTGTAATATCAAAACGATTCTCACATTATAACAATCTGATGTGTGGCTGAAATCAAAGTAGAGTATAATGCAAACTACTTCGTAAAAGCATCAGAAACAATCATGCCATTCTAATAAACTAAGTCTTATGCGACAAACCCCTCAGATCGTCTTGTGGAATTGTTGCCTATCTGAATCCTGAAATGCGCTATGAAAATACCCTTTAGAAAGAAGGTTGCTGGGTGCTACAATAGGAGCACTGCAGGTGTTAAATATGAGCCTGTCGCCCAAATTGTACTAGCACCAAGCAGCAGCTGTTTAACATCAAGTCTGTTTACTAGCTTTCTCTGTAGTTATCTTTTTTGCTGATATTCCATCAAATAGATTTACTGAGATTCAGTGCTGAGCTAAGTGGTGAAAAATTGGTCCATACAGAACTTCCATGTAAGTTACACTTTAGTGATAACTGCAGAAAATCATTCAGCTGAAGATTTTACAATACAATACAGCTGATTGCACTGTACAATAGTATAAAATCAAGTATATTAACCTATATAATATTTTTATGTGCACAAATTAAATGTAGGTTAAAATGAAGAGGAAATGTAATTAAATTAACAACTTAAATAATATATAGTTTGAAACTAAACAATTTCTATGGCAATTATCTTTGGACCTCGTACTTCAGACTGTTTCTAAAGAATATGGAGATAAGTACTGGACCAAAGCAATAGGCCTGGAACCTGTACTAAAGGTAAACACAATGAAACTTAATTTAAGATGACAGGTCAATTTTTTCAAAAGTTGCTATCGTACATAGGTTTCAGCATTCAAGGCAGATATTTTTTAAACCACTTGTTCTAAAATGTTCTGTCTTTGCTGGGATATAATCATGTAGGAACTCTGCATGACACAAAAGCATACTTTTCCCACAAAATTGTAATTTTGAGTCATGAAAATTAATTTTGATGTTCCAGAGATACACACACTGTACAAAAATCATTGTTATCCGGATTTTCAACATCATAAAATCAGAATCTGAACTTAACTCAATAGCGATTTTTTGATGCCGTCACCAGAGTTCAGTCCCATTTAAATGGAAGTAAAAGTCATCACGCAGTGATCTTATTCTTCTTTACATCAGATTAAACTATCTATGGCCGAGTTGTGTTGTAATACAGGGGGAGCTATGTTTGATAACACAAGTGCAGATTAAAGATGCTTGCATAGAAGTTTGGCATAGAAGTATTTAGCCTCCCATCTCCTCACAGTATTATGTGATTTATGGCCACATAAGAAATTAATATATGATCAAACTCATAAAAACTGACTTGCTATCTGTCATCTAAATACACACATCTTTCTTTTGGTTAGGTCAGATTTATGTTCAGAATAATCAAGATTTGAGTAGACGATTACATTTGGAAAGGGACAAATGAGCTATGTATACAGATCACAGTTTGAACAATGAAGGATGTTTTGTACAGCAGTATGAATAATGTTAGACTCTGAAATCACAAGTGTGGTATGATTTGATTTCATTGTGGTTTGGATCTTGTTGACCAACTCATTTATACATTATTTGCATCTCCTTCACATCTATTAACTTTATGTAATCTATTTTGAACAAGATCATTGGTTAAATAATTTGGGCCCCTGTTTACTGCATTCTTTTATGCAAGTAAGGGTGTTCTTTTGAAATCTTCTGAACAGTAAATTTGAGGTGGAATTCTCCATTCCCTGTTGAATTTGTATGTCTTGTAGCCTGTTTTTGAAATATTCACCCAAGGAAAGGCAAGCATATTTCTCAGAGCTGGATACCACCACTCTGAATTCGCATCATCTAATGAATTCAACTTTTACTACTTTACTACATGCTGATAATATGTCACGTCCAAACTTCCTCCAAAAGCTGTCTTCAAAGTGTGTATAACTACAATTTTTGGTAGTTAAATCTAATATATAATTAACTCCCAAAAGTTTATCTAACCCAGGGAATTGCACTGTACTATGTACACATGGCAACAGTGCTACTATTACTAGTACTACTAGTACTATTTTACCATTAATTTCCCCCATGAGCCATTAAGAACCACTTATTGAATGATTTTCACCATTTTTGTTTTGTTTTTGTTACTACTCAAGAATATCAAAACTCTGTATACAGTTGTAATAAAATTAACTTGAATTATTTTACATCAACAAATACAATAAAAATACATTTGTCTTTCTAATTATATTTTTGCATCTGACTTTAGATTGTACTATATTATGAATGGAATTATTTATTTCTGAGTAATGAATTTACACAAATTCCTTAAACTATATAAAATATTTCTTATGTCACCTTTCAATGAAATGCTTTGTGTGATCTGATATTCAAGATGTTTTCAAGATTAACCATTATTTTTTGAGCATTCTTCCTACATAATAAAACTCGGAGAAAACAAAATATTCTATGAAAGATTTGGTCTGTTATAAAATCAAATTTAAAGGAAAAATAATTTCTTTGTAATAAGAATATGGTTTTTTTTTCTTCAAAATAGTATATGGCACATTGTCCATATAATTGACAATGTATTGTGGAATCACAATGCATCTATAGAGATCTTAAAAGATTAAATGCTGAAATATCTTTAATTTGTAAATATCAGTCTTAATACATTGGTTTCCCTTTTTGTTGTAACTTTCTGAACCTTCAGTTACTCTGATAGTGCGAACAGTTCACCACCTACTCTCAACCTTGTAATGATAACTATTTGAATCTATCTCTTTATGTCTGCTAATGAGATTCCTTTAGTCTAAACATTTAAACTGAAGACACATGCATCTCTCCCGTGTTCAAAACCTGCAGTCCTCCATTGAACTGGAATATTTATTTGTGTGATTCTATACCAATCTTGTCACTTACTCGTATTTTGTTTATTTTAATAATACTTTAATAATGATAGGTTCTTGATTCCCTGCAACCCTGAATTCTGAATAACTGTATTCAGAAAATAGAGTAATGGGTGGCTACATTACCCTTAACTCCTTTGCTCTGTGGTGGGTTGGCACCCTGCCCAGGATTGGTTCCTGCCTTGTGCCCTGTGTTGGCTGGGATTGGCTCCAGCAGACCCCCGTGACCCTGTGTTCGGATTCAGCGGGTTAGAAAATGGATGGATGGATTAACCTTTGCTCATTGACGTAGTTTTCTGTCAGTATAGTGTATTAACTACGTGTATTAATACTTTGTATGTATCTGAAATTATTTGATTTCTTTTACTGTAGTAAAGTAATTACTGAGACTGGTGGTTACTTTAAGTTGTGCTTTAAGTATTGACCTGTAGATGTTAACAGGGCTTTCTGAAAAACTGAATGTTTGTTCATAATGCAGGGCATATCAAGAAGTGGCATTCTTTTATGATTTGAAATATTTTCTCAACTCAGGCAGAATGACTGCAGCTCTGATTTGCATTTTTTTAATTTCTAGACCTGCTATATCTTTAACTGTTGTCTGCACTGTCTTAATGAAACTAGTTATTTATAGTGGATTGTGCATTACTAATACATAGGTTACCATTATTTAACACAATCTGTGTGTTTGTCTCCTGAAGCAGCAAATGCTGGTAGAAATATATGTACCCAAGAGGCATAGTTGCCACCTATGGGGGACACTATATTAATTACTCCTTCCCTCTTAATGTTGTCTGCCAGTTCTGGAGTAATGCTAGAGAAAAGGTGCAATGGTATAACAGAGTTGAAAATTCCATCATAGATGAGTCTATATGTTGCTACAAGCTACTAAAGGTTATATTCACACTGCAAGTAAAAATAAATCAATTTGGCCAATTTGCAATTTTTTTATTTAATTGTTTACATTAATTTTGTAAGCAATGCAGTTTTGGTATGAGTGTCTACAGATATCTATCCTGAATGCACTTCACATGGTTAAAATTAAAAAAAAAAAAATTCACCAGACAGGTTCAACCCAATACAAAACTATGAACAACAAGAGTCTGAATTTGTCAGCTTGTGATGAAACTGAAAACAAAAAATTATAGGTGTTGCTTTGAGTTGTCACTGCACAGTTATCACTGCTGCATCTACAGTATGTAGAAATCTGTGAGATTGATGTGTAGTGTTTTTATGCAAAAAGTAATTTGACAATTTTAGTATGTCAAAGGGAATTTCAGTTACTTATGTGAATGCCTGTCTAACAAACTCTTTTGAAAAAATATATGCATGATATGCACTATTTCTATCAGGAAATGCACAACTAATGGGCTGTATTAGTTGTTGACAGACACAGAGTGCTGCACGCAGTTCAGTGATATAATTGCACACTATAATAGGTTGCCCTAAGGAAATGACCTTCAAGGTGTGCTCTTGTAGAGAATTATTACCCAGTATGGAATATTCGGACCCGGACACAAACAGGCAGACACAGAATGTCCTTAACACACAATAACACCCCAAACAGTGCACCAATCACCGTCCGTCCGTCCGTCCGTCCGTCCGTCCGTCCGTCCGTCCGTCCGTCCGTCAGTCAGTCAGTCAGTCAGTCTTCTTCTTCTTCTTCTTCTTCTTCTTTTTTTCTCTCGCCTCCACTCCTCTCTTCCACGCTCTCTCCCCTTCCAATTCCAGCGGCTTGAGTGGTAGCTGCAGGCTCCTCTTATAGCCCACCCGGAAGTGCAGCCTAATTAGGCTAATTATCACCTGACCGGGTGTGGCTGCATCACAGCCCAGATGGGCTTGTTAAGTCGTTCAGCTACTCTTCTGGCAGCACTTCCGGGTGTGGCAGAAGTGCTGTGAACCACAGTTCTGGGGCTGCCCAGGTGTCCCCTGGCAATGGCCACGTTGCTTCACAGGGTTGAGCTCCCCTGGTCCGTGGGCCCGACATAATCCAGGGTGGCTGCCCTCTTCCATTCCAGGGAAAACACTGCCCTTCTTGCGGCATCCTGGTGGGGCAAGGTCCCTGGAAGTCTGTCACACAAGTTCATTCCAATTCAAGAATTAAATTAACATCATTAAAACACAGCTTGCCTATGTCTGTATTGGATTTAGTGCCACACACAAAGTCTGATTTAAAAAATTGTGATACAATGTGTTTTTTGCATATATGAGTAAAAAAATTAGAACTGAACTCCACTTTCAACATAGTTATAAAAAGACAGATCTGTACTTAATTTAGCAGTCTAACGGGCAGATTGCAGTGACGGTTACAGCAAATTACCAATGCAGCCTGATAAACCAAAAACATAGAAAATTGAATTTAGGTCCCTGTCATAAACTGACAAGCAAAATACAATCGGAGTTCAATGACATTGAAGTATAATAATCATCTTTACAGAAATACCTATGATTCCTGTTTACATAATTGGTAGTGTCACCATCCAGTAAATGCACAACGTTAGAAAGTTTATCAAAACAAAAGCAGACTGGATATAGTTTTGTTAGTGATATTGGGTAAACAAGTGACCCGCTTTCAGTCAGTTCATAGATGGTGGTGTGCATTGAAAGATACCATCTGGCAAATTTTAATGCAGGTTTCAATATACGCCCATTTGTGAGATGCTTATATGGTACTTTGAATTAAATCAATCTTTAGTAATGCTATTAACCCCCAGACATATAACCATGTAGTCATGTTAATCATATGGTTTTATTTTACCACATCTGTGTCTCCGATGCTACTCTGGTTGAAGGTTTATTATTATTGCTGTTATTACATTGTGGTTGTTTCATGGAAAATAAAAGTTTCAATCAAAGAATTTTTGTTGGTATTACAAAAGGTAAAAATGTACCCTGTTATTCAATAGTGGAAATTAAAAAAAAAAAAAAACCTCCAAAGTTGTTCACAGTACCTTTCCACAAGTATTTGAAACCTCTGCTCTGGAGACAAGGCTCTCAAACACATAGGTTATTTGAATGCTTCATTTACATAAAAGCGTTACTGCAGCTGTCGGTTCCTGAACCTTTTGATTTCAGTGGTGAATGCCTAAACTTTGGTAATTATGTTGTAGCCTATGATTTCGCCCAGATATTTATGACAGGTTAGTGACCATTGCCAGAAGGTTAAGGAAAGTTTGGAAGTGGTTTACCCAATATTCTAATATGACTTTAAAGACATTTATATGACATTAGAGATTCAGACTTTTAACAAAGAATAATGGTTTCAGGTTTTCCATGCTTATTCCTTTCTTTTCAACCCTTAACAGTTATGTTTAACTTGAGAGTCAACATTAAAAAAAAATAATGGATTATAAGAAGGGAAGTGAGTCTTCCACAAAGTAACATTTGTCATTATAATTTAACATTCTGTACTTACATTTGGACACCTTTGTTTCTCCTCATCTGAGCTATTTACATGGACTGTAGGTATTTCAAAAGATTTAGTTTTGTCACTGAGTACATTTTTTTGACAAAACTATTCATTGTGAAAGTTTTTTTTTCTTTTGTGCAGTCTTGTGATCTCACTACTCATACAGTATATCTAATATAATGCCTGGGTCTGCTCAGTCAATTGTTTTGGGTTGTTTTAAAACATGTAGAACATGTATGCTCCAGTCCACACAGAGGAGTTTGGTGTCAAAATAAGGTCTATAATATTGCAGTGATTAGCACTGCTGCCCCAAAGCTACAGAGATGCAGGTTCAGTTCCTTGCCCAGTTACTCTTTGTATACAGGTTGCACAGTCTCCCAGTGTCTGTGTAGTTTCTTTTGTTTTTTCTTTTCACAAGTAGTCTGGGTTTCTTCCACATCTCAGTTACTAGGGTCCTTTATGGCCTGTCCTGCGTGGATACCACATGCCACCCTATTTTACTATGATGGACTGACAGAGTGAGTAAGCAAGTAAATTCATGGACAGATGTTACCTGTAAGGACTGGATATTTCATAACACATTGTGCTTCATTGCTAGCGCAATGCTGAGCTCCTACAATTTTGTTTGTGCAAAGAAACTGCACTTTATATCATAAGTTGATTAAATTGTACTGGACATTTTGAATACCTAAGCAACAGAAATACTTTGTTTTGCCTTCCTTTTTTTGGATCAAAATTCAAAGAAGTATTTGGATTCAAATGATATGGTGCTTCTGATGTGAGGTGAGGATAAATTATGAGGAAAGATTAAAAGAGCTGAGCCTTTTTAGTTTAACCAAAAGAAGATTAAGCGGAGAAATAATTGAAGAGTTTAAAATTATGAATGGAATTAGCACAGTGGATTAGGACTGTTACATTAAAATTAATTCATCAAGAACATACGACACAGTCGGAAACTTGTTAAAGGCAACTTTCACACAAACATTAGGAAGTTTTTCTTTACTTAGAGAACCATAGATACATGGTTGCCAAGTTACCAAGTAGTATGGTAGACAGTAGGACTTTAAGGACATTTAGAACTAGACAATGTTATTTTAGAAAAATTAAGTGGATTGGAGTGGTGAGCGTTGTTGGGCTGAATGGCCTGTTTTAGGTGGTTCTAATGTTACAGTATAATGTTATATTATATCTATTATATCTGACTTTTCTGTTGTCAGGGTTTGAGATATTAGTTCTATATTTATGCACCTACATCATGTCATAGATATTTTTAAATTCCATTGGTGCATGTGGAGAATTTCAAAGCATGATCAGCTGTGCTGAAATACAAAATGCTTTGTGTATTCTAATTCTATTGTTTACTCTGCACTTGTACATTTTCAGTAATAGTTTTGTGAATAACTAACCAATTGTAATATTAAACTTTATATTTCATAGCTAAGATGTAGTTCAAAGTTCTTAGCAAAACAGACAGCAACAAATTAAAAACTAATAAAACTGTTAATATAGTTGTTAAACCAACCATAATATAAATAAAAAAAGAAATAACTACAACAATAAAGAGAATAAATAAATAGGTTATTAAATCCCTAAAAAAGGCAAATTAAGAAAATGAGTATTAAGGTGTTTTTTTAGAATTTCTTACAACAAAGACCTTGTCATATGTGAAGTAGAAGGGTGTTCTAGATTTGTAGTTACATTTGGGGACTGTTAATATGTCTGTGCTAACATATTTAAAAAAGGACATATTGCTGTGTTTGAATTACTGTTTCAATAAAGCCAAAAAAATGCACTTTAAATTTTAAATACAGGACATAATAAGTAGCTTATAGTGTTGTTGTTAGTGCTTTTTCAAAGGCATCCTTGACATTCTTTATATCATAAAATGTTGGCAGGGATTCCTATGCCAATGCATCTGATCAAATACTTATAAATATAGCCTGGTCATATATTAATAAATCGTCTTGCTACTTTTTGCCACAAAGTATAGATTGACATTACTTTAGCCATAAAATCCCCAAAGCCCACCATTGTATACATTTGTTTGGATGAACTACAGTATTACTTTAATTGAGGTACTGTCTGTGGCCAACATTAAAGATTCAATTTAAAAAGTGGCATTGAGCTGATCCCCAGGATATAAAATGTATGGTCTAACTGAGTATATGGAAAGAAACAATATAATTTTGCTGCTGCAACTACTTGATTCTGGGATGATGTATCTAGAGAAATAACAGTAGATGCAGTACAGGAATAGTAAAATAATAGGAACACTTATAGTAGTTAATTATTTTCAGTGTATTTCAAATAACCTGTCATAGTTCTCCAAATTAATTTGTTTTCTCTCAATGAAGTTTTGTTTCTCATTTTTGTCTGCTTTTATTCTTTTCACTTATTTAATTTATGTAATCAATTAATTATATGACACAAAATGAAAGTGTGTGAAAAAGTTATAGCCCTCTAGTTAAATCAACTCAATTAAATAGATAATTAAAATCATCAGATTAAACTGCCAGGTTTGATTATAGTCAGCTCTGCTCAGTATAAAACTCAGTTATTTTGATCCTTACAATCAGTGAAGTTGCCAGAAGAAACATTTAAAAAGCTACTAATGCCATGATCAAATTAAGTTTTTGAAGAGATAATCAAAAACGTTGTTGATATCTGTCAGTCTTCATAGGATTACAAAGCCATTTCTAAGGTTCTGGGAATCTGCCAAACCTTAGTGAAAACCATAATCTCCAAATGTAAAACACTTAGGAAAATAGTGAATCTTCCGAGGAGTGACTGTTATGCCAAAATCACTCAGATGAATGCTAAATGGAAGTCACAAAGAGTTCTAAAAAATCAAAGAACTGCAAGCTTCTCTTCTCTTCATGACACAATCAGAACAACACCAGGAAAATTATGTTTATTGTACAGCAGCTAGTCAGACATCATTACTAAGCTAAAAGAGCATATATGCTTGTCTCTCATTTGCCAAGAATCACCTAGATAATCCTAAGGCTTTTTGGAGAATGTTCTATGGACAGATGAGTTAGTAAAAAATGTTTAATATGTATAAATATATAGAGACCTTTAGGGGAAATTGCTACATACTGTACAAATGGGCAGGAGACCAGTTAGATAATTAGAGTGTAAAATATATAGCTTTATTGCAACAAAATAGAATGGATAAAGTGTCTTATCAGTGGAGAAGAGAGGTAACAAAGATTAATAAAAATTGATACACAAGGAGAAGCAGTACATAAAGTATCAGAAACTATGTCACAAAGATAATAGCAAGTGGGTAAGCTTATTCACCATTTTCAGTCTTTAGTTTGGCCACAAGTAAGTAACAACATAAATTACTCCTCTCTTTCTTTTCATTTTGTACACCTACAGTAGTTTGTACTGCTTGTAGTTTTTGTAGCACTTTTCTAAAATGTAATTATGTGAGTCTTTTTTTAGTATTTTTTTTTTAGTTATTTTTTTTAATAATAAATATTTTTTCATCCATATCACTAATTTAGTTAGTTTGTACAATCAACGGCCTTTTTTCCTTTATGTTCTAGTTATAGAATTTAACACCAAAAGAAATTCTTAATGTTATGGGATGTTTTACATTTTATCAGGTGTAACAATCTCTGCTGTTGTATATGCTGATTTTGCCACAATTTATGTTGTTCACTTTGATTATTTTAATGATATTCTGTCATTGAAACTGATATATGTTTATTCTCCATGTTTCAAAAGTCTCTTGATTTATTCGACTGGCCAACTTAGTCTAACCTTTGCGCATGAAGAAGGGACATCCTGAAATGCATTAGTCACCATTGGAGGTAACGCCACCTTGTAGCTAGTGAATGCCATTATTCCTTTCAATATCCTACTTGGCTGCCCCATGGGTTTGTTCCTTCTTGCAACTAATTAATGTTATAAATCTTCAGTGTATGTTATTTACCAGTGACTTCCTCATAATCCAATTCTAAGGAACATATTACTAAGTTTATGTTTTCTTTTGAACCAGTGCTTAATGCCCTCCATGCTGTTTCAGTATTTATTGTTATAGGATTCTGCCTGCATTACATACTGTGTACAGTATATGCTTTGGCAAGATTGCCTGTTGGGTTTTTTAATTTTATCTCTATTTTGCCATTTGTTTAATATATATGTTTTTCATTATTATTATTTTTGATTAATATGTACCTAATGCATAATGACCTATTTTTACACCTCTATGATATTTTGTTTAATTTTCCATTTACATTGTAAATGGATCATCTTATTTGGTATTGTTATTTCATCGTTTAATCATTTTCTCATTGTGTACTGAAGGACATTGATGTCTTTGTTTTAATTTTTTTTATGTTTATGTTATTTGTTGTTAGATATATTACATTTTTTTGTATTTTTATGATTTTTTATTTTTGATTATTATTTCTCACCTACTTTCAAACACTATATGTTATATTATTTTTTCAGCTGCAATTCTTATCACTTAAACACATATAAAGTAAATTGTTTTATTTTGTATAATTTTTCATTATATTTATAAAAAATATCATTAACTTTGGTTTCATTTATACATTTTATGAATTTGTTTTTTATATACAGTACAGCGATCTCCATTCTTTATCTCTTGCTACACAGTTTCTGATATTTCATGGGCTGCTTGTCCTTGTAGTTTTTCATTATTCTATGGACAGATGAAAAATGACTTTTTTGAAAACAGGAGTCCAATTTTGTTCATCTTGAAACAAAGTCAGTATTCCACAGTAAAAAAATATTATTAACAGTCATACATGGTGGTTATAGTGATGGGGTTGTAGTGATATGGTGTAGGTTCTGATTGACATGCCTTAGTTGATGGAACCATGAATTCTGCTCCACATCAGAAAATGTTTTAGGGGACTGTCCAGTCATCTCTGTGTGAGCTCTCAATGAAGAAAAGAATAGCTGGATCATACACAGATTAACTTTATTGTCTTCTGTACTGTACTGTACATACTATATAGTGTACATAGCAGAGTGAAATTTTTACTTGAATGTGTTCTTAGAACTATTGACAATACTGCAATACCAAAACAGGACACACACAAAGGTATATATAGCATGCAAAATATAAAATACACACACTTTTTATGTTAGAATATTTGTTCTCGTGATTAACAACTATCGGCAATCTTACAAATTGTGGTTAGAAACTGTCCCTAAATCTACTAGTGCAAGTGGCAATCGTCCTGTACCATTTTTCAGAAGGAATAATTGAGAAAAGCAATTTTTTAGAATGACTGCTATTTAATAATTTTGTTTTCCTTTTTAAGGCAGTGAGTGTTATACTGTATACATCCTGAACAGAAGGCATCTGGGTGCTGGTAATATTCTTTGCCACCTTCACCACACTCTCCAGAGATTTACATCTTTGAGCTGAGCATGTGCTGTTCCATGATGTTATGAATCCAGTGTACTGTGCAACTGTGGAGGTTTGTGGGGAGCCTTTTTCACAAGAGACAAAATTTGTTATGCCTACTTCAGTTTGTCGGTCATAGTCAGTCTAAGAAATTTAAAACTGCTCGCCCTTTAGATTGTATTCCCTCTTCTATGGATGGCAGTGTGGTCAGAGTGGCCTTTTCCTTCCTAAAGTTTAAGACCAGCAACTTGGTTTTCCTGACATTAAGGGTGAGATTGTTGCCCTAGCACCATGGCATCTACAGGTAAACCACATCTGTGTCATTCATGATGGTGCTGTCATCAGCAAATTTAATGATGGAGTTGGAGTTGTTTCTGGCCACGCAGTCATAGGTGAACAACAAGGATGGAAGACGACTTACGACACTACCCTGCATGGTGCCTGTTTTGAGGATGTTGCCAGTCCACATATGCTGAGGTTTGTTGGTTAGTGATTCTAAAATCCAGTTGCAGAGGGTGGCACTAAGTCCTAAATTGAGGGGTTTGGTAGTTATCTTTGATAAAACAGCCATGTTAAATAATGAGCTGTCATCTATAAACAAAAAGGGAAGACTGACATTTTGAAGCAAGGAAGACAAAAGTTTCAAGGTAAGGTAGTAATACTCATCAATCATGGTACTGGAGAGTAGTACAATGTTGCATGTTGATTACCATATGAAATTAAGAAAATCTGAGGTGTGGGAATTTTAATCCATTAAAATATTGCCCACTGAGGGTTGATATGTCATGGTTGTTGTGAATTTATTTAAATCCAAAATAATTTTCGTTAACGTATACTATATGCTCTGAATATGGACAAAGGAGAATTTAGGCAGAATAGATTACTTCCCAAAGTGAAAATGGATGGAGATTTTATTTGTGTATTAAATCCGGACTTAGATGGGTTCAACTGCAACTGTAACATTTAAACTTACAAAGACAATTACACAATCTATTAAGGATCAAAATCTGTCTGACTCATGTAGAATTTTGTTTCCAATTCAAGAGAATGTTCATTCTTCTCATCAGTACATAATAATTATTCAAGAATTTATTGTTAATAATTTTCTACCCATTATCACATTTTGTAAGTACATGTACAACCATGCACCACTTATTTTGGAGATTACATTATTATGCCCTATTGCCTTATCTTAGAATTGGCATATTAACCCCTTATTAATAGCAGACGAGGACTTTCTAGAATTAATCTCTATACAAATTAATATTTTTTAGACATCAGTGCTTCCCCTTTAAACTCTAGGAAAGATAGAAGGAAGTTTTAAAAGGACAAATCATATTGTGTGTTTTGTATAAGAATAAATTGGTGTTAGAACTGACTTTGGAGATTTCCTGAATTTACCATGAATATGTTAGATCACCTAGTCTTTTGACTCTACACAGGGAAACAGATCAACTTATCTTTAAATAACATCTTCATTATTATGAATATGGAGGCAAGACAATAAGATTTTAGCTCAATAAATACATAAACAGGAAGTCTGAAATGTAGTAATAGAGATAAACAGTGTAACTGGAAATAACATCAGGGAGCACAAAGAATTATCTATCACAATCAAGGAATAATATAAGTCCTTATATTCCTCTCAGTATTGAGAAAACAAGGCTCAAATTAAGGATTTCTCTTTTTGATCAAATATAAAAACCACAACTTTGTACATATTACCAGATGCCATAAAGCCATTGCAGAATGGAAAAGCTGCACAACCAGATGGATATCCAACTGAATGTATTTAAAGAAAAAAAAATTTTAAGTCAGCCCCAGTATTGTTAGAGAAAATAAAATTCTACCTTAAACATTACACCTAGTGTCAATTACTGTGTTTCCTAAGAGCAATAAAGACTTGCTACATACTGTGTCATATAGACCAATTTTACTCCTAAATAAAGATCTTAAAATAGCAGAAGATTGGAAAAGGTGTTTCTTTCAGTATAAACCCAAGACCAAACTGGATTTATTAAAGACGATCTGGCTCCAACATTTGGTGTTCATTTAAGGTAATACATGTACCAGCAGAATCAGACTCTCCAGAAGTCATACTATACTTCGATGCAGAAAAAGCCTCGGATAGAGTAGAATGGAGTGATTTATGTACTGTACTGGACAAGTTAAGGTTTTACCAAAATATGTCTGCATTGATTAAATTACTATGCCAACCCAGAAGCATCTGTCTCCATTAGTAAAACAAACTTGAATTGCTTTGAATTCTAATGTGGAACTAGATGGTGTGCTGTTTATTGCCAGTGCTCCTCACATTTGCCATCAAACCATTTGGAAGCCATCAAAGATAACGAGGATCAGTAGAGAAGGGTTTGAACAGAAAATATCCCTTTATGCTGATTATATGGTACAAATTGTATGTGTTTAGACCCACAATAATCTCTACGATTAGTTTAAAACGTGACAGGAGAATTTTATAAGATCTGTAGATTCAAAATTAATTTGAATAAAAGCATACTTTTTCTAATGAATTCTTTGGCACATCTGACCAGGCTAGATAACTATCCATTGATAATATCAGAACTGCTTAAACATCTGGGGATAATCATCACAAATTAACTATAATTATGTTTTTAAATACAACTTTGGAAGAATGTTTTAAAAAATATCAAATAAGATACTAATACAATAGGTGGTCTATCCTCCATTTTATGTTAGATGGAAGAATTAATTTAGTGAAAAAGAATAACCTCCTAAGGATGCTATGTCTACTTCATAGCATTGCTATATACATCAATACATCTTTCTTTAAGGAAAAAGTACCAACTGTAACATTATGTATCTGAGACTCAAAATATTTTCAATAAAGTTTTGGAAATTGGCAGAAATCCATAAGTCTATATTGACTTTGTTCACAATGGAAAAGAACTCTTCTTTGTATGCCCTGCCCTGCACTCAGTTGAGCTCTAATTATCGTCAATTTGGCAACACCAATTACTAAAAATATGGAACCAATGTAGGATACATTTTAAGGCAGAGAATTTCTTATATGTTGCTCCTTTATGCAATAATCACCCTTTTCAGTCTCTAAACTATTTATTATTCAACTGATAACAATGACACTCATGTTTGTTGACACTATGGTAATGTATCTGCATTTTATGAACAATTACACTCCAAATTTAATCTGCACACCATTTTTCTATGTACAACTACATGTCTACAATATACAAAACTATTTCAAGGAATTTACCCTTGATAGCATATGCTTTAATTCAATATACAACTAAATTCTTTCATTGATTATATATACCTCATTTAAAATGTACCTTGGGCAAGATCAAATCTATGAGTGTTATTATATAGCACTACTATCACTATGTCACATGTTTTGGGAATGCCCTAAATTTACATCATTATGGCAAAAATATTTCCATATTTTTCTGATAGCCTTGGGTATAAAATTACTCCGAATGGATTAAAAGCAGTATTTGTTGTACTCTAGATGGGTTAAAGTTTATAATGAGAACTCAGTTGTAATATCTTATACCACACTACTAGAACATAGACTTATTTTGCTCAACTCTATAATCCAGTGGGAAAGTGATTTTCTATATTATCTTAAATTAGAAAAAGTCAGATTCACATTAAAAGGATCTTGTAGTGAGATTCTAATCTCCAAGGATAAGTCTGGGAGACACAAATTCAATATTTGAATAGTTGTAGAGGAATGGCACATGTCAGAATCAGAAAGAACACAAAAAAAAACTGAGCAAATGAAACACAAGGGTGAAACCAAAGATCAGAAGTGAAAAGAAATTGAAAGCATAAACAAAATTAAAGCACTTGGCCTACTTGTGAAAAAGCTAACTATGCTAAAGGTTTTTTGTTAATATTATACAACCAAGGCATAATGCATTGCAGGACTGACACCATATTAATAATGTCATAACTGGAAACATCATGCATTTGACTCTCATGTTGATTCTCACGTTGCATAAAGGATTATTGGGACAAGCTAAACTTTTTCCAAAGTACACTTAAATGGTCAGAAACTGCTAATAATTAATTTTTCAAGATGAAAACCCAAAAATGCAAAATATATATCAACATATAATTACTTCATATCTGTATCTATTCACCCTTTTTCCTAAATGTGGCAACAATATATCAGTATAATTTTAAGATAATCATGCTATCCCAAGATTAACTCTCCTATGCTATGAACTGTTTTATCAAATGCTAAGAATTATGTTAGATGGATCTCTCAATCTTTGCTGCTCCTTAGGTTTTGAGTAGAATTGATTTGACTGTTATTTTTCTTTTGTTTAATTTGAATTGATTTAAGTCATATTGTTGTATCTGTTATGGTCTTCATATTTTTCATAATTATTTAATTAAGCTTTGAGCTGTTGTACTTTTTACTTTTTTTAATGTCTGTTTCAAAAGCAAACTATATGTAGCTGGCATTTTAAAATTACTGTACAAGCTTCTTTCCCATTAATGAAATGATGTTTTGCAGCTAAAGAATTAATTTCCATTTCCAAAATGTAGTCTGCCTAAATCTTTCTTGTGTGTGTGTGTGTGTGTGTGTGTGTGTGTATGTGTTGCTTACTCAACTGGCAGGTAGTGACCCCACATATTAGCTCCAAACAGCTTCTTTGGATGAAGTTCAGCCAGATTTCATCAGTTACCCAACTACTAGTGAATATACCCCCAGGTTTGATTTCAGGGGTGTGTCCCAGTAGACGGTCCCAGGAAAGGTTCCCTTAATTTAATTGAAAACCAAAATTGTCCTTTCTTTGTGAAGGAAGGAGTCTGACAATTTGCAAAGTGCAGGCATATCAGAAACACAAAGTACCTATCACTATTCCTTTGAGTATGCATTAAACCAAACAGTCTCCATGACTCCACAGTGTACCATGTTGAGCTCACAAATCTAGAACATGGTTTCAAAAATTATTCTTGTAAAATAAATGTTAAAAGAATTTTTATGCATTTTTATTTAAATACTTTCTTAGGACTTACATAAGCATATAGTCTACTGTTTAAGGCTGTCCTGAAAGCAAACATTACAAATCAAAAAAACACTGCCAGTTTTGTAAGCTCAACATTTATGTTCTTGCGTCCCATTATTTAACTTTATGTTGTATCTAAACTAAGTGTTTTAAATGTTATTGTGGTCATTGGAGAACTCTGCAATATCAGGTAATTTTAAAAGTCCTGTCTTATAATGTTGAAATACTGTGTAAATGTAGCCCAAAACAAACATTCAGTTGCTGGGGTTCTAAGGCAGCAGTTATTTATAGGTCCAAGAAAGGAAGTGCCTTATGTGGTTCAATAAGGGTTCTCAGCGGGAACCTAACATAATAGATGATTCTCTGTAGGTCTTCTTCACTTTCAGATTTATTAACTTATTATTTCTTGTTTGATTTTGAAATGTGTAAAATGATGATTTCTTTGTTCATTTTTTGAAGGCATCCAAGCTATATTACAATTTGAATGTTCTTTTTTAGATGGCGTTTAAGCTTAAAACCTTAAACACTTAAATTTGAAATACAGTTGGAAAAAATTGTTACCTGGCCTATCGAATCAATGTCTGAGCATTTGGATGTAAATTAGTAATTAAACTGTGTACAGTAAAGTGAGAAAAATCAGGAAATATTATTGTCTTTTTACACAAGCAACCAATAAATTTCCTCTTTATTCCCACACACTGTATATAATTAGAAAGCCTAAAATTGATTGTGTACTTTTATATACATGTAATATGTGCAAATGCTTAATTTGTGTGCCCAATTCAAACTTTATAAAGAAGGCCCACCTTGCTGGGTCTGATGGGATTTTCATGATAAGCTACATAATAAATTGCTCTTGTTAAACAACATGAGAGGATTGTGCGTGTTAACCATTATTATAAACTGAACTATCCACTTTTCTTTGATAAATGTAGCTGGGATTCAATGGATTTAAATATAGCGGAATTGTAATGAGTCAAACTAAAATACAATTAGAAAAAGGTTCCATAGATTGAATGGGGGTTAATAGTTATTTAGCAATAACTGCATTGAGTGATTTATGATGTAGTACAAATATCTTGTTAAACCATCACTGTCATACAGAGGCACTTCAAATAGCAATTCCAGCAAAAGTCTCTGGAATGCAAGGAAAGTCTTTAAAATAAGTGAAAACTATTCTTTACTTATGGAAGATACAATATCTGTGGCACAGAAAGCAATCAAGACTTTGCAGGATTTCATGCTTAGCCTCTTTTAACTTTTAAACTAACTTGACAGACAAGATGAAAAACCTGTCTCTACATGAAAATGCAGATGAAGATCAAGAAACAGTATATCAAAATGTGAAAGAAAGCAATCTGAAAACCATGAATTCCTGTGTAGAGACTTGAGGGCATATTCTCCTTTCTTTGCATTAGGCCTCTCTGTATCTGCATGTGAGCAGCCTATCAGGTCATGTTGAGGCAGGCATGCTTTTTATTTATTTATTTTTCTTCATATTGCACCCTTAACGTTTAGAAAATCTCCCTTGGTGAATGAATCCATAAACATGCAGACCAAATTTCGTTACTTTTTGCCTTTCATCCTTTGTTTGACATATAATGACGATTCAAAGAATAATTTTCAGTGCTGTCCAGCATCCTAAGTAAGCAGCATAAATGTTTTAGAGATAGAAAAATCACTAAATGAGTTTCTGTTCAGTAGGAGCTGTTTCAGTGTTTCCAAGGAGAACCTCGAAGTAGTGTAAATACACTTAACAACCTTTGGCAATAAAATGTTAACTAAAAGCAGTATGGATTACCTAAAAAAGTAAAGTGAAACAAATGTTAGGCAAGTTGGAAGCAACACAGGTCACTTAAAGTCACATAACTTTGTTGTAAATTTATTTTGTCTATATAGTGCCTTGTATCCATATGTACTGTGACTGTATATTAGTGTTATATAATTAGTTTAAATTTATTCTCATATAACACATTTCAGTGAACAAATACCAAATGCCACATTCATACTGTGTATAGTTTAAACCTATTACCTACAATAACACTAACAACATAATGTTAAGCACAAAAACACCATTTAATACTTTGTGTTGTCAACTGGCCAAGATTTAATTAATCAAAAGATATTGCTGGGCTCCATTTATGTCAATCACTTCCAACTACTTTGTTTTCCTGTCTGTTGAAGCAAATCCGGGTCTTTATATGTACTCATTATGTATAGTAATTAGTAATTTGTTAAGTGTAGTATACACATTACTTTTATGGTTGTTATAGGTTTTTTTCTTTTAAAGAACTTGCTTTGAAAGGTTTCTTATTGTTTGGGATTTATTTCATTATGTTTAGAATTTATTTTTATTTATATTGTTTCCGTGTTTATGCAACAGTGCATCAGTGATGTCAAGAGGAATTTCGATTTAAAATATGGCGATGGGTCTACTTAACATTATTACTCAGTTGGATAAATGCCAACATTTTTAGCAGTGGGTTCTTTTCAATTTCAGTTTTAAATAAGCCACGTGCTACACAACAATGTCTTGAGATAAGTTCTCTAAACATTACATTTGTATATAATCATGAACTTGTCACTGCACTCTCTACCTTCATTCAGAGAAGAGCACAATACAAAATGAAGCTAAAGTGAATTGAATACAATGTCCACCAATTAACTTTCTAACTCATTTAATATAGGTTAGGGTCATTGGGTCCAAAACCAAAGCCAAATTTAATGATTAAATCAGTGTATTTGGTAATAATTAACTAAAAACAACTATACCAGTGGTATAATATAGCAAATTTCTTATGTCAAGTCCATCATTGATAATAACACATTCACTGTAAGCTCCTGGTTCTCTGGAAGAAGGAATAACATGGTCAAAATGACTGTGATTTTAATTCCTGCCATACAACAGTAAGAATGCTTCCCACAGGTATTAATAAGAAATATGTGCAGCAGTAGGTCCATCAAGGGCATCAATTCAACTCTTTTCCAGATTTAAATCTTGCAGTTTTCATAATCCTTCTTCACATTGTTTTGCTTTTACAACATCTCTTCAACCATAATTTAAATACTGAAATTTGGGGATCACTAATATAGGTTAATAGATCATGATTTTTTTATATCAGTGTACATTCTGGAATATAGGCTTATTATAAAGATAATCTTAAAGTCATGAGACAATACTGTTGTTAAATGTAAACATTCCGGGACAAACTAAAATCAAAAAAAGACCAAATGTTAGGCATAAGATTACTTTACAGCTAAAACATTTTGGTTATAGTGAGAAACATAGAGAAAGGCAGTTTTAGTTACTGTTTTATTTTTGGAGAAAATCTTTTACACAGTATTTGAAAAAGATAATAAAATGAGTAGTTAACCCACCCTGTTGCTCACTTCTGTTACAAAAGTTTAATCCTAATTTATCAAGCCATCCTCATGCTTGTGTCTACTCTGTTGGATCAGGGATGCCTGTTCTGGTGTTCCTTTTACTAAATTAGAACTAAAAGTTAAACTGAATGCTATTTTTACTCCAACATTCATGTGTATTGTCCTAATAGTTCCTGTTTTGAGATGTGTGAATGGATGGAATGGGCCATTAGAAAAGGGTGCAAAATAAAATAACTTATTTTTCAGGGAACTTCTATACCTTGCATAATACGAAGCCATCTACAACTTTGTATGTCAACAAAAGTATGTTTATAAGAGTGGCACAGAAAAGTTACTGAACACAAGTGTAGCCATGTAAGAACTGAAGTTATGTGGTTGTACTTTATGGTTTAAAGATCAGTTTTCTCTGCTATGTTTTGAATAAACTGAATGGTAACTGAATAATTTAAATAAACTGACAATAAAGCTTTACAGTATACTATAATAATGGCTGATATACATCATCAGTCAGTGTCCAACCCACTATATCCTAACACAGGGTCATGAGGTCCAATGGAGCCAATCCCAGCCAGCAACAAATCCCAGGCAGGGCACCAGCCCACCACAGGGCACACACACCCAGCACGCACTAGGGACAATTTTAGGATCAGCAATGCACTTAACCTGCATATCTTTGGAAGGAAACCGGAGCACCCGGAGGGAACTCATGGAGACACGGGGAGAACATGCAAACTCCACACAGGGAGGACCCGGGAAGCAAACCCAGGTCTCCTTACTGCGAGGCAGCAGCGCTACCACCGCGCCACCCTATACATTATCAATAGGTATTAAATATTCTGGCTATTGCCTTAATATTAAAATATATTTAATAACATTAAAACACTAGGCTGTGGAATTTCATAAGACAATGGGTGTCAGTTACAGTTCCATCAGTTAATCAGGTGTAGCAGAATATCTGTAGTTTTTTTGTTTTATTTGTTAATATTAATAGCAGGGAGTATATGGTAGTGGCTTTGGAACAAGGACTTCAAACCCTGTGGTTGTAGGTTTAAACCCTGCTATTGACACTCTTTGACCATGGGCAAGTCACTTCATCTTCCTGTGCTCCAATTGCAAAAACAAAAAGAACCAGTTGTATCTCAAATTTTGTAAGTTGCCTTGGATAAAGGCATCAGTCAAATGATAAGTAATAATATTATTAAGCCACTCAAGCTGGTTACTCTTAAACATGCTATACAAAATTTTCCATGATTAAAACATTCCTGCATTAGATAAATTCCTGTTGTTGCAGCTTTTCATAGTGACTTGAGTTTTATTGATGGTCATTTCAAAATTTCTTTAGAGGAAAATGTATTCTTTTGAATTGAAACGGATAATCAGTAGGAATAATGGGAAATTTAGGTATATATTATTGTCTTTATTAGATGTTTATAATATTCATTTGTTTATACTGTTCACCCAAGTATAGTATTTCTTTTCATGTTTATCGTTATTTGTATGTAGTTCCCATTTAAAGTGCACAGATGTGAATGTATATATAAAGCAGTGCTTGAGGTGGATATACATAAGTGCCAATACCCTGTGTATTAATGTGAAGAATGAGGAGCATGAAGCATTTCACCATTACAAACTCAAGTGCTACCGAGGCTGATGTTTCTCTCTTGGAGTTTACACCACTGTAATGGAAGAGCAGATACGGTTGGGGGGGAGGGGTTATGTTGGGGGTTATCTGTTTCCAGTAGCATTATTTGGGGCTGGAGGTCGATGGAGGGGAACATATAACCAAGATGAGAGCCAACAAGCATCTAAGAGTGCCAGTAGTCAACAGCAAAAAACAGCATTTGCAAGTCATTAAGCTTTGCATCTTCCTTGAGTTTTGCTAAACATTCTTTTCCCATTTCATACTGTGATCATTTCTCTTTTTTCCGGTCCAGGACACTGACTCATCTTGAGATGTCCATCCATCATATTGATTGGTGGTGCTATTTGCATAAACTGTTAATCTGAAAAGGCATTTTTTAGACTTAAGGATATTTAGTCTGCGGTGGGCTGGCGCCCTGCCCGGGGTTTCTTTACTGCCTTGCGCCCAGTGTTGGCTGGGATTGACTTTAAAATTCTGCTTATGGTTTATAAAGCCTTAAATAATCTCGCCCCATCTTATATATCGGAATGTCTGACACCTTATATTCCAAATCGTAACCTCAGATCCTCAAATGAGTGTCTCCTTAGAATTCCAAGAACAAAACTTAAAAGAAGTGGTGAGGCGGCCTTCTGCTGCTATGCACCTAAAATCTGGAATAGCCTGCCAATAGGAATTCGCCAGGCTGATACAGTAGAGCACTTTAAAACACTGCTGAAAACACATTACTTTAACATGGCCTTTTTATAACTTCATTTTAATCGTAATTTAACTTAATCCTGATACTCTGTATGTTCAGTTCATCATAACAACTATTCATGGTGGCTCTAAAATCGGTACTGACCCCTACTCTCTTTTCTGTTTCTTTTTCCGGTTTCTTTGTGGTGGTGGCCTGCGCCACCTCCACCTACTCAAAGCTTCATGATGCTCCAACAATGATGGACGGATTAAAAGGAAGAAGTCTACATGACCATCATCATCATCAAGCCCTTCCGTGAGAACCCTAAATCCAAAGAGCACTGTTTCATTTATGTTAGGTAGAATGCCCAGAGGGGACTGGGCGGTATCATGGTCTGGAATCCCTACAGATTTTATTTTTTCTCCAGCCGTCTGGAGTTTTTTTGTTTTTTCTGTCCCCCCTGGCCATTGAACCTTACTCTTATTCGATGTTAATTAATGTTGATTTATTTTGCATTATAATTGTGTCTTTCATTTTTCTAATCTTTAATATGTAAAGCACTTTGAGCTACTGTTTGTATGAAAATGTGCTATATAAATAAATGTTGTTGTTGTTGTTCCAGCAGACCCCCATGACCCTGTAGTTACGATATAGCGGGTTGGATAATGGATGGATGGATATTTAGTTTTTCTATTTGTTATTTACCCCCAAATATTGATTTATCAAAATGTCTTTTGTTAGTCGATACCTAGTGCTGTAGATATACCATCCTAACAAATTTAATTTTTTTAGTTAAATGGGAAATAGTGTTTTTGTTAATGAGTGAGTGAGTGAATAAGTCAATCAACTTTGTATTACACATACTGTATATATATACAGTATATTTTATGTTTTAGATTGTTTATATATATGATCAGGAGAAGTTAAATGCATTTAAATGAAATGCATTTAAACACTAACATCTACATTTCCTTTTGATTGAACTAAATTTGCTAGTAGCTGACTGAGCTAAAAGAAATTCAGCAGGCAAATGATTGTGTTTTTTATGCTGTAAAACTATTTGGCTACTTCCCATATCAGATATATATTTTGTTTTTTTGCAGCTATGTAACATCTTTTCATTTACTCAGGAATCTTTCCAAGTATAGAGAGCAATCACACTATGGTGATTAAACAAGTACTGTAAGATTGTGCATAAAATCTACATTAATAATGGAGAAAACAAAAGTCAAATTGATTAATAACATTAGATATAAGCCAGTTTTCAAATTAGGCAACAGATATTTTGGTAACAAAGATAACTTTTTAAATCGTGCTTCTACTGAATTACATTCCTCATTTTTTTAATCCTGTCAACTAGTAGATATACAGTATCACTGAAGTTATTATATTTTTATCCAACTCCAACCAGATGTAGGATTATTAAATTTAGTTTATGTATTGGAATTTTGCAGTTTTGAAAAATGTTAGCTTGATTAATTTTTGCCAGTTTTTTATGAAGAAAAAGAGAAAAGCCAGGTGTGAGTACAAGCGTCACAAACATATACATCTCAGATATTCTATGTCCTTTCAGAAAAAAACTTAAGAGAAGATGAAGATCTCCGGATACCTGCTCTCTACAGAAAGACAATCAAGAAAACCAGAGTGAAGCAAAAGCAGTGGGAGCGTAGGCCCACTCTGGAAAGTCAGAGGACAGGAAGAGGTGCTCCCATTTCATACATGTAAAGTTTAAGTTTCTTTGAACAAAGTGAAACTCAGCTGGGAAGACTCCTGTATACTTGCTACTAGGATATACAGTGTGAAAGATGTGACTAAGAAAATATAAAATGTGACCCAAAATAAGATATTCACTATTTCTCAATATGTTTTCAAAACACTTTAAAGTTTAAAGATCACAACATTATAAACATGTATTTACACGTTTCCAATAAAGAGTGGAAAGCCTGGTATATTTTCTCACAATAATAATATGAAAAATGAGCAAAGTAAACAGTTTTTCTTTTCTCTTAAAATTCATTAATAGCTGTGCCTCACAAAAACAGCTACAGTAATGTTTTTTTCCAAAAAATTGTGTTTTATATTTCCCTTAACTTATTTTTGAGATTCCATTGTATGTATTAAGTTCAACACCTTGCTTGACTTGCTGGCATCTGTGTCTGCCAGTCAGTAAAATTGCTGTATCTATCTGTCTGAAGTTTTTATATAAAGAAAAACAAAACCCTTGATTTAGTACCACACAGATCACAGGTCTTAATACATTTACATTTGTGTATCATAAATATATTTTTATGCAAATGTTTATAACGTTCACCAAGATAGTAATTACTGTATTTGCAACCAGACAACTCATATTTTGCATCCAGTGTTCTTAATAGCTTTTTGAATCCTTCTTTCTCTACTGTATCGATAGGCACTGTTACAGGACCAGTGTCAGGTAGGAAACTGTGTGGGTGTGCTGAAAATTCTGAGGAGTGGCGTGATGTTTCAGTGAATACTAATCCCTTTCATCTACCAATTGAAACTTTACTTTCACTTTCAGTCCCAATGAAGTGAAGTAACATGTCCCTTTTAAAATCTGGCATTATAAAATCATAGATTTTTATTTCAATAATTTATATTTTATTCTCCTATTACTAACCTTTGCTCACAGAGTAATATGTTTGTATATTTGACTTCCTCCAATAATCTTAACAGAATAGAACATCGTCAGGACAATTTATTTATAAATTTTGATCCAAATCAATGTGCTATACTTTGAATCGGCATGAATGAACAGTATAGTTATCTGTTCACTGACAAAGTACAAGTATTTTTAGGACACAGGTCGAGTAGGCCAGTGTGTTTTTCAGTACAATAACTCACTGCAGGCGTTATTTTGTTCTACGTGCTGCTTGTGTGCTCATACAGCATGCAACAGAGCAGTGTACATTTTATGGAGCATTGCTTAGCAGGGATCCGTATTACCAGGAGACAGCACAGCTATTCTAAATGCTTCTGTTTTTTTTTTAATCCTGGCTAAAAAAATTTTCTCACTCTCATCCCTGACTGGCAACATGGATGAAGGTAATGCAATCATGCTTAAAAGACATGCTGGAGTTTGTGTAAATTTTATTGAACAGTCAGAAGAAGTTATTGGAAATCAAATAAAAGTGCTGAACATTGCAATATTGGTTTTAGAATGTTGATTTTAATATAGAGTCAAATTCGATATATTGATCAGCTCTGTTCATAGGTGCCTTGATGACTCTAAATTGTCAATGTTTAAATGCATGTGGTTATGTGAGTTCTTAACTTTAGGGCCTCAAAAGTTCATATTGGAATATCCAGATTTTGGAAAATGGACAGATCGAAAGATAAACATATATTGAAGTGTTGCTGAATACAAACGCACAAATAGTTTTTTCGGTTTTCATATCAGCTAATCCAGTAAGGAATACGAGTTTTTGTTTTGTAATGTTAATTATGCATTATTTTGTTGTTGTTAATGACTTCACATATTTAAATTGATTAGTTATTTAGCTTCTTAAATGAATTTGATTAGACAATGGGATACATAGTAGTAAAAATAAATATAAATAAGTCATCAGGCAGCTTGTGACAAAACCAAGTTTGTTTGATCAGTTGATTTGGTTGAGTCACAATGACCTTTAATTAAATTTTGTTATGCAAAAAGTATAACATGGGCCACTCAGGTGAAGCTGTTGTTATCCTGGATTTATGGTCACCCTCAGAGTTCTCAGCTCAGAGTGTAGCTATACAACTGTTTTTTGGAGTTAGGGGAGAAGGATCATTTTTGTAATAGAAAAGACATACAGTAATAGCAACAAGAAGGCATGGTAGAAAACATGACTCTTTGAAAGTATTGTTTTGGGCCTGTAATTTGAGATTAAACTGATGGAGATATTGTACTTTGCCATCTTTATAAATGTTTTTAACCCTAAGGATACTAAGCACTTTATTTCCTTTATCCTAATGAAAATGGCATTTGAAATAAAAAGTGATGGTGTTATGTATGAGTATCTGCAGAAATGCATGAAGAAGTAGACATTTAGAGATGTCAGCCTTGAGATTTAAATTACAAAGTTGCCAGTGCAATCCTTGCTTCTGACTGTATAAATGTGAGCTAATCATTAGCATGTCAGCTCTCTAATTGTTAAAAAAAACACCACTGTATATATGGTATACATCCTGATGCACTTTTTCCTTATCTTGTTATGTCTCCTTGGATAACCTTTGTAAACATAGGTGAAAATATGGAGGCAAGTGTTTTTTTTTTTCTTTTGTTGCTTCACTTTCATGTTATGTAATGTGTGTTTTTCACATATTAAATATGCCAAAACATTATCCATTCTCTACCCAAGGTTGCTGATTCCTCTTAAAGTTGTAGTGTGTCAGTCTGTCCTATTTAATACAGTGCTGAACTGTACTATGTATGGTGAGTCAGTATATTTAGGGGATTTCCTTTTCTGACACAGGCACACACACACCACATTAAATTGCACTTTGCTGTTAGTGGGATTTCCTTATCCCCCAAAACAACACACATATTGTTCATTTTTTATTTAACTTGATCTTTCTCAAAACGCTTCAGCCACCCTAAACCGAACAAGAATCATCATTTCTGTTTTCTTTGGATGAATATGAAATGAAGGCTGAGGTTAATAAAAGTGTTTTTACAAAGTAAGAAGAGCCTATTTATGACTTATTTGTGTTTATTAATTTCTAGTCACCATCTATCTTTCCCTAGATGCTCTCCCCTAAAATGTTGTCTGCATTTCTAAAACTGCTCTGATGTCTCCTAATTCTCTATGCTACAAAATAACCTGTCCATTATTTTTCTCTGTTTATTTCTGTCATGACATGTTATGCTTTACCAATCTCTAAGCACTTAATGTATCACAAAAAAGAAATGGGAAAACTGGAAAAAACCCGGTAACATATGCACCTTTGTTTTATGTCTGTAGTGCAAATGACATTACTATGAAAGAGTACGTTTGAACATTTTATAAAGAAGGTTTTGTAAACTGCACTCATCATGTCTAAAAGCTCTTCTGTAGTGTTATGACAGCAAAAACAGACAACACTTGAAACATCAATTTGCATGTTGGTTTTTAGAAAAGCTCTGTTGTGCTACAAGGCTTCTGTTTTTTGCATGGTACAGCCTCAAGGCTGGAAGCACTTTCTCAGAAAGAATCACTAGGAAGGGTCCGCATGTGACTCTGTAAATGCCAGACCATTCAATAGTGATTGTTTCCTTACTCAAAGCTTGTTTAAACTACTAACAGGTCTCAATTCACACATCTTTGTGCCATTTGAAACAGCTGTTCTGATTTGTATGCCCAAACACTGATTAAAAGTCCTGAATGCCACGCAAATCCAAGCAGATAACTGACTGAAAGAACAAACTGCAGACATACTGGTTGGACTGGCACAGATGCTGCCTAGTTGATGTTAGCATTATAAGTCAGATTTTACATTCTTGTTTGGAACCATAAGTAGACAAATAGTAGATCACTGATTCCATATTGGTGTATGTCAAAATGACAGTTAAACAGGAATAATAACTTGAGTCAGCTATTGCCATGATGCCTTATGTTAACCTCTGGGTAAGAACTTGCACCTTTTTGCATTAAAAATTACAATATTTAAAATTAATACTGTTATGTATATATATATATATATTTATATATATATTAAAATTTAGTTGAATATACTGTATTTGCAATCAAGATCAGACCACAGATTGAGCAACATTTTGTTTTTTAATAAGTGTCATAGTTTTTTTCAAACCTATTGCTGTACTGCACATTTTAGCCTTAATTAAATGCTGATAATAATAAGTATTTTACCAAATGTTCTTACCTTAACAACCAATTTAATCATGGTTTCCTCTTCCTCTTAACATCATAATTTTCTTTTTCATATAAAGTTCCAAAAAGACAGGGCCAGAAGTTCCATATTTCTAATATGATTGCCTTATACAAACAAGTGTGATGCGCCTCCTCTCACCCATGTAGCAGCACTATTACTTGCTCTGAAGCATATTGTTACATATGAATACCAAGACTTTGATTAATGCATTAAAGCCTCCTGTTTCATAGGAGAACTCCTTTAACATTATGAGGGTTGTTTGATCAGTTTGGTAAATTTCTATGAGATGGCACCACAGTTCATTTGGTGATGTCACGGCTAGCAAGTGTCACTCTTCAAATTAGTTCAGGCCAAATTTCAGCTAGAAGTGATGCGTTGTTTACATTCTACATATATTAAAAGTAATTATTCCCAAAACATGGTGCTTAACTTGCTTTTTTACCATGCTTATCAAATGCCCCTTTTATGTCTAAATATGGAGTAAAAATACAACCAACAGCTTTAGACCTCTGGATTAATGCAACAACTGCTAACATGTTCCCAGTAACACCAAACTGTTACTACCCAAGAAAGCATCCCTCTAAATATTTTAGATTATTACCGCCTAAGAAAACATCAATCTATCTATTTTCTTAACTCCTATAGTTCAACACAGAGACATTAAACAGCACGTGTTACAACCCAGGAATCAACTCTCCTTCAGATAATCATCATCATCATCATCATCATCATCATCATGGGGCACACACATCATATTAGCACATTTATTTACATGGGACCAGTTTAGAATCAGCATCTTTGGAATGTGAGATAAAAACTGTAGTACTTTGAGAAAAAAACATTTGAGAGAATAACAGTATGGTACATAGAAACTTAGCTGAATATTAACTCTTTCTTGACACATGCCAAAGGTGTTTTATCAAATTAACTAGCAGAGTTCAGGATCTCTTTATAATAAAGTTTTTATCTGTTGAACTAAATTTCCATTTCTTCTTTTCAGGGAAGAGTAAACAGTAGGTTTTTGCACTTGTTGAACAATCTTCACATTGGAAATGCAGGCAGCTTCAGCATAACTAAATCAAAAAGAAGCATACTACTTTATCATTAGTCTCTTTATATTTTTTAACAATATAAAATGTTAGAGTAGCTAAACTTTAAAAATAGTTCACACAAAAAACTCTTGTCAGTGTCATTTCTCATAACTGCCGTATTACATGCTTTACTAATTCCTGCTAGAGAAAACGTACGTTATTATGTAGAGGCTTGTTTGTAGGAAGCATCAAGTACTAACTAACTGCTTTACGGAAGCGACTGGTTGTTTTTTAACCTCATTCCCATCTGTAACAGCATTACAATTTACAATGTGACTAGGATACAATTTGCATTGTACCATCTATTCATCTTTTCAAAATAAACAAAAGCATAACTGTTCTTTCTTAGGAAGATGTTTAAGATGCTTTATGAAGAGCCTCTTGTAGTTTCAGTCACACTGACTGGGGTCATTTCTCTTTACAATAGAACACAAATTAGTGCAGAGCTAGAGAATAAAATATTATATTTATTACAACAATAAGCCTTGCTTTCTGATATCTCTTACCAGGCGTTTTGTATTATCAATCGGAACAATCTATTCAAGGTAATTCAGTTTCTACCTTGTCTTATTTATTTGAAGGTACAAAAAAGGGAGTTGATTACAAAGCTGCTTTGCAACATCAGATAATCATTGCACCTTTTGTCCTTGTGGGTGGGGTGTCATACTGACAATACAGAGAAACTGTTTAGTACCATCAGGTGTATTTATTTATGCAAATTGAAGGCTAAAGACTTCTTGCTCCCACGCTGTTTTTTTTTTTTTTTGTCATTTGCACAGTCACTGAGACAGAGCTGCTTTCACAGTTCAAGCATGAGAGTATTATATTTAAAGTGTAACTTCAGCCATTGTAGTAAAACATTAACTGCAGACAAGCAAGAAGCTTACCAATTACAGCATTATATTAACAATTTATGTATTAGCTTCACCTCCTGTTATACAAGTTATAGTGTGTTTAGTGAATGCTGTATAGTGATTAAATCAAAGTAACATGTTAAATCAGAAAAAGCTGGCATTTTTTTCTGAAATGAGTGGATAATGGTATTCTTTTAAAAAATGTGATGATCCTGGCTTGTTGTAATCTGAAATAAATGAGATGCTCACTAAGGAGGATTTTTTAATTCCAGGCAAACCCACAAGGGTGAGAGTACTGACGAGATAACAGCACATACTGTACGGTGATTTTGGCCTATGTGAATCCAGTTATCTCTGTTCAGCCAATACCCTGGAGAGTGCTGCTTGGCTTGTGAAAAAGGCTATTGATTTTTAAGAAAGAAATGCTCCCCAACAAAAGATGCATAAAATGATGAATGGTGACAACTCTGGAGCAAGAAAACATGTCAATGAAGAAGACTGGTCAAATTACTCAAAAATAATCCTTTTTTTGTATAGCGCCTTTTACTTTGGATTATTTTCATTAATTGCATTGGCTAAAGTGCAACACATCTATGTAAGGGGTAAACCTGGAAAGTGTTTACAGCGGTCTTCTACTGTTAGAGATTGTAGATGAGAAGGAACACTAGAGATTTTTACCTTTTTTAACATGTGTAACGTACTATCTAAATAGTTCTACTCATATAAAATCACTATGAAAATGACTACAAAGAAATAAGGGATTTATTTTGATTAGGAATACTTTGAAATTGGGTTCCCTTTCAATGTGAGCTTTTTCACGATTAAATATGTGCAATGTGACACAATGGTTAGAACTTCTGCCTCACAGCTCCAGTGTCATTTGCATTTTGAGTCCTATGGAGGTCTCTCTGGCACATTATCTGGAAAGTATTGCGACTAAGTGCTGAACACATCTGAGACAGATACTGGCTCTCCAAGACATTCAAATTGATTAGCTAATTAGAAAAATAATGGATGGAGGATTATTTATTTTTCTGATGTTTTTATTGTAAAGTACAATATCATTAATATGCAAAAAAAGTTTGTTAAAATGTGGAATAAATAAGAAAAGATTTAGAGAAATCCCAGACTTACTTCATGTGAAGGTATCATTTAGCTCTGAAAGACTAAACAATTTACAAGAAATTGACTAACACTGGAGAATAATTAGAAAAGACAAAGCAGCTGGGAATACCTTTTTTAATTTAAACTGTGAACTGTGAAAAATAATTCTAGTCTCTTTATTGAGTCAAAGAATTGCTTAATGAATGGCTTTAGCAGCCCTCCCTCCCTCCCTCCCTCCCTCCCTACACCACACCCAATTAACCTGAGGCTAAACGATTTACGTCAAAGTGATCCAGATCATCAAATACTAACGCACATGCCAGTGCTTCCTTCCCTTGGTCTGTTTTCTAGCAGTCACCCTGACAAACTGGCCCTTTACTTTTCATTCACACATGTAATGCCACAATTCTGGTATCAGCTGGGTATAATATAACATGCCTTCACGATGATCCTTATTTTGCATAATAGCATAACATTTATTAATACTTCTCATTTAACTGCAGCGAGAATCCCTTGTTGTAAGATAGGGAGTAATATATAGTGCTGCTGCGCCTCATGGGAAATTAGACGTTGAAAAATGTTTATGGGCTGGGTAGGAAGGCTGAAGTAGAGCTGGGGAAAGAAAGAGGAGCTATTGGTAACATTAGTGGACACTGTTCTCTCTGGTGATGATGTATACAAGTCAGGGGGGCTCTTTAGACATGCTCAGTAGTAGGTCTGAACAGTTTCATCTGATGTTGCCTAGTGATAATTACACTACTAGTCTTAATTTTAAATGTTGCCTGTCATGTTGAGTTTCATTCCATAATGCTTTACAGCCCATATAAATTTTTATTCAGTCAATGCCCCAGGCAGGTTATGTGACAGCCAGTTAGTACTGAGAATGTAACTTGTGTTTTCTAGGTCAGCTGCTTATCCACTGGCTCCCAGTATCTAGTTATTTACTACACAGCTTTAGCGTTTTGATGACAATTATGAAAAATAACCTCTAAGGTTTCCTAGAATTATTGTATTGTGTCTTGTAAGACAGAGTGATTTCCTTGGATTGCTCCGGTGGCCCATATGACAGGCAAGACCCCTGAAAATGGTGGTAGCTGATTAATTCAGCAGCTTGCTTCATTGTTTGAATTGTCATTCATCAATAATATTATTTTGTCATGTCCTCTGTGACATAAATGAATCAGTAAATTAGACAATTATGTTCATTTTAAAATAATAAGGGGTGCAACAAAATTAATGGATAATAGCACTGGTAGTGAATTTAATAGTTTGAAAGATGTAGCAACAACCAATTAACAAAGTTAGCGTGCAAGCACACAAGAAGCTGAAAGGCAGCTTATGGTTAGTTTCTTCTTTGGTGTTCTGACCTAAATGAAATGGTGAGATAGAGAGTCAGTAAAAACAGGCAGCAAGAAATGAAGCCAAAAATCAGAGTTAGGTAAACCTGCATGGATCAAAAGTTAGTAGTCAAATGAAGCCAAAACAGCAGTGTTATTATTTTATATTTTAAGGAACAATTCAGGCACATTATGTTTTATTTTGAATTAAGAATAATTTATTTTTACTGATCTTTTGGTGACCTTCATGTTTGGTGGTTATCTACAAAATAGCCAGGATTGTGTTTATTTCTGTTGCCTCACAATTTTTTCCTTACTTTTTAAAGTTCAATGCTTGATTTTTTGTTTCCTTTTTTAGCTTTGATGTCTGCTCATTTATTGACTGTTTTTTGTTTTGTGATCATAAATGTACATAATCCAGTTCAAATAAGAACAAAGGTCCATCTTTCCAGATTTGCTTTGCATCTGCCCATAGCAAATGAAACTAACATCATTAATTAAAAGTCGTAGTCTTAAGAAAAGCAAACTTCATAGCTCCATAAAAGATTAAATTGCTAACTAAATGCATTGGAAGGTTTATTTCATTATCTAGAAACTTTGATGAAATGTGTATGAACTAAAGAGAATATAGTTCAACCTCATCAATGTAAATGTACAAGTTTTGGATTTCATATTCTTGTTCACCCTCCACTTCAAATGGTTTTGGAGGAGTAGTCTTTCCGAAACATTAGAGTGTACCACCTTTAACCTTGAAATGTGAAACACGGGGTGAATTTTAAAATTACAGGGGCAATGCCAAGCACTAGGTTACAGGACTAATACATTTTGCAGATGTATGTAGATCAATAAACTTTGAGCTAGTTTCCAGGACTTCACCTCTATTATGAGCTCCTCCTTTTGCCCAACCTAATACTCTAGGGCTGGTATTTTTTTGGCAGTCTGGAAACTGTTTGGCAGCGGATCCTGCCAATGTTATGTAATCACATACTAATTTCCAAAACATACCTTAACCTACTGAAATACTCACTCAAACTAGGAACAGATGAATTCACTGAAAGTAAAGCAAGCAAATGTGTTTAAATTATTATAATTACTATTCATTTTTTTCTTTATGTAATTTTCCATAGGTTTGCTTTGGTGCAAGGCAACGTGCAGTTTTCCCTTTGTCAATGTTTTACCCAACATCTTTAATATTAGCAGTTTCTTGGGCTCACTGAGTGGCTTGATGGTTGATGATCTACATGTTTTTCATTGTAATCTTTATTCAATAAATCTGTCACCAGTTTTTAAAAGAAGACTGATTTAGTCATGGCAATCTTGTTCATTATGTTAAGTCATATCTGTCAAGTTCCCTTCAAAAATAAAATCACTGCAATTCAGTTTTGTATAACCACAAAATGCAAAAACTTCCTGAATGAATACTTTTTATAAGCATTATATATAAAATGGCAAAAATTTACAAATGTGTAAATACTGGTGTAGGTGGGTTAGGTACAGTGCATCCAGAAAGTATTCACAGCGCATCACTTTTCCACATTTTGTTATGTTACAGCCTTATTCCAAAATGGATTAATTTCATTTTTTTCCTCAGAATTCTACACACAACACCCCATAATGACAACGTGAAAAAAGTTTTTTGCAAATTTATTAAAAATAAAAAAATTGAGAAAGCACACGTACATAAGTATTCACAGCCTTTGCCATGAAGCTCCAAATTGAGCTCAGGTGCATCCTGTTTCCCCTGATCAGCCTTGAGATGTTTTTGCAGCTTAATTGGAGTCCACCTGTGGTAAATTCAGTTGATTGGACATGATTTGGAAAGGCACACACCTGTCTATATAAGGTCCCACAATTGACAGTTCAGGTCAGACCACAAACCAAGCATGAAGTCAAAGGAATTGTGTGTAGACCTCCGAGACAGGATTGTCTCGAGGCACAAATCTGGGGAAGGTTACAGAAAAATTTCTACTGCTTTGAAGGTCCCAATGAGCACAGTGGCCTCCATCATCCGTAAGTGGAAGAAGTTCGAAACCACCAGGACTCTTCCTAGAGCTGGCCGGCCATCTAAACTGAGCGGTCGGAGGAGAAGGGCCTTACTCAGGGAGGTGACCAAGAACCCGATGGACACTCTGTCAGAGCTCCAGAGGTCCCCTGTGGAGAGAGGAGAACCTTCCAGAAGGACAACCATCTCTGCAGCAATCCACCAATCAGGCCTGCATGGTAGAGTGGCCAGATGGAAGCCACTCCTTAGTAAAAGGCACATGGCAGCCCGCCTGGCGTTTGCTGAAAGGCACCTGAAGGATTCTCAGACCATGAGAAACAAAATTCTCTGGTCTGATGAGACAAAGATTGAACTCTTTCGTGTGAATGCCAGGCGTCACGTTTGGAGGAAACCAGGCACCGCTCATCACTGGGCCAGTACCATACCTACAGTGAAGCATGGTGGTGGCAGCATCATGCTGTGGGGATGTTTTTCAGTGGCAGGAACTGGGAGACTAGTCAGGATAAAGGGAAAGATGACTGCAGCAATGTACAGAGACATCCTGGATGAAAACCTGCTCCAGAGCGCTCTTGACCTCAGACTGGGGCGACGGTTCATCTTTCAGCAGGACAACGACCGTAAGCACACAGCCAAGATATCAAAGGAGTGGCTTCAGGACAACTCTGTGAATGTCCTTGAGGGGCCCAGCGAGAGCCCAGACTTGAATCCGATTGAACATCTCTGTAGAGATCTTAAAATGGCTGTGCACCAACGCTTCCCGTCCATCCTGATGGAGCTTGAGAGGTGCTGCAAAGAGGAATGGGCAAAACTGGCCAAGGATAGGTGTGCCAAGCTTGTGGCATCATATTCAAAAAGACTTGAGGCTGTAATTGCTGCCAAAGGTGCATCGACAAAGTATTGAGCAAAGGCTGTGAATACTTATGTACATGTGATTTTTAATAAATTTGCAAAAACCTCAAGTAAACTTTTTTCACTTTGTCTTTATCGGGTGTTGTGTGTAGAATTCTGAGGGAAAAAAATGAATTTAATCCATTTTGGAATAAGGCTGTAACATAACAAAATGTGGAAAAAAGTGACGCGCTGTGAATACTTTCCGGATGCACTGTACCTTAAGCCCTTAAAGTCAGAATTAAAAAATAATTCATTCAATCTTACATAATTTTCTCTCTTTTCATATTTAACTGTGTACCTCATATTGAATATATATAGTTTGTATAAAAGTTAAACAATTAGAAAATACTAAAGGAACGTATAAGAATAGATTATGTCTGTTTTTAGTAACTTCACTTTCTTTCACAAAATTATTTTTATGTACTCTGTGGACTATGTTTTATTTCCCATAAAACCCGTAAATAATTTATATATGATCCCTTGACTTAATTCCAATGTGTATGATTCTTACTACTTTTATTACCTCAACATTAACAATATTGAATTCTCCTGTTACCTCACCGTTTAAAAATTAATATAGTATTGTATTTCAAGATTTATACCATGTAGAAATCTGAATTCTACAAATAGTTTTTCTCCTTTAATGCTGTAAACTTTGTAATGTTTCTTTTTCATTATATTAACGAAACGCAGTTATTCCTTTTGGGAGTCAAATTTTACATCTACTGTATTATCTAATCCATGCAGGTGCCACAGAGGTAGCACTGGTGCCTTGCAGTAAAGAGATGATGCGTTCATGTCCCCGGTCTTCCCTGTGTGGAGAGCACTTTGAGTAGTGAGAAAAGAACTGTATAAATGTAAAGTATTATTATTATTTATTTTGTTTAAATTGTGTATTGTAGCAACACAGCCTGAAGATCTTAACTGCTTCACATATAGGACATGTTACATTAGCCAATTTTTTCAGTCATAGTCTTCATTAACATAATCTAGTGAGTTGGAGGCAGTCGGGTGCATATTCCTGTGAAGGACAGTTAAATAATGTGACATACCCAACTAATCACTCCACATAGTCTGCTACTTTCTCAGAAAAATCATAGGGGGTTGACTCTGTGTGCATGAGAACTGTGAATCAATGAATGCTGGAAGTACAATACATGTAATGCAACAACAAAGAATAAGGAATGAGGATGTTTTGGACCTCACAAACAGATGAGAAGCTTGTCTATCTGGTATCTTGTGTTTAAAGCTGATGTCATATTACGTGACTTCAAGTTGTAAGATATGTCAGACTTGCAAACAGCAGTTGCAGAATGGAAAAAAGATAAAAATGGGACAGAGATTGTGGCTGGAGTTGCTGCACCTGTTAATCTTTTCATACAGCACTGGCTCCATCATGCAGCTTGCTATTGCCTGTCAGAAAAAGGGTCGAAATGTCCTGAAAATCCAGACCAGTCACTAAATTGGACATGCCCAGCAATTTCAGTCATGTAACTTCACATGGTCCGGCAATGAGATCAGCAACTGCAGATGGAATGTCTGACAAACTCCGAGAATAGAAGTCATGCAATATGACATTGGCTTAAGTAATACACCTTTGTGACCTTATTAAATATCTTTAGTTAGGACCTCATCCATGAATTGGATATTATTTCAATAATGTTGTCTACACGTTTTGTCTTGTTAATGGCAGTCTTCGAAGTAGTTTCTTTTTTGCAGATTTGAATCTAGAATTTAAACTGATTAAAGAAGGTTAGGTTTAATTTGATTATATCCTCTGTCACACATGTGCACATGGGAGGCAACTCATGAGCTTGAATAATTGTACTTACCCACTGCCCACTAAACCTTTCTCTTTTTTTCCCTCTGTAGACCACAAATGTCACACCCTCAAGCTTTTAACATATGGGAAAAGTGGGTAAACTGGTTAAGGCCAGACATTAACAACTTGAAGAAAGTCATGGAACAAGTGGCCTGTGACATCTTGGTGAAAGCCCTCCCCGACTTCCTCGCCCAGAGGCAAGCATTTAAAAACATGGAGGCCTTAATAGACACACTCGAGTGACATAGGGCAGCCACGCAAAGCGAGCGCACAGAACACTCCACTCGTCAAACCTGGACAGGCTGTGTCGTCCACTGTGAGCCCCTCCAGTGCGACACGGAGTTTCCAGTGAAACCAAAAGAGAAGTGCACATCTTGAAACAGTGTGGGGAGGCCAGACATACCATCTCCAACTGTCCTTGCCGAGCCGTTGGACTGCAGCTGGGCTAAGAGTGAAGATATTGTACAGTTACAAACCCCTTGTCTTTTCCCTGTATAGTAGTGGTATTAGTAAATGGGCATTGGGTTGCAGCATTAATTGATTTTGGCAGCACCATTTCTATTATCGCTTGACGTTTTGTGCTTCCGCGACAGTGGCTCACTGGAAAGACCAGTCTGACCTGTATTCACAGTGATACTCGAAAGCATAGGTTGGCCTTGTGTCATCAACTATGGAGGAACCATATGGGCAATCCGAGTCACTGTCCTCCGAAATCCACCATATTTGGTGATACTGGGGTGAGACTGATCAGACAGTAAAAAGCGGTATGGCACATTCCACACTTAAAATGCTTTAGGCCTTGTTATGGTCAGAGAAACTCCATCCCAAGCTGTCTCCACACTGCGTTCACTGACGGACACTACAAGGATTGACGTGGCCACCCAGTGTGACATGGTAAATACTCTGACACCTCAGGATGATGCTCCACCAGCCGAAGCTGGGTTGTCAGGAATGCAAGCCACGCCCATTCAAGTAGGTCCCAATCCTCTTCAGCAAACACCGGTCTCTTCTGAAAGAAAACAGTGGAATGATGAATCCCTTAAGTTTTCTAAAAATGCAGTAGTTCTGGTAAACAGCTAACACACGTACCATCCCATGCCAGCAGGGCTGCACTGTGTACTTAATAAAGACCTTCTTTATTGTGTAGCCAAACATGAGGGAGAGGTGAGGTGACTGTTGCTATGATCATCTATCATGATCTTCCGACACATGACCACCTCCTAGGCACCCACTCGGGAGTTGACAAAACATTTGAGCTGATCAAGCTCCGATTCTATTGCCTGGGGATTAATGAGAAAGTCCATCACTTTTGTACTTCCTGCCCAGAATGTCAATTGTAACAGATTCATAGGAAGACCTGCGCTCTTCTAATCCTCATACCCCCCTGGTTAATATTCCCATTTAGCACATAGGTATTGACATCATGGGACTCCTTGAACCCTCAGCTAGAGGACAGGAGAATATTTTAGTCCTCATAGATTATCACCCATTATCCTGAGGCTATCCCATTGGGAACAGCCACATCTAAAATGATTGCACAGGAATTGGTAGAGTTCTGTGCGTGAGTCAGCATCCCCAAAAAAATCTTAACAGACCAGGGGACGCCTTTTACCTCAGAGGCATCCAGGGAAGTTGCCATATTACTCAGTATCAAGAATTTAAAGGCCTTAAACTCATCCTCAAACTGATGGTCTAGTGGAGTAGTTCATTCAGACCCTCAAACAAATGTGAGGTCAGTAAGAATGGAGGAACTGGGTTCAGTTACTCCCCCTCGTATTATTTGCCTGCCAAAAAGTTCCATAAACCTATACAGGCTTCTCTCCTTTTAAACTACTTGTATGGGTGACAGCCTCGGGGCTTACTGGACATCCTAAAAGAAGAATGGAGGAAGATGCCCTCCATTCTAAAAATATATTGGTATATACTGATTAATTACGCAATAGATTTATGAAAATCAGACCTGTTTATTCTAAAAGAACACATGGAAAAGGCACAAGCAACACAGGCCCATTGCTATGACCATGGCATGTGTCTCTAGGCGTTTTGTCTTGTAGACTGCGCCATGGAACTCGTCCCCACTTCCCACTCCAAATTATTGGCTCTTTGGCAGGTTTATGAAGTTAAGGAGAGAAAGAGGTTTGTCGACTATTTAGTGAAACAGCCAAATTTCCAAACAAATGAACAGGTCTATCATGTCAACTTGCTGAAACCATGGAAGGAAAGGGACCCGAGCCCCCACTCCGGGCACACCCATTCTCTCTTTGCTCTTAAGTCAGTCCTTAACTTCAGCATCAATTTGACAGCCAAACAGCTGCAGGAGCTGGAAGCAGTTATCCTGTCTGTCCTGGAGGTGGTGAGTGAGAAATCTGGATGTACCTCTTTGGTTGTGCATCACATTGTGACTGAACCCAGTGTGATTATCCAAGAACACCCATATTGATTCCTGGAGGCAAAACAAGCCGAGGTGGAATTTGAAATCAAGCATATGCTGGACTTAGGTATAATTCAGGAGAGTCATAGTACCTGGATCAGTCCAATTGTCATGGTTCCTAAGCCAGATGGAAGTTAGAAGTTTTGCAATGACTTCCATCAGCTTAATCAAGTTTCCCAATTCAACGCCTATCCTATGCCGCTAGTGGACGACCTCCTTGAGAATCTTGGCAAGGCAGAATGCTTGAGCACTCTTGACATGGCAAAATAGTATTGGCAGGTTCCTTTAAGGGACTCTGCAAGATTAAGTGTTTAGCACCCCTAGTTGACACTGGCAATATCATGTCCTTTCATTTGAGTTACATGGGGTGCTGACAGCTTTCCAACGTCAGGTAGATAGAGTGCTACATCCCCATAATACATACAGTGCTGCCTACCTAGAAGTTGTCATCACCTACTCCAGCACATGGAAGGAACACCTACGGCAAGTCCATACTGTGCTCCATACACTAGGAGCTGGGATCCGGATATAGCCAAAGAAATGTCACTTTGAATTAACTGAGGTCAAATATTTGGGCTACCTGGTGGGCAGGGACATGGTAAGGCCACAGTGTTCAAAAATAGACACCATGGTCAAATGGCCCCATCCAAAGACCAAAAGACAGGACCAGGCCTTCATGGGGTTAGCAGGTTACTACCGCTGGTTTGTGCCTCGCTTCTCCAAGAGGTCAACATCCTTGATGGATCCAACAAAGAAGCGGCACTCCGAACATTGTGGCATAGGATTTAAAGGCACAATCTGTATTTAGTGACCTGAAGCAGACCCTAAAGTCAGGACCTATCTTAATGGCTTTGCCTTTTATCCTCCTGACTGACACTTCAGACACAGGCCTTGATGCCGTGCTGAGCCAAAGTGTCGATTATGTTGAGCACCCTGTCATGTTCTTGAGCTGGAAATGTTTTGACTGGGAAACCAGGTATGTGGTAGTAGAATGTGATGCTCTGGCAATTAAGTGGGCAACTGCTCACATGAGGAATTACCTCCTAGAACATGGGTTTACCCTTGTCACCGATCATGTCCCTTTTAAAATGGATCACAAGGGGTTTTTTTTGACCGGATCACTGTCCTCTGTCATCAAGGCTTTCTCTATGCCAACACTGATGCTTTGTCATGGGTCACAACCCTTAGGTTCGTGCTGCCCGACCCAGTGGGTTTGCTCTTGGGGGGACATGTCACACGTGCACAATGGAGACAACTTATTGTCTTGAATAATTGTACTTACCCACTGAGCCAGGGGTTGGCACTGTAAACTAAACCTTTTTCTCATTTTCCCTCCGTAGAGCAGCAGACTGAACTTGAGTCTTCTGATGTAACTTTTGGGTCTACTGATGCCACTTCTTGCTCCTGCTCCTCTGAACCTACCCCCTCCTGCCAACTCACCATATAAACACCATCTTTGATCATTGTATTCAGTTCTGTTTTGAACTCAGTCTGTAAAGACCATTATTTTCAACTTCTTTGTCAAGTATACAGAGTGGCTACCCCAAACTTTTATCTGTGTTCTTTGTCTCTATTTCACACCACTTTAATTTAAATTTGTACTACTGGTCTATAAGGTTTAAATACAATCAATAATATTCTTCAAAAAAGTAATCCTACCCAATTAACAGATTCAAAAGCTTTCTCAGCATCTAGGCTCATCACAGAAGCTTCCAAATTATACAGTATCTACATATATAAAATACAAAGTTGAATGACTTGACTGATTTAATTGAAATTTGGTTATATTAAGAGAACAGAAAATTAGCCAAGCCTTGTTTTCTTTATTTGCTTATAATAATATTGTAGCAGGAAGGGTATGGTCACGAGCCATGTCCTTTTCTCAGCTGAGGGCTGAGAAAGAATTAAGCAGAGAAACAGGGCTTGCTGTTTTATGCAAGTTAAGGCTCCCAGCAGAGGCAAACTAGAAGGATGAAAGTTTGGCAAAGGTCAAATAAAATGTGTTGAGTGCTGGTGCCAGGTGCTGCGGCTCTGAACCTAAATATTGCTTCGCCAGAAGCAAATTGGGGAGGGAAAGAGAAGCAGAAGATAAAGTGGCATCCTTGGGTACATGTGGTATTCCCTGTCCTGTCTTCTTCTTCTTACTCCTTGAGGTGCAGTATAAAGTACATACAAATTTGAGCAAGTGGCTAAGAGGTAGTAAAATACTTGCAATATTACAGAAAACTGGGTTGTGCAGGCAGACAGTAATGTGCCACTATGCTGTGGTTTGCAAAGCAGAAACAGAGAAGTGCTGGTACAGTATACTGGCCCATTTCAAGCTTTGGGTACAACACAACTTAGGAGTGGTGTCATGCGCTGGTAAGTCTAAAAGCTTGTTCTGCTCAGTAAAGGGGTCCCCCACGGATCGAACATAGAGAAGATAGACATTGTACATGGTTCACTATATTATTTCTTTTCATTTGTTGTTTTCTGTACAATACTTAAAATGTTCAATTCATTGCATGGGCCAAGTAAATGTTGAATGTTATAAGTTAAAGTAAACCACAATTCAGTGTAAATTACTTTTGATCTAAACTCTCTAAAACTTTGTAATGGTACAAAGTGTTGCATACAAATCTAATTCAATTTGCTATTTTTAACGGATGTCCTACAAGGTGAAATTATGTTTAAATCCCAAATTCCCGTTATTCTTGCAAATTAACTTAAATTCAAAATAATACACTTTCCTGTAAAATTGTGCTTTCCAGTGACCATCAACAAAAACCAAGGTCTGTCAAAAAGAAAAGCATAAATGTATCTGTGGCAAGGAATACTTTAGTCTCGGGCATATTTGTAGCAGCATATTAAACTAATAATATTAATCCCTGGAAAAGAAAAAAAAAACGCTAAAAATGTTATAAATGCAGAAAAGTAGTTACATAGTATTTCTGTGTTAAAGCAATACAGTACACATCAGGGGATTTATTAGCTCTGAGCCTCATAATGGCTGAATCATTGCTTTTAATATACCAGAAATGGTTTATTTTACAATATTTTAATTAAAATACATGTTTGGGATTTTGTGAGCATACGACTGGATGACTTGACATATTAAGTATGTGATACAATTCATGTGAGATTTTTTCATGGATGTTTTAATCTTTTTTCTGTTGTTCATCATTGGTCACCATAGATGCCTATTCTAGCAAATACATTGTTGACTCAATTCTGCATGAGTTAACATTTTTTTTCTCAGTCATCACTGCAAACTACATGGGGTAAGTAACATATAAAAAATATTATATTTGGTTGGAGTGTTTCTTTAAGAAATGGTAACTACTGTAGATTTCAAAAATGGTCCAACTTTTCTTCATTTCCTGATTGGGCTTTACAGTATATACGTATATTATTTTTATCATTTGTAAAAATGCTTAGAACGTCTTCTCATTTATATCAAACAATGCTACAGTTATAATTCCTTTTTACTACTATCACCCTGCCAACAACTTCAATTATTTGGACATATCTTTTTTTTTAATTTCTCTGTGTATATATTCTTGTATATCTCTTGTGTTTCTCATCACCTTTATTTCATTTGAATCCGAATTTTCCTGAGTGTTTGTTAGTGACTTTTCTTTTAGTTTTCATTTGGATCTAATACTTGCTTTGTTTTCTTATGAGTGCCCAGAGATATAGTTTTCCTCCTTATATCTGGCCTTATTGTGTCCCAAATGATCTCTAGTCCCTCTTCCCCATTATCATTCTGTTCTAGAAGTATTTTTATATCTTCTTTTATCTGTGATTAAAATTGTGGATCATAAGAAAGACTGGAGCTCATGAGTGATTTATGGAAAATGACCAAAAAATATGTTCTATTAATCTCACAGTTTTGCATCTGATACCTGTTTCTCTTGTATATAAAAAGTCAATCCGTGAATATACTGAAAGAGGTTATTAATACCCAGCTGGATATAAAATTCTCCAGAAAAATACTATTTCCATTTTCTCATCAGCAAATTAATCTTTTAATGAAATGCTGAAAAGCATTATTTAATTTTTGATGCTCTGTCCCAGTGTATGCCCATCACCTGCCAGTAAAGCATTGCTAGAGTCTGATCCACATGTAGAAATACTTCACCAAAAAAGATGTTTCTATGTTACTTACCTCGTGTGCCTGAAGTACAGTAAGTGCAATGTCATGTTAAAAAGTCAAGCCGTTAAATTTACTGTTTATGTATATTCTGGTAATTCCACAAGTAACTAACTATATTTTAGCAAAATTAGTTTCTTTCCTCCCATTCTGCATGAAAACATGAGATTAAGAATTTTTCTTGGCCACCACTAAAAAGTACCTGAAGTATATACCACATACAAAAACGATGATCTTGGGTGGAGTATTCCTTTAACTCTTTTGGATTATTGCCGATGTACCTGTTCATCTATTATTACACCCTCTTAACAGATTACAACAGACTCCAAATATGTCTGCCACAGTCCTGATTTGAATCAAAACATGTGAAACGTGTCACCTCTCTTCTGTCTCCGTCTCCCTGGCTACCTGTATGTTACCAAATCAGCCACAAACCTGTACTTTGAACCTCAAACTCTGAACTCTCAGACTACCTGTTGTCATTTTATTGGTAAGCATGAAGCAGACCTTTTGATTCTCACTCCACACCCCTCCACAAAGCTACATACTGTAGGTCTTGACTGCATGAGAACTTATCCTGAAACTCCTTTCTGGTCTTTAATGGTCCTTCAGGGTTAAGGTTTGAAATTTTCTACAAGAAATACACATTGTTATTCTCATTTTAGATGAACTGTATTTATTAGTTTATTTTCTCTCTCATGTCTGAGTATATAAATGATGCTGACTCCACTTTGCTTCTTATCAGATTTGACATTTATCAGGTATTTCTGTGATCTTGTGCTGTAATTTATTTGTTGTTTTTAATTGTCTTTAAAGATGGTATGGTCTGTAACAGGCTGTCTATAAAATAGTTTGTTTTTTGTAGATGTCATTTGATGAACTTCAATTTTTGATTGTGCTCTTTAATCAATGGTCACACTAGGCACACAGGCATGCTTATGAACAATGCATTCAATTTAATTGACTTTATTTCCAATGTACTTCAGCAGTGAAGAAAAGTATTTGGCTTATGATATAATGACACAGATTACTAAGCAAAACAGTAAAAAGCAACAGCAATAAATAGAAATATAATTGCATCAGTTTCACGAGAAAGATAAACAAAATCTGTATTTATCAGACAAAACAAATATCAATGTGAAAATGCACATAACTGAACTAAAAACAGTTTGTAATATTAATTCAGTATTATACAGTAGTGTGATTGGTAGTGCAGGTGCTTAATGCGTAATGGAGTTCTGAGTGACTATGTGTGAGTTAACAGTGTAATGCCCATTAGTAAAAATGGTTAGCAAATCGGGTGGTACAGCATTCAATCCTGCTACGTATATCGCATTGTGGATGGCAGGAAAGCAAAAAGACTGTTGCTGCAGTATGTAGTATCAGAGATAATGTTAGGTATATTCTTCAGGAATCTCTTATCATTAGTGTTCTACGTGGATTCGAGTGTAGCCTCAGTGATAAACTGGCTCATTTTAACAACCCACTGAAGTGCCTTGTGATTTGCCACAATGCAGTTGCCATGAAAGACTGTAAAGCAGCAACTCTGAACGCCTTCCCACTATGAATCTGGCCGAGCCTTCATATCAGACAGATGATGTTAAGGGACCATAAGAGATCATCAGTGATTTCTATCCGTAATCACTTAAAGCTACACACTGTTTCCACAGCAGACTTCCTTCAACTCATCTGAAGCCCACAATCAGCTCCTTTGTTTTGTTGTCCTTGAGGGACAGATTGCTGATTGTTACACCATTCAGTGACACGTTTAACCTTCTTCTATAAGCTGTCTTGTCATCATTGGTGATGAGACCTACTAGCAATGTGTTATTCACAAACCTGATGACAGAATTTATGACATGATTGGCAAAGCAATTGTGTGTGAAAAGAAAACACACAGCCCTGTTGTGCCCTGGGCTTTACTGCTAGCTTCAGGGTGATGATAGCATTGAATGCCAAGCTAAAGTCAATAAACAACTTTCATATGGAACTGGTCCTTCTGTCAAGGTGGGTTAGTGTAGCTTGGGCGGCTGTAGAAATAAGAAGAAATCTCTGTCTTAATATGTGCCAAAACCATCCACTCTAATCAATTCATATTGATTGAGTTGAGTGCCATAGGCTTGTAATTGTTCAGACAAAAACTGTGGCCTTCTTAACAATGGAACAACTGTGGTTGTGGTTAAAACAGATGAAGACTGTAGCGTGAGCCGGTGGCATGTTGAAGATTTCGCAGACCATTCCAGCCAGATCCGCATCCACTTAACAGTGTCATCTCCAGACAGAGGAGTAGCTTCAGTGACAGACTTTTGTCACTGTCTTGCTCCACTGACAGACTGAGGAGATCGTTCCTCCCCCACACTATGCGACTCTTCAATTCCACCCGGGGGAGTAAATGCTAACATTAATTTTATTTTAATTCTTTTCATTTTTATTACTATTTAATTTAATATTGTTTCTTTGTATCAGTATACTGCTGCTGGATTATGTGAATTTCCCCTTGGGATTAATAAAGTATCTATCTATCTATCTATCTATCTATCTATCTATCTATCTATCTATCTATCTATCTAACAGGAACTGTGGGAGCATAGCTGGAGAAGTCTAGAAACAAGAGGTGACCTTTCAGTCTGTTCACCTTACCTAATTAACTAGCTTTATTCACTCCTGTCAGTTCTTCAAGGACAACAAAACATACTTTTCCATAACACAACAGAGCAGTTTGAGGAAAGGTAAATATTCAAAAGGGATCACGTTGTCCAGGGTGGAGTTTGCCTCTGATAAGTATGGACGTTTTCCTTGTTTTCATACATAGCCCCATTTTTTCCATTCTAGACTAAGAGATTGCAGAGCAAATGTAGTGTCTGATATTTAAGGAGATATCCTCATAGTTATGCCTGCCCTCTTCATCTTTATGTATTGGTGGTGCAGATGTTATCGCTTATGCCTTGCATTATATAGTTTGCTGGTTTTTCTCCTTATCCACAGAGGTCTTCATCAGACTTTCCGGTTTCCTCTTACATTCCAAACACATGTTAAGTTATTTTCCCGATATGAGTTAGTGTGGGTGTGTGCGTGTAAGTGCTCTTTAATATATTACTGTTGTTTCCCCGGATTGTTGCTACCTTGTGACCAATGCTGCTTGTATAGGATTGTTTGTAGTGATCCTGTAAGCAGATTCAGGCTTTGTCCTTCCTAAAATGTTGCTCTTGACATGACTGGAGAACTTGTGCAGCTCAGGGACCATTAGAACTATGCTGATTGGACGTATGTGTCCCTTTGCAAATCAGTCTAAGAGGAGGAGCCAAACAAAAAACAATCCATTAATGACCTTATGATTGTCTTAGTGTGGTATTTGCTAGCAGACACCTGGTGGGTGGTTGACCTACATGGCCCAGCTGCTTTCAGTCTGAAAATAATATGTAAGGAGCCATCATGTGGACTTAATACCCACAAGATGAAAGATAAAGGTCATGGTCTATGTTTATCAAATGACGGTCAAAGGAATGGAATGGATGCAGGCATACTACACATACGTGTACTAAATTGCACCATAGTGTAACATCTCTGGCTGGAATGGAGCTGGAGATTAAGCTTGTGCAGGAGGTTGAAAAATACCATTTAGATATAACTGAAGTTACTTCACTCCTAGCACTGTCTCTGCAGCAAGACTTTGTGATCAAGGCTAGTCTCCCTTCTACTCTGAAGTTGTCTCCTGGGGGAGGCCTTGGACAGGTGCTTGTTCTAGTGAATGAGATGGTTATTTCAATGTGACTATAAATTGCATTCTGAGCCCAAAATAGCACTGTCAACTGACTCTATAGTCCTGCTGGGAAGAGATAAAGATAAGCCCAGTTGCAACATTGAGTGGAACAGCCTACCCGATCTGAACCTGCATTGTGAATTCTTACTGGATTTCCATGCTAGTCAGGTAATGATCAGCATGTATGCTTATTAGTGTACCTCTCAGCAGAGCTGTTTGTGGGTAATGTCAGTGGTGACAACTGACCTAATTCCATATGTACTGGACAATCCTGCAGAGAAAAGCCTTGAGTTGTCAAATGATCATGATGTGGTCATGAACAGACTCAGATGGAGTACCTGCTTGGCACACTTGAAAGACCCCAACAGTTAGTGTGAGTTTTCCCAAACAAATAGAGTTCAACTCAACTCAGGTTCCTGTTGTAGCAACAACACTAGGACCCTTTGGTGAACAACAGAACAGAACAGAACAGAACAGACAACAGAAGTTGTCAAATTGGGGAATGAGGCCTTTCAAGCAATTTTCGCAGAAGGTTCTTTATACAGTATTTCACTGGGTGATATGAGCAGTAGACACAAGAGTGACCCAAGCAAAACACCCGTATGAGGGGTTTTGAAATTTGATGAGGCCACAGAGGATGGGTTTGGTTGGCTTAGCAAAAGATCTCTAAAACTTTTCCTTCTCGGGAAGGATTGAATATTGATGTCGCCTGAAATGATGACTAACCTTGGATATTGGGCAGAGGAGAAAGGAACACTTTAAGATTCTCCTAAACCTGGTGAATATGACATCATGAGAGGAGCCAATGCCAGGAGCATTGGTTGTATTTGGGTCCATCTCTGTTGCAGCTTTAGTGATTAAAAGGCCATAGTGATGGGAGTATTCTGAATAGAAATGCTAAATACATTGCATATTGTGTAGGTAGTTTGGCTAACAGGCTTATTCAATGTTGCTTGTAAGGAACTGAGCTTCAGAACTAAAAAATTCTAAAAACAGGGATAAGAGAGTGCATTTAAATTGCCAAGAGAGCACATTCTTGAAGAACCTTGGGAAAGCATGGACCAGGTTACTGGAACAGAAACTCCATCGGACAGTCAATCTGGGATCCAGGAAGAATGATAAGGCTTCAGTCCTTGAAGTGGAACAGAGGAATAACATTTTCATTCTGCACAGATAGTTGAGAGATCGCGGCAATTTTCTAATCCTGCCTGCATGTTCTTTGTGAATTTAGAAAAAGCTTATGACCGGTCATGTCATGCTATCTTGTTATAGGTCCTTCAAGAACGTGGAGTTCTGGAACTGCAGCTGTTTGTAATTTGATTTTATTTGAGTCCATTCAGTTTGGGCACTGGACTCTGCCAGTTGTGAACCTTGTCTCCTCTTAAGTTTGATTTTCAAGATCTGGATATCAAGTGAAGTGGGTATTCAGCTTGGAAGTGTTAGTACAGCAGCATTTATTTATATAGCGCATTTTTATACATGAAATTATGTCAAAGTGCTTTAACAATAATAATGGTTGAACTGAGTTACAAAAGAAAATAAAAACTAACAGACAGTCAAGAATCACAATGTCCAGCTTAATAACAAATTATGGTCAGATGGCCAGGGAGGACAAGAAAAAGAAAACTCCAGCTACCGGTAAAATAAGAAAAAAATAAACCTGTGGGGTTCCAAGACTAGAAGACTGCCCATTTCAGATGGCTGCAGCATACATAGGACAGCAACACAACAGAGTACCAGAAAAAAAAGGAAAACACACCAATGTAGTGATTAGTAATAGAACGGCAGTTTATGAAAAGAACCAATTTCCTCCTCCACTCAGTTTTAAATGATCGAGAAAGCCAAGCCAAAGAGGTGGGTTTTTAGTAGTTTTTGGATGTGTTCAGTTGTACTGGCCCAGTGTACTTCTAGCATTAAAGTATTCCAGGTTTTTGGTGCGTAGAAACAGAAAACTGCATCATCTTGTGATTCACTCTTTTAATACGAGCAAATCCATATTAGTGGATCTAAGATTATGATTAGTAATGTGGAGAACAAGCACTTGAAAAAATAACAAAGCAATAGATTGCTTAGAGCCTTACATCCAATTAAATGTATTTTAAAATCAAAAGGACACAGGCAGCCAGTGTAATGATGTAAACACTGGTCAGATATACAGTACACAGATTTTCTCTTTCTATTTAAAAGTCTTGTTGCTGTGTTATGGACTAATTGCAGCCAAGATATAATGGTAATTCTGATAGGAGTGTATGGCAATAATCTACACAGATAAAACCAGGTATTAATCAGCATCTTGCAGTTCTATGAAAGATTCAACTCTTGAGTTTCTTAAGTGCAAGAACACAGAGTCAGTAATATGCTGAATGTGTGATTTATAGTTTTGCTCTGAATCTAAATTGACATCTAGATTCTTTATTTCTGGCCTTATATAAAGCCAGATGGCCTAATGTATTTCTAAGGAACTCACTTTTTTGCATTCTCTTAATCATTACAATTTCTTTTTTTTTCCTTGATAAATTAAAAAATATTATTACTCTACCATTCAATGATGCCAGTAAGACAAGGGGTCAGAGGTTTTCGAGTCTCAGGGTCATCTGGTGCTATTGACAAATATATCTGTGTGCCTTCTACATACAGTAACTGTGGTAATTCACTTTATGTTTTACAATAAGAGGCCTTCCCTACATGATATTATGAATCTCTGATACTGTATACTGTATAATCGCCACAAAGAATTTTCTTTCTGCGATATAAGAGTGAGACTAACTCAAGGCATTGCCAGAAAGGCCAACTTACTGTCTAAGATGGCCAATACCAATGTGATCAATGGTGTCAAATGTTGCATTCAAGCCAAATAGGACAATATTTGTATGAATTGTTTGAATCGGAATTGTCTTAAATCAGGGGTGGGCACATTCAGTCCTGGAGGGCCGCAATGGCTACAGGTTTCAATTCCAACCCATTTGCTTAATAAGAAGCACTTATTGCTTAAGAAACACTTCTGCTTCACTTTAGTTGTCTCACTCGTTAAGATTTTGAACCCTTATTGCTTAATTTAGTCATGGTTTTTAATTACCCCTTATTAGCAACTAGCAAAATATATTAAATACTAGCAAAATACCCGCGCTTCGCAGCAGAGAAGTAGTGTGTTAAAGAAGTTATGAAAAAAAAGGAAACATTTTAAAAATAACGTAACATGATTGTCAATGTAATTGTTTTGTCACTGTTATGAGTGTTGCTGTCATATATATACATATATATATACACACACACCTATAAACATATATACATATACATATATACATATCTACATATACACTTATATAGATATATATGCATATACTCATCTACATATATATGTATATATATACACATATCAACATATATATACACATACATACACACACATATACATATATACATATACACATACATACATACAGATAAATATACATATACAGTATATATATGCACATACATGTCTACATATATAGACACACACATATACATACATATCTTACTATATAAAAGCGGTCGGGATTGTCCTTCCGTCCCGTGAGTGGAAAGCGTAGCGGTATTCCACTTATCACAGACTTACTACATGCAGCTTGCGGTACGAAGTGACATAATGTGAGCAGAGTTCTGGTGCTCCCATCGTCCCCTTGCTTTTGCGCGCCATGCGCTGGAAAAATAGATAAAATTATGTCTCTGGAAATAATTAATGTTGATGGAGTACAAATGCCTCACCGCGTAGTAAATATCAGCGGGGTTCAAAAGGGCAACCTCAATATAGAAAAAAAGTTTAAATTTCATCACAAAAATAACAGAAACTACGAGTATTAAAGTAATACCACTCAAATACAATATAACCAAATTAATGAGTTTGTATAAAGTATCAAATTGATCTACATATTGAATTGCCTTAAGAAGTGGTCAACTTAAAAGACAGGTCGCCTTAAAAGGCGGGTCAGCCTAGTATATATATATCTCTATCTAACTATATATCGATATCTATTTATCTGTATATCTATATCTATCTATCTATATATGTATATCTATATCTAAATCTATATCTATGCTGCTTGTTAAAACGGATGACTCCTAATCTTACGTGCACTTACTGCTGCGTGGGTATTATGAACTATCGTATCTGTTCATGTTCTATTTAAATTTTAAATATAAGTCATTTTTATTTAGTCGACAGAAATATGTTTGGTAGGAATGTAAGTTAAATTTAGTCATCATTGCATACATTTTTCTTCACCATAGAAATTTAAAGACTAAATTCAACTTCCATTCCTACCAAAGATATTTCTGGTGACTAAATAGAAGCTACTTATATCCAAATTCGAGCTATTGAGCTGTCGCCTGCCTGCCTGAATAAGTCACCCTCGCTTTGCTCTTATTTTTTACCGTTCATTTAATCATGGCTAGTGGCGGAAAAATTATAAAATGGAAGGGGGATTACACTGAGTATGGCTTTACCAAAACAATTATTGATGGCGAATCGATTATTCATAAAGCTTCAATTGGTGATCTGTTTTTCTGTGTTAACGTCATATTTCATACTTCTTCTCAAACCAAGGGGGTGCGAGGGTAAAATGAATTAGGAAGCGCTAATCAATGTAATCGGTGTACCAGGAAATCATACATTGACAGAAGTTCCCCTTTGCTTGTAATGCAAAGTGTGATTAAATGCGTTATTTTTTAACGCGTTATGGAGCACATGCATCGAAGCTTCTCAGCTGTGCTTGTGCTAAGAAAAGGAAACATTTTAAAAATAACACGATTGTCAATGTAACCTTTTGTAAGTAGTGCCTGGAGGATTCAGTGTGGAGAAACTCTAGAGACAGCGTGTGTGTTAACTTGTGGATTTTTTTGTGAGTATTTGGTGGCAGCGTCACAAAGTCGTAACACTGCGTTAGCTGCGGAGCGCAGCTCACAGCGAAATGAGGTGAATGGAAGGGGAGATGATGGCGTGACTCCCCCATCCGCCTTAACTGTCAATCCCCCACAAACACAGTCTCTCGAAATTTGCATAAGCACACCCCTTCTCCTACAATTTTAACTTAGTTACAAAGTGATCAAAACTCTCGTTTATATCCTGCGTCCCCTCATTAAACTTGTATCCCGCATTACCCGCGGGCATGACAAACGCTAGCGGCAGCCTGTCTATGAACTTAATTTAAACTTTAGGTTTACACCGCGCTTTGTTTCCGAAGTAACTGCACTCATGAATATGGTTGTATATGTCAGTCACTCGCTTCTTATTGTTTCGCTGCCTTCTCAATTATATAATGCAAGTTTTCTTCAGTGCTTTTTAGAGCTCTTCCTTGTTTTCTACGTACTGCGTTGACAGTCAGTTCACGTGATTATGTGGGAGGCGTGATGATGTCACACGAAACTCCGCCCCCCACGGCTTTCGAGCTCAACTCCATTACAGTAAATGGAGAAAAATAGCTTCCAGTTATGACCATTAGGCGTAGAATTTCGAAATGAAACCTGCCCAACTTTTGTAAGTAAGCTGTAAGGAATGAGCCTGCCAAATTTCAACCTTCTACCCACACGGGAACTTGGAGAATTAGTGATGAGTGAGTGAGTGAGTGAGTGAGTGAGTGAGTGAGTGAGGGCTTTGCCTTTTATTAGTATAGATAAGATGCAAATGACAAAAGAGACCAGCAGTTCTCCATTTAGCTTGTTACCATCTATACCTGTGTGTATTTATCATGCACTATTGGGTTTAATTAAATATGTGGAAGGAAAATGAAGGACTGAGAATAACTTGTCTGTTTTAGACTGCAAATTATTTGAATGATATCCTTAGAAAGGAAAAAAAATCTAGCATATGAGAGTGACTTGACATGGCAGAGTTAAAGCACTAACAAGCCATGAAACTAAATAATTGACAAGGACTGGTTTTTAATTAAGCAACTGGGTTGGAACAAAAACCTGCACCCACTGTGGCCCTCCAGGACTGACTTTGCCCACCCATGTCTTAAGTAATGGCTTATGTACAGCAGTTTTAGTGAATCAGGAAAAATGCCTACATCCAATGAACATCAAACTATCACAAATATACTCTTGGTTAGAAAAGAGACATCTTTACAAAAGCCTGGAGGACCTAATCGAGGACGCACATAGAAGATGTTATCTATGTAATTATTGCATGAAGGTCAGTTAGGCTTATTTTAGTACAGGCATTTAATACATTGAGGTTCAGCTGGGTTTGTGTTTAATGTCTGTGATATCCATCCATCCATCCATTTTCTAACCCACTGAATCTGAACACAGGGTCACGCTGGAGCCAATCCCAGCCAACACAGGGCACAAGGCAGGAACCAATCCCAGGCAGAGTGCCAACCCACCGCAGGACACACACAAACACACACTACTGCCAATTTAGAATCGCCAATCCAGCATGTCTTTGGACTGTGGAAGGAAACCCATGCAGACACAGGGAGAACATGCAAACTCCACGCAGAGAGGACCGGGAAGCGAACCCAGGTCTCCTAACTGCGAGGCAGCAGCGCTAACACTGCGCCACCGTGCCGCCCTGTCTGTGATATACTACATCTAATATTTTATATTTTATCTGAAAAGGAGGCTGTGAAATCTCACATTTAGCCTCTGATGGTTCAAACATTCCTTCCACAGAATAAGCCAGGTGCCAGGGATGGTCAATAGTTGTAGATAAGATTCTTGGTTTTCCTGTACTATTGTTGATAATTTTGGAGAAACAGGACCACGTCTTAGATTGAACTAAGATATAATATTTGTTAATGTGAGCCTTTAGTATTTCATAGTAGGTTGTTAATTTAGTTTTTCTCCATTTATGCTTATTTATGGCTTTTCCTTTTAAGTTTCCAACCTTCCCCTTTCTTCTAGGATATTACAGCTGGGTCAAGTTTTAACAAGTGTTTCAGAGGTTACAATGTCAGCTTTGCATTCATTTTGTCAGCCTTCGTATTTACATTGCTGACTGTAATGGAGCAGATACTAAAGTAAGACTAATTATTTATAATATTAGAAAAGGAAGAGACAGCTGTGGCATCGAAAAAAAACGCCTCTTCTTTAGTCCTAGTACACAGCATTATTACTTTAAACAAAATTCAGTAATGATCGGATATACTAATATAGATATATCAATTTGTGAGACCACCTGCTCTAATATGTGTTTTCCTTTAACGTTTCGATTGGGTGAAATGTTGAGTAATTTTGAAGCTTTAAAAAATCTATAAATTATGTGTCTTTCAAATGACAGTGATAATCTACATGAAAGTTGACATCGCCTGCTATTAGGAAATTGTCCTAAGTAGTTATTATAACGGTTAATAAATCCAAATATGCGTTATTTAATGAAGCATTACATTTTGATGGTCAATAAATAATTAGGAAAAGGGAATGTGGTACACCTTTATTAGTGCTGGTAAGATACTCAAAAGATGCAAAACAACAACAACAATAATGTTTATTTCAATTTTCCTACACATAATTGTAGCTCAAAGTGCTTTACAACATGTCAAAGAAGTACGCAAAGAAAAACAAATTAAATTGGATAAAAAAATGCACATGAAAAGAAGAAATGCTCAATTATGAGACAGATAATAACAATAATAATAATACAGTACTTTTATTTATATAGCTACAGTATAGAATTAAGAGAAGTAGATTTCTCAAAGATAGAATTTTTTTTCCAAGTGTCTAAATGATGGGCTGATGATAAGGTCAGTCTGCCAGGGTGGACAGAAAAAATAAAATAACTCCAATTCTGCTGGGGAAAAGATTACTCAGCCCCTACTGGACAGCCCACCTATTTGTTGTTTATTGTTTTAAGGCTTTGTCGTGGACGTTTCGACTCAGTGGATCGCGTGTCAGGTTGTTGTATCCACTTTCATTGAAAAACTGCCATGGCGGGCATCCTTACATTTTACATTGTTCAAGAAAATATTTGCTAAGCCACCATTTTTCTTCCCTTCACAAAGTGACTGAGTACAATTAAAGTTTGGCAGTGCTACCTCAGTAAGTACTGCAGATCTGCTTCACTCAGAATGAAAATATCTGTTTTCCTATCAGAAATAAGAGCATTGACATAAAATGATCACAAGGCATTGCTCTAATATTAAATAACGCCATATTGAGGGTTTGCCAATAGTGTTTTCCTCTTGGCTTCATGGTTACCAGTGCACACTGGATCTGTTCACAACTAAGTGATTTGGAAGGAGAAGCAGCACCTCCAAATCTGAGATTATAATAATGTTATATTCTTTTCTAGAAAACACAGACTGGTTTCCTTCAGGTAAGAGATGAACATCGGCCCCAAGAGGAGGAGGTCTTGTTCCAGTTGAGGGACGAAGAGGTTGTAAAACTGGCCAACAAACCAGTGCAGTAGTAGTGGTTTTATGGAGTTTGTAGTAGATCAGTGGTGGGCAAAGTCATTCCTGGAGGGCTGCAGTGGCTGCAGGTTTTTGTTCCAACCCATTTGCTTAATAAGAAGCACTTATTGCTCAAGTGACACTTCTCCTTCATTTTTGTTGTCTCGCTCCTTAAGATTTTGAACCCTTATTGCTTATTTTAGTCTTAAAAAGCTGTATTCTCGTTTTTAAATTGCTCCTTATTTCAATAAAATGCAAATAACAAAAGGAACCAGCAGTTCTCCAATTAGCTTGTTTGGTTTAATTAAATACTTGGAAGGAAAGTGAAAGAGAAAAATGTGAAGGACTGAGAATTACTCATCCATTTTAGCCTTCAAATCATTTGGATGATATGCTTACAAAGGAAAATGACTTGACATAGCAGATTTAAAGCACTTAAAAGGCCATGAAATTAAATTATTGGCAACAATTGTTTTCTAATTAAGCAACTGGGTTGGAACAAAAACCTGCAACCACTGCGGCCCTCCAGGAACGACTTTGCCCACCCCTGTAGTAGATCATGGTGATGAGATTAAGTATTTGGTCAACATTTCCACCTTCAGCTATCACCTTAAGTTCCGAAGAGTAACCAAAAAAAATGAGATAGTGAGTGCAAGTGGTCAAAATGCAATTCCTGCACAAGGCTGTGGGACTCCATAGTATCTCCATAATAGGGTGAGAAGCTTGGCAGCGGGGAGGGGGACCTCAGAGTAGAATGGCTGCTTTACCTGGGTTGAGAGGGTTTAGCCATTTACTGTAAGTTAGAATGCCCCCTTATTAGTTGACATAGGAGGTGTACAAGACACACCCCACTGGCCAGAACATGCTGAAGAAGTTCTTGAAGGATGAAACCAAACTTGAATGGATTGACCAAATAAGAAGTGGTTTAAACAGACAGGGGAACCAAATCATATCCAAGTTGTGCAAAGATTTTAATTGAAATCCTTCAAGCTTGGATAATTACAGTTTCATCTCGACAGTCTTTAAACTGCCACATAATTGACATGATACAATTAACTTCTGGGACCACTCTCTGTGGCAGCCTCCACCAGTAAATTCTTTGAAAAATAATTGATACATGTATGGACACAAAAAAGATATTCACAACAACAAAAACATGAGACAAGGAAAAAATCATGACATCTGTCAGTTGTTCTGGTAGTGTCTACTGATTTCCCAAGTGGACAAGCAGAATAGTGAAGTTTCAGGCAGTGGACCAACAGCAAAACCTTCCCAAAAATGTTACTGACTAGGGCAGAGTATCAAACAGAAAGAAAACCTTCCCAGGTTAGACAGTAATGATAGATTACACAGGATAAATAATTCACATGTCCATCAGTGTGTATCACAAGCAACACTGCTGGCTCTGTAGGCTTGAACTCTCTTTCTCTTGGGGCCCAAATAAATGAAAAATCTTACCACCTAGAAAAAGTCATTTTTGTTCTGATAACATTTGTGAGGTTTACTAATGATACTCCAGTAGTATTACGTACTGTTTGTTTTACCCCAGAATGTCACAAAAACACTTGCCAAGTGTGATCTTTAGGGGGCATACCAAACTCCAGACATAACTACAACAAGCATGGTCCTGGGTTCCAATCTGGTGCAAAGTGTACCTTTTACAGTGCCATTAATATTCCCCCAGAGTAACCCAGCTCGGCTTTAGTTTTCCTGCACTCCACCCAGATGAGTGTTGGAGTTGGGAGAGGAGATGGACAACACCTTGGACTAAGTGGACTCCTGACCCAGCTGTACTTCCGATGCTCACTCCTTGGCCTATGAGAAGCACTTCTGGGTTAGGGAGGACCACTATGGTCCTTGTACAGTTAATATATGACAGTGCCCCGGATGGTCCCCACAGAACCCACCAGGGCAGCCCCATGTGTCCACAACTCCCATGTTGCCCTGTGAGCATCCATACTGGGGCTCACCCGATGGGATGCTGCCATACAGTGTCCAGTACAGTACATGGAGACACTCTGTCTATGGCAGGTAGTCACCCGCTGTCCTGTCTTTCCAGCTTCCCAAGCCCAACCAGTGTGTCCCTCTATGACTACTGATGCTACATCAGCATCCTTCAGTGTCAATGTCCTGGCATGGAAGAGAAATATTGCTGCTCCCTTGCTAACCTTCCTTTATCATGGCCTTCTGGCCAGACAAGAGAGCAGGGTCGTCCCTTACACTGGATTCAGTTGTAAAATGCGTGCATGTGGCCATCATGCAAGCTATTAGCTTTTCTTTACTTTATGAGAGTTTATTTCTCTTTGTGATGACTATACAATGCAGATATAAGAGTTGTGGCCTGGTAAAGACAGGAATTAATCTTAAAGGAGTACACTTACTCTCTGAAACATTAGAAGCATCAGATTTTACTAAATCCTTTCCAGTGTATGACTGTTAATGAAGGTCTGTCCAGATCAAAGCCATACTGTATATCCACTGGCGAGCAATAAACAAACTGGGTAAGGAGAAGGTGTTCACATAAAATGTACAGTAGCTATGCATTCTGCATTAAGGAAAAAGTTGGTATTCCAGACTGGAAGATAAAAGGGAAACTTAAAAAATCATCCAACCAGTAATTTACAAAAAGAAAGGTGAAAAGCACAGTGCCAGTGGACATTTCCCCTGCTTCACCTTATCATGCGACACAGCGAGGTCTTCCACCTGCCCTGTGGTGTTTCCAACGCAGCTGATCTGCAGGCTGTGTTCTTGTTGTCAGATCAGACATCTGCTAGACCCGCGCCAGCAGCCCCTCCTGTGCATGTCAAGACACTGTGGATGATTAATCAACAATAGGCTATGATGTAGGCTCGGGCGGACTGGACGAGAAATAGCTGTTCTTCAGGTTAATCGCAATGTGCATATATTTCTTTGACATTCTCACACCCATTCACCCTAAGTAAGAAATAAAAATAGATTCTTCCTTCTAGGAACCCCAAGTCTTTCAAGGCAGCTGAAAATCAAAGCAGACAAAGCTGCGGATCTTTCACACTCATGTACTCGAGGTTTCAGGAACAGCTAAGATGAGAAAAAGCTGTTGCTTGTCCCCGACGTGTTTAAGTCTGAATTCCAGTGCTGCATCAATCTTCATGATTTTCCTAGGAGAGCTCATGACACAAGGCGTCATTGCCTTCAGTCCTGACCACAAGCAAAACTGTGTAGCATTTAGTTAACAAACACAAATCATTATTAGGTGCTCTAGCTGTACAAAAAGAGAAATAAAAAAAAAACAATTAACTTGTTAAACTTGAATTAGAAAAGGGGAACGCTTATGGAAACTCTGCTAGAACTGCTTTGACGTGGCACAAGGATACTCTTGCCTGGTGTCTCATTTCTTAAGTCAGCAAGTTCATAGACACAACGCTTTCTTGCCAAACATCGCTCTCACTTGTGGTAATGAGAACAAGAAAGCAGCCTTCTTGCCCAGCTCTGTAAGTTCTAAATACTTCCTTCTTCAGTTTCTTTTATTTTTGTTAATGCCAGAAGTACAAGGAAGAATATTAGAATTTTGCAAATGATGCAACTAAAAACAGTCAAAGGGTTTTTTTTTTTTTTTTTTAAGGTGTTCATAACCTTTCAAAAGCGGTAGATGAAGGATAATATTTACACCACCCACGCTCATTTTTTGCTTTATTAATGAGCGTTTTTCAATCCATTCATGCTGCTCTGCAGGTGTGGCACAGCTCAAGATGACATTATATTGCCTACGGGCACAGAGGACTCCTGGCTGGACAGGCTGAGTAAAAGCGGTTGGGCTCTAACGAGGTCTGCCCGTCAGAAAGAAAAGCAGAATGGACGCAGCTTCTAATTGACTCCCTCACTCTCTTTGTACGGGGGATTTGTTCTGCCTTTCATGGCCCAGCCCTCGACAGTTACCTTAGCTCCTTTTCTTTTAAAGTGTGCATCCATACACAGTCTCATTGGTCTGACTGTTTCACCCTGACACAAAGAATTCAAAGATGCGACTAAAATACAATGTTGAAAATGTTTAGTGCTGTTTGAAATATTCAGTAGGTCCACATAAAATGGTAGAATAACTTGGCGAAGTGCCACCAGCAGGATGTTTAGCAGAGAGGTCAAAGATCAACTAGTATCTTGGTTTCTAAGCAAGTTGCCGCCTGATTGAACATGTAACTGCTTGAGGGTCTGTTGTAAAAATGTTCATAGTGCTTAGATTTTGTGCATGAGGGGAAAAACTAAAAAAGTGCCCTTGCCAAGCCAAGTAAGACATTAGAAAAGAATGTTAAAGAGGAACTATAAATTAATTGTGGTGGCTTATAACAACATATAGGATGTAACCAGCATTAGGCTGATTTATTGAGGTGGAAATTTAATTGTGGTGCCTTTTAATCACAGAGGAATATGCTTGGCATCAGCATGATTTGTTCCATTCAGATTTGATTAAGTGCAGCTTTCTTCTTCACTTACTCACTCTTGAAAACAGTTTAAGGTTGTTGGAAGCCTCATTTTATTCATTTGTTTCTCTTCTCTCCTGTTTTGGGAAAATAAGTGTAGAATTGTGAAGATATGTTAGATGTTGTTTCTGTCTAATTATTATGAATTATATTTATTTCTAAAAATCTGCACTTCAACGTAATAGTTATAACAATTAAAGACACATTGTTAAAAGTCTGTCCACTCAGTAGTACAATTGGTCTTATACGAAGAGTTAAAACTTGTAAATCCTACACTAAAAAGCCATTCTTATGCATCCAGACAACTTATTAGTAATTAAAGATGATTACAAATTCTCATATTGATTAAAACTATAGATGTTTAGTGGAAATGTTGGCTCGGACCAAGAAGACTTTTTTTTTTTAAAATAACAGTAATACGTTCTTGAGAAATTCGAAAGAAATTCTGCATACATCCACACAAAGAAAAGTAGTTTTTTTTTTCTAGAAGGACGGTGGTGTCATCCACAAATGTAATAATACTGGAAGAGAGTGAAGAGCATGTGCAGCATGGGCTCTAAGACACATCCTTGTGGAGTTCCTGTGTTTGTGATTATTGTTGTGGAAATGTTGTTCTCCAGCCTGACTGACTGACTGGGGTCTACCTGTTAAATAGTCCAGGACCCAGTTGTGGGGAGTAGGTGGCGCACCAAGAGTGGAGAGCTTGTTGGTGAGCTTAGCTGGTATCGCAGTGTTAAACGCCGAGCTCTAATCAATAAACAGCAATCCGGCATGGCAGTCCTTGCTCTGTAGCTGTGTAAGAACTGTATGCAATGCTGTGCTAACTATATCCTCTGTTGACCTGTTTGGTTTATATGCAATCTGTAGGGGGTCCGTTGTGTCGGGCATGAATGTGGCTCATAATGATTCTCTTGAAGCATTTCATCACTATAAGAATCAATGCAAATGGGCCAGTAGTCAATCAGACAGTTAGCTTTGCTCTTTTTCTGGCAGTGGTATAATGGTGGTTGTTTTGTAGCAGGTGGGGATTGTGGCGTGCATAAGGAAGAGGTTAAATATATCAGTCAGAACATCAGCCAGTGTTGAAGCACAAGCTCTGAGTGCATGTCCAGTGAAGTTAGCTGGGCCGGCTGGCTTTCGGGCGGGGAGACTTTTCCACCTCTGCGGATGATATCGTGAATGGGGGGCATTGAACCCTCACTAGCCCCCTTCCTGCCCACTGACTCGGTGTTGTGGGGTTCAAAGCAGGCACAGTATTTGTCAAACTCATCTTGAGAAAAATGGCTGTCAGTGGTCAATCCTCTGCTTCTGTCTCTGTAGCCGATGATGTTTCCCAAACCCTGCCACATACGTACTCTGAATGTCAGCGATAGTATAGCGACCTTCCAGTTTAAGTCTGAACTTCTTCTTGGCTTCTCTAATTGCTCTGTCTACATCATATCTAGATTTTTTGTACTCTCTGGCATCACTTGAGGCATATGCATTGGAGCAAACATGAAGTGCTGAGTGGAGCTCTGAGTTAGTCCACGGTTTATTGTTTGGATATCACCAGATTTGTTTAAAAAATGTGTTGATATATAGTTATATTCAAAATGAAAGTCAAATATTTGTTATTTAGTTATGATTAACATTCACAGATTTAAAACAATAGGCCCCACAACTGGTGTTAAGCAGGTTTAAGAATGTTGTTATATTAAATGTCATGCATGGCTGCCCGAGGATTGCCTTCCAGGCTCAGACAAGGTGTGCAATACCCTGCTGGGGCAAGAAGGGGCGCCACTGCTAACAATGCTGTCTTTTTTCTCCTCTGTAGCTCTAAGACACCGCCCAGTAATAAGCCATGCCCACCGCCAGCTAAACCCTGTCTCTTACGGGGGCCACAATATATATTCGAAGGCTACCGGAAGATGGCATCTCAGTCTGAGCAACGCAGTCCCTCATGATGGAGCTTCCCCACCCAGACCCGCTGGAGAGAGGTGATTTATTTAAGAAGAGGTTGTAAAGGTAATTGTTGTGCCTGATTTCTGTTGTGCCAAAGTACCGTCATTTCTCTTTCTGTTTTTGGACACTCACAGTAAACTGGATGACTTGTGTGGTAGCCCAACTTTTTTGGGGTCTCCTCAAATTCATTTGCCTCTCACAACTGTTACATAGCCAGCCATTTTCTTTTATTTTGAAGCAGCTGCAACAGGTGAATATTATTTTTTTTTACTATAATAAGAAATAAAAGGGGGATATTCACCCTTTCTAACATAAAGAGCAAGTATTGCTACCCCCTACTAATTACATGGCCATTCATTTGTCCAAAAAGATCAAATGTAATAAACTTGTATTAACGCTCACTGGCTCTCATGTGTACCATTTCAATATCAAGCTCATTTTACTTCTACTTCTCATGAGTTATTTCATCAGTTCAACATTTCATCTTAATTTGTTTTTTTTTACATTTTAGGTGGAGCAGGTGGTGCTGGCGCTACCAGTGCCCAAGTCTTTCTTCTTTGACCCGATACAGGTGAGTGTCCTCTGAATGGAGAGACAGGCCGTGCAATCCATTCTGCCAGCAAGCTACCCTTTTGAACGGATGTCTTTGGAAAATGGAGGGTTATATTAAGGTTTCAAAAGTATAAGGGGTTTGAATGCTGGCCTTGAGAAATATTACAGTGAGCATATGGAATGGAAATTTCCTCCCCAGTTAAAGCTCAGACTTTGTTTTTTTTTTTGATCATTAGATAACTGCTGTAATTATTAGATTTTTATACTGCATATAGGTAAAGACTAAAGCTAATGCCAGAACTATGGATTTACAAATGGCAGGTTTTTAAAATGCCATGAATGCCTGGATACATTAAAGCTATTTATTTAAAACCAAACTGTAATAAATCAGAGCTCTTGCCGATTGTTTTTATGGGATGATAAGATTTTTTATCATCCTTTTCAGTCATTCCTCTGCTGCTATGACTCTCAGAGCAGTCATTGACTTCAGGCTCTCCGTCAAGGTCCAAATGAATATCAAAATGTGTTATTTTTTCAGCTGCTAAGTATTACGTGGTCTCTGACCATCTTTGTTTCTCTGTATAATTATCACTTAATAACTGTGTAATGCATTATATGAGAGTTCTTTTATGTGTGAGACATGATGATATGTGAGCAGTACATGTTTTTTTGTGTCTGTTAGGCATCTTGGTAGTTCAGTTTGGTGAGAGATGCAATAAAGTTGGACATCATTGCGTCTTCTGTGCCAGCTGTGTTTTTTAATGTCTACACAGTAATAGTATCATCCTCTTTAAATGTTATAATAGTCAGGACATAATAGATTGAACTGTAATTCAAACCACCACAAGCAGGTGCAAAAATGCTACAGCCAGACTCCTTACTTGTAACAATATTACACCTATCCTTCAGAATTTGCATTGGCTCCTCAGCAGATACGTTATGTTAGATTGTGTTATCCTGGTGTGAAGCCTGAGGCTATTCTGGTAGCATCAGCTGTAAAACAGGACGCAGTCCTAGGTGGTGTGCCAATCTGTCATGGAGCACACTCCTGCACATATGCTTATAAATATGCACTTATGGGGTGTATTGATAAAGGGGTGAGGCAGGTGGAAAAGTTTGTATCTTAACATCAGCAAAGCCAAGGAACTGGCTATAGACCTTCACCACACCAAAAACCCTTTATGTCCTCTATATTCAATGAGTGAATGTAGAGGTGGTCCGCTTCTACAAGTACTTGGTGGTCCACATTAATGACAGGTTGGACTGGTGTCAGAGCACAGAGGAACTATATAAGAAAGGGCAGAGAAGACACTTAGGATACTGCTTTCCTGTAATATGGGAAGTGACATCCTTCACATCTTCTATAACTTGGTGAAGGCCAGTGCAGTTTTCTACACTGTGGTGTGCTGGGCTGGTAACATCAGTTCAAAAGAAGCCCACCGAATCAACAAGCTAATTAAACGGGCAAGCTCAGTTATAGGAAGCACACTGGGCCTCCTGAAGATTGTAGCACAAGAGAGAATTAAAACAAAACTGAGTGCCATTATGAACAATGCTGCACATCCTCTCTCTGATGCACCAACACAGAGAACTTTCAAGCAACAAATTATTCAGCAGAAGTGTGTCAGGAAACGCAATGGGGCTCCTTTATACCAACAGCAATACGTCTGCATAATGTCTCACTGTGACTGTGACAGTCAAGTCAGAAGTTTTCTTTCTTTTTAATTTTCTTGATTTATAGTCATTCTGGTGTGTGCGTTCAGACCAAAGCGTGTGTGTATAAGTATTTATTTATCTAGTTACTTACTTACTGTATCTATTTATGTATTTAAAGAGTTTCTCTAAAAAGCCAAAATCACCCCGGGGACAAAATAAAATTCTATCTATCTACTAATTTACACTGGCATTTAAGCCAACATGAAGATCTTTAGGGTTTGGGTGAAAGTGGACAACATGGAGAAAATTTCAGTGGGCACCCAAAGAAACAAGGAGACTGCAGGGTGGGGCAGCAGTAACAACAGTACCAGTCGCTCCACTGTCCCAGCTCTATTGTTTTAGGATTTTAATAGTCACATACAAAAACCTTAATAACTCTGCCCTCCTATCACAGTGACTTGATTTTGTGTTCTTTGTTTATTTGGGATTTGTTTTTAATGTGTGTACCATTTGCCAGTCTTTTATACACTTGCATCAGATGGTCTAGATATGGATATGTCTGTGGGGAGAACTGGAGTGTCGTGATCTGTTCGTTAGGGCAAGGCAGTGGGCACAGATGGAGACGTTGGGAAAACCAGTGCGGACTTTGCTTTGGGGATTGGACACTACAGTGGCGTCCAGCAGAAGTGCTAGAGCCGAAGGTCTTCACCAAATCCACGTTCACACACAGGAAAAGCTGACTTGCACAGTGTTGTCGTTTAGTGTTCTTTTTAAATTATTGATGCATCTCCCTCCCCTCCTTTTATTTAATACTGCAGCTTTTTTAACTAAATAGTCAGACATGTAATTGTACTTATTACTTACAAAGTACAGAGTTGAAACAGTACATTAGTCCCCTTCTGCATCTTTAAATTCCTTTTAGGCTTTTAAGATCTTTTGAACTCATTGGACTTGTAGTTCAATTTACATTTACATTTCATGGTTGAAATCAAATAAATTGTTGGCACCGGATAACGTAAAGTGCATTAGGAGTTTGGTTATTACATATACTGTATAAAGCCTAAACACAAATTATCTTGGAAATCAGTGCATACTGAAGAAGTTCCTGAAGATCGGAAGCTGGCAGTCATAATCCTATTAAAACTGATGATTGGGCCGACTCTAATAGGTAACATCGAGGGCGTAGCCAGGTGTCCGCTGGGTATGGTGGTCACTTACGGTGTGAGCTCGTCTTCTTGGACATTTGGCCTTGAATGTACAGCTCATTGCACTCCGCGTGTATGTTTGGGCCTCGTTTTATCTGTCTGGTTGATGTGATAAAGAGTTTAACCGTTTCTTTTCATTTATTCAGCATCATTTTTCAGTTGTGAGGTATATTATTTTGAAGGTTTTTTTGTTATTTTTCTTTTTGCCTGTTACCTTGTTAGTCTTTATTTTAAACATGCCTTATTTCAGGACACATCTCAGAATTGCATTTGGGGGTCATGGTCAAGGGGCAAATAAACTTTTGCAGTGTTATTTCAGCAAGTGGCATAGATGCTAATTTTAAAGAAAGCAGCAGGGCCATATTATGTGTACAGTACACAGAAAAAAGTCAGAGTCTTGTTAGAAATTCCACTTGTGAGCGAGACATTACTTTTGCTTTTCTCTGTAACACCTTTCACACAACCTCCCTGAAAAACTGCTGTGAACAGAATTGCTGATGCAAAATGTTGTTAACAGTAACCAATTCTGCTTGTCTTGTATTAACAAGTGAATTTTTCACTAAGGAAACCAGCCTTTGTCTATTCCTGTCAAGAGCAGCTGCTAGGGAATAGAAATTGAGAAGAGAGGACTACTAAAATAACTTTGAGCGTAGCTGATACTTTGAAGAAAGATGCCTCGCTGCAGTACTGATAATTCATGATTTGTGTTCATGCAAACTACTATTCCATAAAACAGAAATCAGAAATAACCACTGCAGTCTCTTTATACTTTACATTGTTAACAGACAGATCTACCATGACGCTATAGCATCTGGGCCTTCACGTAAAGGGGTCCTGAAAGACCTCATAAGGTGTGCCGGCAACATGTTTTCATAACATTTACAACAAGTAATAGTTTGAATCACCATCGGCTAAGGTATGGCTTTCTCCTCTCCATCTTTTTTTCCATAATACTCACACTTCCCACTTGTCTGGTGACTTGAGCGCCTGTGAGCTCCATCTTTACACTCTCATACTCCTTTTACATTCAGTGGTCTCAATTAAGGCTGTACAGGGTACCTTGAGTACCACACTGTTATACTTCAAGGAAAGAGTGGGAGGCAGCAGGATGATCCTGCTATGGGGAGGTTGGCTTCTGGGAAGTGGAAGGACTCATATGGTTTGTAACCTCTTTGGCATCTTCAGTTATTCCTAATCCTTCTATTAATCCCCAACATCCTATGCCAAGTTGCCTATGTCAAGGAGATGAGCCCAGTACTCGTGTAAAGTGAATTTCCTTATGTTTGCAGGTAGAGGATGCAGCTCCAGGTAAGAAGTGTATTGCTCTTTAACAGTGCGATATGGTTGACACAAATCTCCCACACGTTTATCAGTCAGTCGATGTACATAATAGAAAAGGAATTTGATGACGTTATTACGTACAGTACCTCAATACAATGCAGTGTCAAGTTTAAGATGCAGTATGCCAGTCGAGTTATCCTGCCTGGCTATGGTACACCATGGTCTAACACCTAAAGTACATGTATATACTATACGCAGGTTTATATAACACACCTACATGCTACGGGTAATGGCCTCTAATAGCTTTTATCACCTGATATCCCTGCCACCATCCAAATTATACTTTATAATTGGTGGGAGTTTTCTTCTTCTCTCATTTTAAGTAAATATGTATTTTTGCAGTCCAACCTATTGTTTTTCTTAAAGAGGGCCCCTAAAATTGTAATGTATACGCTTCATGCTCCACAAAACCTTTATCTAACCTATGAGGGTGTGTTGCATTTGGTGGAGATTCCAAGGCCTGTAGTACTCATAGAACAGAGGTGGCCAGGATCTCCCATGATGCCTGTCTCCAGTAATGAGTATTGCTTTCAACCATCTGGATGGAGGCTGTTGGTCAAACTCAGTTGGTAGACTACAAATACCAAATGCCCCATGACTTTGACTTTGTCTGTTCTCATGTAGCGGTTGTATGATGTTAAGATTCACACCATCTGAAAATGGTGATTTGTTTATTTTATTACAGGGACCCCAGGAACACACTTACACACAGAGACTTGTAAGAAAGTGGCTCAAAATCACTAAATAAGAAAGAATATATTAACCAAATAAGGAAGGATAAAAACAATTATTAAAATAATCTAATGCGTACACAAAAATTCACCCTAATAGCCCTAACGGCAAGAGATAGTCAATTAACACAGAACAAAACGTGACAAACCCCAAAGTACAAAAAGATCAACAATGAAGATGATAATACACAGTCCAGATGCAGATTAAAGGTGATGAATGATTGGAAGTCTCAAATGAATGAACAGCTTTCAGTATAATATGTAGAGGTTTGTCCTACCGTGACGGCGTGTGGGTGAAGAATTGCAGGCATTGGGAGCGCGCCGTAGATGAAGATGTTTACCAGCTCTGATCAGACCACGCAGACATCAGGCACAGGACACGATCACAAATTCAGAAACTGTAATCCTCGGGAAACTGATATTGGGGGAAAAACCACAGAGCCAACACCTAAAGCTGAGCAATGGCCAAAAACTACCGGGGCTGCTGTGATTTGGAGATCATTTAAGTAGCGCTTACTCAACTCTTGCCTCAAGCAGCAATGTGTAGTTTGTGACAGCAACTCGATTTTGTTTGCTTGTTCTGTGATTTGAAAGGATAAATAGGAAAGCTGAGAAACTATGCAAGGCTAAAGACATAAGAGAAGATAAGGTTCACATGCTGTATGCTGTATATTGTAGGAAGCTCAAAGCTAAATTATACCAACATGGACACATTGGGCTGCATGTTTTCCATGCGTAAGTGTAGCCTGCTGTTGTTTAGGTATGAAGTTTCCAACATTTGAAAATGTGTTTTGGACAGAAGTTCTGAAATCCCATGGAGTCTTGTCGCCGCCAGCTTGGGTCTCTGCTACATGCTATTCCTTAATTTTACCATCACATCTATTCAGCACATTTCTACCACGTACGTTACTTTTTAATAACTCTTCCAAACAATGGTAGAGGGCCAATTAAATAATATAAGTGTATAAAAAATATTAAAAAAAATTCATTTCATCATTGAGACCTGTGCTGGCCTGAGTTGGATGAAGCAGGTTTGACGGTGTGTGTTTAGGATCACGTATATTCATTCATAATGCCATTTCTATAGAACCTGTCTGTCCTGTAATGCCTGTCTTCAGCCATGCAGAGTGTATGCCTTTTAGTATGTGTCCCGCCTAAAAGCAATTTGGTATGTGATGGGCATAGCCTACCCACTGGGCAATTACCCATCCATCCATTATCCAACCCAACTACAGGGTCACGGGGGTCTGCTGGAGCTAATCCCAGCCAACACAAGGCAGGAAATAAACCCCGGGCAGGGCGCCGGCCCACCACAGGGCACACACACACACACACACACTAGGGACAATTTTGAATCGCCAGTGCACCTACCCTGCATGTCTTTGGACTGTGGGAGGAAATCCGCGCAGACACGGGGAGAACATGCAAACTCCATGCAGGGAGGACCCGGGAAGCGAGCCCTGGTCTCCTAACTGTGAGGAAGCAGCACTACCCACAGCGCCATCGTGCTGCCCACTGGGCGATTAATAAAACTAAATAATATCATAATTGCTGCACAGATAAAGAACAGGCAATAACAAAGTGACTTAACTGATAAAGAGAGGCATATTGTGGATCACTTCATTTTTAGCCATAAGCATAAACTGCATTACTGAGGTAAAACTTTATTCTTCACCATCCTCAAAGTACCCTTGATGACATGTTCCTCCATCTCTTTAAATAGTCATATGAATATTTCTGTGTGTTTCCTGTTTATCTTTGAGTAACATAACATCTATTGGAAGCTTAATAATCCTCTTTTGTCCATTTTTCAACATACTTCAGTAGTTCCTGAGCTCTTGTGTTTAAGTTCACCTAAACTATCTGGTTTAGGAAAGTGTCTTGTGGTTTGTTTGCTGTTTTGCTGATTACCCCGTATACTAAAATGAAGAAACAGCTGCACCCAGTGTCCTCCTAAATGTGCTGCCCTCCACTGACCAAGAAGGCCATCAGCGTGATTTGAACAGTGCAGGCTGTGCCTTTGCGCCACAAACACGTGACATTATTCACAATGCGTATCCAGTTATATACTGTATATGTGAGAGACACTACATAAAATGAGATTTACAAAAATACACAAACCCTGACAAAAATGAGGTAGCAGTCATCCGATTATCTCAAAGGCTGGGAACTTATGTTTTGAGATTTAAAAGCCATGCGGTATGGGGTTGAAATAAACAATAAAAATAAATGAATTTTTCCTTGATGACGTGCTTTTTTTTACTTGAGGTATGAGAATGGCTTTGCTATACTGGCTTTATTTGTACTCCCCATAACTGATCCCATTCAGCCCATGTGCCGTCTTCAGGGTGGCACTCAGATCTGTTTTAAGGGGCCTTTTTCCGACCCTGATGCTACAATTTGTGCTTTTTTTCACAATGTTTTTTTGCAAAAGCAGGTTGGCTTCAGATAATGGCTCCAAAATACATAGACGTTAAGAATGTGTATGCTACACACTTCGTAGATAAACAGAAACTGGGATTTTTAATCAGAGCTTGAGACTTTTGCCGCTGCATTTTTAATATGACTTTTTTGCAGGTGCTGCCAGTTATTGTTTGATAAACTAAAAATGAAAGTGAGCCATAAACTGTAAATAGTGAAGTTAAGCATTCATTTGGGAATGTGTTTTACATGACATGGTCTCCTTTAGCCTATTCACCATTCCACGCAAGCCCCCCCAGCATTTTCCCAATGTAATGTGTGGAGAGGGCACCACAAAGCCTACAGAGGAGGACGTGGAGCCTGATAGGAGCACAGCAGTATCTGTCACCGGCACTATTGGGTGCAACAACAAGGAATGCCTGAGTGTCGGGGTTCAAACCTGAGAGTGTTAATGAAACTATTAATTAAACACTCTCTAGCTGCCATAGGACAAGTCCCAGACGTTAGATATAGTATGTAACCATATCGTTCTAACAGGTGGCTTGTTGTTTCCCTCCAGTCCACTTGGTGGCAGCACATGGTCTCTGAGCAAGAATGTGACAAATGCACGACTTTTCACACATAGAGAGTACATAGCAGACATGGACCTCTTAAAGGCTGTACCTAAATAGCCTACAGTATGTCCAAACTTCAATGGCAAGGGTTACACATTTAAAACCTTGGGAGCTTATTACTCCAACGCTTCAAAAATGACATTGGTTAGCTGTTCTCTTTCACATCTAATATAAACTTCTCTTCTTAGGTTTTAAGGTCCTTCATGGTCTGGCCCCACCTTATCTGTTCTTCTTATTGAACCCCCATTCAGCCCTCGCACACGTTCCATCCCATTTACTTCACTCTTCCAACTCCATGGCAGGTATTATAGAGTAGTGGTTAAGGCTTTGGGCTTCAGACTCTGAGGTTGTGGGTTCAGATCCTGCTACTGACACTGTGTGACTCTGAGCAAGTCAGTTCACCTGCTGCAACTGGAAAAAACAATAGAAATGTAACCAATTGTATCATAAACCTTGTAAGTTGCCTTGGATAAAGCCAGATCGGCCAGATAAGTTCATGTAAACAAATGCTGTGAAGTATCCCACTGTGCAGGTTGCGTGCTATGGGTGGTTTTAATGTAGCGACCCACAACTATAGGGTCCCTGCCTGCTTCATTTTTGCACCTCGCTGTCTGTTTTTAAATCTAATCTTCAAAATTATTTTTATTATTGGTTTCATTCATTTTGTTACTGATGTACAGTATACATATTTGGCTGTATTTAAATAAAATATATTATTGTTATGGGTATAATTATTACTATGCTGGTGTACAGGTGTCTGAAGAGGATCTTCTGGCCTGTTGGCCTCAACACTTTACAGACACACCCAAGATCAGGTCAGAGAAGTAACTTCAGTTCTGGGTTGTAATTTAAAGATAACTGAGTGAGGGGCGGAGAGGCTCGAGAGTGTTTAGGGATGGGACAGAGGTGGGCAAGTGGCTAACCCACCCCAACTGAGGTTACAAACCTTTGGAGGGAAACCCAGAGAGACAGGCAGAGTGCATTTCTAGCCATCCATTATCAAAGCTGTTTCATCCAGTACTGTGTTGTTGGGTTGGCGTGCCTATGGAAGGGAAGGCACCAGTCTGTTTTCCTTTACTTTATTTTCTACTTTGTGCATTCCTCTGTTGGTTTTATTTTATATAGTAGACATGCCTTTCCTTATACTTTGACATTCTCTGTATCTTTGAGGGCTGCAGGTCACTACAAGAGCACTCATTAGTTTGAAGGAGTTAATAAAGGGTGGGATTAAGCTCTTAAAAGCAGGGTTTACATACGCTGTCATAACCTGTGTTGCAGGAACGCCATCTTGATCTACCTGAATTTCCCCTTGGGATTAATAAAGTATCTATCTATCTATCTATCTATCTATCTATCTATCTATCTATCTATCTATCTATCTATCTATCTATCTATAACAACAACATTTATTTATATAGCACATTTTCATACAAACAGTAGCTCAAAGTGCTATCTATCTATCTAAAACTGGCGCCGCCAGAACTGTACTAAAGGCTTAAAAAAGATGAGCAGCAGATGAGCATTCATTTGAGTTTGCTTGCAAAAACAATTCCATTAAACAGATACTCGCTTTGCTTCAGTAGGCTTTAATGTTGCTTGGACAGGGAGCGGAGCATAACATGACTGGAGCCCACTACATTGCAAGCTGTTTATGAAGCATTCCCACCAAACCATATAAGCCTCCATATTCCTAAAGCAATAAAAACATTCCTGTCAGAGCTGATTATAGGAATTACTGATCCATGCTTAACGTGTGGGGTGACAAGAACAGAATATTTCATTCTGTTAACTTAAATTTAAAAAAAGCTTTGGAACTAATTTTACTTTTCATTACAGAAAGCATTTTCTAGAAGCTGCATTGTACTTGGTGAGAGCGTCCACCCCCACCCCGCCCCCTTGTAACTCAATGTAGTAAGTAAATGGAAGCACTCCTTTCCTCTCCGCTCCTCTCCACTCCTTTCCTCTCCTCTCCGCTCCTCTCCGCTCCTCCACTCTCCTCTCCTCTCCTCCAGGCTATTTTCCACACGCGATGCAAAGTCTCAGCCAAAACAGTAGGCTACGCTCCGCTCGTACAGGGACTTTCAGATGTGTTCAACTGTACGCTCATTGTTACATTTGATAAGCTTTTATTAAACGGCAACAATGACTGACTTCAGAAATGTGTGGCCTTCAGTGCAGCAGAAGCGCCTTAGCCAAAAGTTTCAAGGATAAGACTGGAAAATAAAACTTCTTTCCAGAGCGCATTCTGCAGGCATGTCAGTAGAAACCGAAAACATTCTTTGTCAGCTGTCAGTGAAGACACAAAGACTTCTTTGAAGGTTACTTTTCGTTGCCACAGCCTTGCTTACTTTGGTGCTCCTTCTTTGTGTTACAGAGCAGCTCTGTGGCCCATTTGTAACATTCACTTTGGAGTCTGGAGGTAGTATCCCCACGCTGAGCAAACACTAATATGAAAGCCACCCAGATGTTTGCAGCTTCAGATGTAATATGGAGAAGTAAGTGCACGTGCCAATGGTCAGACAGTGGATTACAGGAGATTCATAATGTTTTCCATAATCGCCGGTGCTTTTGTATTTCATTTGGACTCAGTGAAGAGAAGCAATGCTTTAGTTTTTGTGGGTGCATGAAGACTGACATCACCATTACTTTTGAAAAAGATGAGATTGGCTAGGAAATTCATTAGGGATTTCTTTTAAATTGAAAGAGTTTACAAAATGTTTTATTTATTTGTATGCACCTTAAAACAATACAATACACAACTAGTGTATAAAACTCTAAATTCTTATCCCTGTGCTAGGTGGCTGTTGAAGCTCATTCTCACGAGCAGAGGTCTGTGATGTCTGAATGGAGACAATGCTTACAGGTGGGCCTGAAACAACACCCGGATTATCCTTCTCTGTTTCCCAGGCATGGTGGGGGGTGAAACATCTGGAGGTGAGGTTAGAGCCCTCAAGGTTCCAGACATCTGGGCCTACCACCTGCTTTAGTAGTTTGAACTCCTGCAGCCCCAATCGTTCTGCAGTTCACATCCCTAACCCCTCAAAGATACCCCTAGATTGACACCTGAACCCCCCCACCACCTGAGCTACTGAGATCAGAAAAATGTAACAATCTAAGCCTAAATACAGTATAATTGAGAAGCCTAAATCAAAATGCAGTTAAAGAAGATTTAAATGAAAGTGTTATCATGCACAACTAGCTAACTTATTTTATAACCCCATAATTTTAGTCATAAAGAAAAAGAAAGATCTTCCAATCCAGTAGCAATGAGCACAGAGATTCGGCCCTGTCCTCCTCCATCTTGACTCAATCAGTCTTCCGCCATTGTTGTAATCAAAACAAAAGGTTGAAGCTTTTTTTTTTTTTGGTTTCTCACTAGCTTTAGTCTTGAATAGCCATTCTGTTCTGGGTTCATTTTGTAATCATCCTCAACCCTCTTTTTCCCTTCATCCTTCATCTCTCTCTATATAAAACATCTCTATACAGTATACTGTACTGTATATATAATTCATTTACTCACTCATCCACATAAACAGTGTTTCCTCTTTAGTTAAAATGCTGAACTTTGTTAGGCTGGTACATCTAAGCTAGTCATTATCCACTAAGAAAAGACAATATATCGATATTTTTGGGTAACACCCGGCCCCCATAAATGGAAAACTAAATATCCCAAAATCTCACAAATGCTTTGACTTATTTCACTAAAATTTGGAGACATTATAGAAAAAAGAAAATTATCCAGCAAACATGTTTTTTTACTTCCTGATACATTCCTTTGTTGATATTTATTAATGTTTTGTTAACAAATTAAGGATGCAGCAGAAGGAACTGACAGCAGCACTAGCCAAAAGGGTGGATGGATGACTGAAGAAGAGGCAGTGCCCTGGACCCTGATGTAATCGTGATTGCCGTGTACAGTGAAATATGGAAAAAAGAAAGTTTGGTCAAGCTGAATGGTTAGCTAGCACTGTAAAGCCTGAGTTCCAGTGCCAGATGCTGTGGCTGTGAGTGTTGGTGTTGCTTCACCAGAAGGAAAAAGGCAGGGAGAGAGAAGTAGAGGCAGAAAGTGGCAGTGCTGGATCCAAGACAAGGTGGACAGATGACGTAAGTTTAAACCTAATGGTCCCCCTACTGGCTACATTCACATCTATGGATTTTGAAAGGTGACCCCCCAACGCTGCCATCTGAAATCATTTACATTTACTCGCATGTCGTCTTTCTTTGAATGGTGATGCACTCGCCAGCATCTATATTTGCAAATGTGGACCTGCCGATTGTCTAAGGAGCCTCACCCATACTACCGGCAGTTATTTTCACTTATTTTCTGGCACTTCGAGCAGGATTGAAAAAAACCCCAAAAGTAACAACGTTCAGTTTATTACATGGATTAACTAAATGTGATAAGCGTGCAGCCTGTAAACGTCACTGCTGTTTGTAATAAGTTAAAAGTAAAATGTGATTTGTTAGAACTTCACTGTCTGGCTATAGCTATGGCAAAAATAAATACAAGCTTGAACATACAACTGATTAAAAAAACACAGAAAAGAAATACGTAAGTGAATGATGTAAAGTGAAAATTGTACAAATATAATAATAATAATAATAATATATACTCAAGTTTCACATTATTCCTACAGATTACCCATTTCAATTCAATAGAATACGCCTTCTTGTAAAATTGTGTTTAAAATGACTGCTTTGGCAGGTTGCAGAAAGGAAAAATTTGGGATGCCAGCTGGGTCGTTCCATTCAATGCCCATCACTATAAACAATGGACATGCCCTTTGCAGCATTTCCCCTGTGAGTTTTGCACAACAAATAAAAACAAAAGATATTTGCCTTATTACTGCAAGTTAAGGTTAGTCTGCTCAGGGCGCCTCCTTCTGGGACGCGGAGGCTGTCATGGAGGGTGAGCCGGGAGGGGCAGCATCAGTTTCCCTCACTGGGTGGCTTTTTGGCACTGTGGAGAAAGAAGGAGATGGTAATGTTAGTGATAGCACCACCTCGTGTCCCGGCAGATTATTCCATACCTCGACAGAGCCCGTAAGGAGATCCTCTGACGTACAAGTGTGACACGACCAACAAAAGCCAAGTCACTAGGAAAGGCAAGACTCGATCTAATGCAGGAATCTTTTCCTCATGTGCAGCTGTATATACAGTAGTATGTTTATGAGGAAGCACCTCCAGTGGTCTAATCATATTATTATTATTGTTACTTATTATTTCACCAACACCTTTATCCAAGGCTTACAACATCTGAGAAACACCTGGTTACGTATTTTTTTTTATTTTCTTTTGTTTATTGGAACATAAGCAGGTCAAGTGACTTGTTCAGGGTCACAGAGTATCGGTAGCAGGATCTGAACCCACAGCCTCAGAGTTTAAAGTCCAAAGCCTCAGACACTACAGCACACTGCCTGCCAATAATATGAGCCATAGATTAAAAAACAAAACTACAAACGCTTTATAGAGACACACTTAGTGAGTTAAATAGAACTTCTTGTATACCTGATTAGCTGACAGCACTATAATGGAGGCCCACTGACTTATGAAATTTGATTAAAACAGCCACTAAAAAATCTATAACAAAAGAATATTTCTTTATACTGTACATACATAATTACATTCGCTTATTTCTTATTCTAATTTTAGTCCCAATTAATCAAAGGTCTCAGAATACCATTCCTATTTTTGTTTAATTACCGGTAAATATTTCAGAGCAGAGTGCCTCAAAAGTGACGCATCTCAGTTCAGAGGGTCATTTAAACAACAGGAAACTGAAAGGAATTAAAAGAAGAATTATCTAAACCCTAAGTTAGAGGTTTTTCACAATTTTTTCAGTACAGCTTTCTTACTCTGATTAAACTGACAGAATTTCGTACATTAACCTTAATTTTTTTAGGCCTTGAGTTTAACTACTCCATTTCCATCCTGAATTGGTTTTGCCCGATTTCTGTTATAAGGCCAGGATGGCTTGATTTCTTGACACACACAAAGGTGAACCTTTGCAATGATTTTAATGGTTTAGTGGAGAATCCCATCAACAGCAGTGAGGAGACACAGAATTATTTGGGGAATTGGGGGTGGGCCGTGCCACTTGCTGCTTCCTCTCTATGCATTACTCTCCTTCAATGTGTTTTTCTTCTACCGCTTCTCTATTTTCTTGATCCTGGATCAACTTTGGTGGGTTCCTACTACTGGACAATGTTTCCTGGAAATCTGGTTACTTTCTCCTCTGTTCTCCGTAAGCGGATTCTTAACACACATGGTACGTTCTCTTCACCACAGATGAAAAAAATGTCAAAATGTAGAAGTTGGCTTGGTCGATTGGTAAAGAGGGTGAGGCAGGGCCTCCTTCAGTGTGTGGATTCAGTAGCAGGAGTTGAGAACAATGCAACACAATGTTGAAAGCAGGAACTGTTCACTTAAGAATACTGTATAAATATCATCAAGGACAAAGTCAGTGAAAAAATAAAAACAACAGAGGTAATCCAAGTGAAACATATGTCAGGCCAGAAACTGACCCCAAAAAACAACTGACAGACACAACGGCAGAGCAAACGATCAAAATCACGGCCAGGAGTCTAATTAAATGCCCGAGAATAACTAAACTCAAAAACATCTTTGAAAAATTGATTTTGGGGAGGCGACTCATTAAAAATTGAAAACCTCACTGCCGTATAGTTAAATAACTTGCTGCCTTGATTTCAAGGGGTGGTGGTGATCATCTCCACCGTGCAAACATGCACACCTGGAGGGGGTGCCCCTGAAAAAGTTTCAGTTATATAATTTAACATTTCACCGATGACTTTTGTTAATGGGAGACTTGAGATGTCTGTGATCCATGTTTAGTCAAAGTCACTACAAGATGTGTCTTAAGGTTTGTATGTCATAGATACTGTAGATCTGAAAAATGAAATCCTATTATTATCAAGTTTGAAGCCGAGGTCAATGAGAAGGCTTACCTGGAGTTCCTGAAGGCTCTTGATGCTGCTGGGCTCTTGGCTGACGAGCCCCTTTTTTACTGGGGACAGTGTCTCGGAATTGGCAGACTGGAGTGGTGTTTCTGGTTTTTAAGGATGGGGACTGAAGGGTGTACTCCAAGTTTAGGGGATCACCCTATTCAGTTTGCCAGAGTAGAAGAAGAGAAGGTCCATATATTGGTCAAACCTTGGATTCATGAGGAGCAATGTGAATTTTGTGAAACACTGGACCAACTCTTTACCCACAGGGGAGTTTGTGTGGGTTAATGAGAGCACGTCCAACCAGTCTGCATGTGTTTTGTGGATTTGTAAAAGGCATATAACCATCTCTCTCGGGGTGTCCTGTGGGGGTCCTTCTTGAGTATGGGGTATTCGGTCCGTGTACAACAGGAGAAGAGTTTGGATTACATTGCTGGCAGTAAGTCAGACTTGTTCTCTGTGGGTGTGGGATTCCACCAGTGTCGTCTTTTGTTACCGATTCTTTTTATGGATAGAATTTCTAGCTGCAGCGAAGGTGTGGAGTGTGTCCAGTTTGGTGACCTCAGAATCAAATCTCTGCTTTTTGCAAATGATGTAGTCCTGTTGGTTTAATTGGGTGGTGACCTAAAATGCATACTGAGCTAGTTTGTGTATGAATAAGAAGCAGTCGTGCTGGAAATCTGAGATCATGGTTCTCAGCCTGAAAAGAGTGGTGTACCCTCTTGAAGGAGCAGGCAAAGAAGTTTAAGTATCTTGTTGACGATTTAGTTCAGCATCCACAGCTATGTTGACTTTGTACCAGTTAGCAGTGGTGAACAGAGAGCTGATCTGAAAGGCTGAGCTCTTTATTTACCAGTCAATGGATGTTCCTAACCTCACCTATGGGTATGAGTTTTGAGGAGTGGCTGAAAGAACTTTTATACAGTAAGTGGTGGAAATGAGCTTCCTTTGCAGGGTGTCTGGACTTGCTTTGGAGATTGGGTGATGAGCGCAGACATTCAGCAGGAGGTCAAAGTAGAGCCACTGCTCCTCCGCATCAAAAGAAGCCAGCTGAGGTGCTTCGGGCATTTGATTAAGATGCCTCCTGGAAACCTCCCTGGGGACGCATTTCAGGCATGTCCAACTGGGAGAAGACCTTGGGGCAGTCCCAGGACAGGTGGGAGAGATTACATCTCCCAGTTAGCTTGGGAACACCTCAGTATTTACTCAGAACGGTCGGAGGAGGTGGCAGAGAAAAGGGACATCTGCGCATCTTTGCTTGGGCTGCTGCTCCTGTGACCTGCATCAGACACGCAATAGAAAATGGATTAATGGATGGATGGATACATCTATTTTTCTATTATAACTTTCAATTATCACAATAAGCCCCAGCTGTATGACTTGTGATGGCATGATTCTAAACAAGATCACGTGGTCCTAAAAGACAGATAAATGAATGAGCGAGTAAAACTGCCAAATATCATAGAGTGACTAAAATGTGTCAAGAATACACAGTAGCTCCTTACCTATGCTGGAGGTCCACTTTTTATAGACAAAGAAATGAATCTGCCATTTACTTATAAATGTAAGGTTACGATAACATGCAGCACAACGATGCATGGACAGGTATTGTATTAACAAGTGGTACTAATAAGTCTGAAACCATTGAGAGCTGACCAAGTGCTAGAGTGGTCTGTACAGCTGCCTTCCAGTTTTATCATCCTAATTTGAATCCTGTGCCCGGACACAAGATATGTAGAGTCTACACATTCTCCCTGTGTTTGTGTGCTACTTGGGATGTACCTGTTTGGTTAAATGCTGGTTCTAATGGGCTCTGAGTATGTGTGAGTGGACCCTACATGCATATTGGCACCTGATGTGAGGGAATCGCCCAAAAGAAGTGCTGGGATGTCAACTGGCTTGTCCTGTTTAATCGTTCAACACACTAAAGTAAAATAAGCTCTTGCTGGCGTGGAGGAACAAAAGGCTTGAACACAAAACACAAAAATAACCCAGTTGGACTGTATTAAATGGGGCTTGAACTGGTCAGATTGTGTGGCAGCTCCATCCTGCCATGAGTAGACGCCTTCTTCCAGGGTGCCTAGGCTTTACTGGGGTTGGACCAGCGGTGGGGGAGTCAGTCGCGCTCACTGGGAGGGAAATGGAGATGACACAGTTATCACCAGCATCCTCTATCATTCCGGGGCGGCGTTACATACCTGACATGACACTGGAAGGTAATCCTCTGACACGCATGCACGGCACACGAGTTGGCTCTTGCTTTGCACCTGATGCTGCCAGCGTTCTGGCACCTTGTAACCCTCAGCTGTTTGAGAAGGTCATGTTAAAGATCGTTGATATATACGTACAGCAGTGTAAAATGAAAAGCAATACGCTGTGCAGAGAAACAAACAGATCTGAACTGTATGGATATTTACTCTCTAGGCAAGGATTGTGTATAACCAGATATCGTAAAATTAAGAGTGATGATATTGATGTATTCATGTAATGTAATGGAGAAATTAACTAAGAGCCTGGATTTAATTGTTAAAAAAAAGGATGTCAAAGTAGAGGTGTCAGAAAATATCACTCAAAGGCAGACGGTCAGGAGATTTTGGGAGACACTTATTGTTCAAATACCAGTCGCTTTTTGAAATGGATTTTGATTTCCAAACTTGTGCTGATTTTTTTTTAAAAACTGAGGTGAGGAATCACAGATCCTTTACTTGTAAAAACACCCTGGGCTTTATCGTGAAGCCATACAAAGGCATACGAAACATGTGCGCTAAGCTTCTCCAGTTGCAGTTCAGAGCACTGCTTGGCAGTGATGTTTTCCTATTTTTAAAAGGTATAACATGAAATGTTTATATAAAATTAGCTTGTGTTAATCTGCTCTCCTTGTGAAGAAGTTGTGTTTTTTTGCAGTGGCGTCTGCGTAGCCTCAAGGGTGGTATTGACTGTTAAAATAAAGGCAGGAGCTCATTTGACTACAGCTGAAAGTGTCAAGGTGGAGTGCTGAGTACAAATGAAGTCTAGGAGCGACTCGATTTTACTTTCTTTCTTTTGCTGTTGTTGTTTTAGTCAGCTGATATTTTCACACCGCTAGACGGCTGCCCTGCAGGATGGAAACCCTGGCAGTCATGTAGCTTGTGCCGCTCGCTCCGTCTGCATGCTGTAATACACAAACCCACCCTGCGACACTTCACTTCTTGTTAGAGTTGGAAGCTCAGCAGAGCTGGCAGCCCTCCCAAGTTTAAAAAAAAAAAAGTGTCAGGCAGGTGCCTCGTTATCCACGGCTGCGCCAATCAAGCGGACCTCGAGAGCAATGGTCTCCAAGGAGACGGGAGCATGGCGATGGGAACCCGAAACGTCATAAGCAAACTGCAACAGTGTACATCAATTAGTTCTAATTGACTGGATCACCTGGCATTGCAGGCAAAAGAAAAGAGAGCCGAGCCACTTGAAGACGCATTGTCATGTTGAATTGATGCACATCTGGCAGGCTGATACGGTTTTGTTGACTGATAGTCAGTTTATTCTTTGGTGTCTTGAGTAAAAAGTCAATTGAATTTGTAATAATGTCATTGTCATCATCCCTGTATTTAAATCAATGTACTCATTTTGGGGAGCACCGGAGAGGTAAGAAGCTATCTATAAATAAAACAATGTGTTTAAAAAGATATTACCCTTTGTAAAGTCTTTGAAATGCCATCCCTGCACCTCCTGTCACTTTTTCTTTATTAGGTAAAAGGTTGCTGGAGCCTATCCAGGCATCAAAGAGAACAAGGCAGGGACTGAAAGCCAGTCCATAGCCGGGCACATCCACGCTGGCACGTTTAAAGAAGGGAGTCAGCCAGCCCCGAACTTCTTGGGAGAAAGTCCAAACGGACAAAGGGAGACGGTAGGATCTCCTCACGGATTGTTGTCAGGTCAGAAATTAAGATGCTTTTATTCCTAATTTCCATAGCCAGATTAGATAAACTGTTTTAATCCCATGGGGAAACAGGAAACTACCATACCGTTCTAGTTTCAGTTCAGCCCATCATTCAATTGTATTGTTTTTTTTTTTTTTGTTATAAGTAATCATTCAATGGTCATCAATTTCAATCTTTAAATAAACACAACCACAATCTCAAAATGTAGTTATTTGCTAGTTGACATTCACTAAATATACATAACATGTGAAAAGGGCTCCTCTGTGCATGCTTTGTAGTGTGCATTGCCCTGCTCCTTAGGGGGCTGAATGTGGGGAGCCTGAAGAACAAATGAAGTGCCTAAAAGCCATCTGATGACAGTAAACAAAAACCTGCTAAGCATGGCAGGACAACAGTGAGGATAAGGATAAAGCCGCACCAAAAACTGTGCAGGCAGACCTCCCTAAACGTGGTAGAATGAATGCACCATCACAACATGCGATACAATCAGAGCTGCTGAGTGTTATCAAGAAAAGATTCAGCCCTGACTAGTGATGATCTGGAAATCATGGACCCCCCAACGAATCTTTTTTGTTTTTTTTCTTCCCTACCACAAAACAGCAGAAGAATTTCACAACTCACAGGCCACAAGGGAATCTGATAAAGCCACATGGGCTAAATGGCCTTCCTATTTCTTTTATCTTTCTTTGATCCTTATAGTAAAGGTACCAGGGCAAACCTTTGGCCGATGTGACATATACAGTTGACGTAAAACCAGTCACATCCATCTATCCATTATCAGCCCTACTCCAGCAAGTTAAGATAGAAGCAGGCCCACGGCCCACAGCAATCCATCCTGGGACACATTCACCACTACATCACCGTGCCACCCAGAAAACTGCCCATTGTCGGAGTGGTGGCTCTGAGGGTAGGGATCTGCACTGGCAATCGGACCAGTCCCGTAAGATGCCTGCTCTGTTGGGCCCTTGAGCAAGGCCCTTAACCTGCAATTGCCGAGTAGTGAGAAAAGCGCTATATAAATGCAAAGAATTATTATTGTCGACTTCTAGGGTGGACATTTGTATCCTCTACAAAAAGTGACGATTCACAGTGTAGCTGCACTAGTACGTGTCTTGAGGAAAAAATCAAAAAGGTTTACAAATTAAGTACAAATCAGTGGGATTTATCAGAAAGAGGTTGTGCTGATCTGAGTCCTCATGTAGGTATTGAATAAATATTGGTTATTTCTGTAATATATTCATGCACCTTTAAAACTGATAAATATCTAAATGCCATGTATATGCATCTGGACAGCCAGAGTATGTTCTCACACCTTCAGGTTCAAGATGGGAGCCTGCGTTTTGCTCTCATTGCTTGTAGTAATATTGTTAGAAACAAACAAAGCATGCCGCCTAAGCTCAGTTACCCGGAGTAATGAGACAGAGAGGCAGAGACATCCTAAACATCTCGGGTGAAACACAAGACAATCAAAACCTGATAGGAGGCACTTTTGTCCTTACCATATGCTGTGACATGCTTGGAGTATCCCATGCTGCTCCATTTCCACTATGCCACCGATTCAACAGTGATTTTGCTTGCAGATTTGCCTGATGAAGACTTGCTTCGGGCTTTTACTTCTTGTAGTGCCAACCATCCATTCTGTGAACATTAGAGCACTCTAGACGAGAACAGGCCATTCAGCCCAACAAAGCTCGCCAGTCCTATCCACTTGTTTCCTCCAAGAAAACATCAAGTCGAGTTTTGAAAGTCCCTAACGTCTTACTGTCTACCACACTACTTGGTAGCTTATTCCAAGTGTCTATCGTTGTTTGTGTAAAGAAGAACTTCCTAATGTTTGTGCGAAATTTACCCTTAACAAGTTTCCAACTGTGTCCCCGTGTTCTTGATGAACTCATTTTAAAATAACAGTCTCGATCCACTGTACTAATTCCCTTCATAATTTTAAACACTTCAACTATGTCACCTCTTAATCTTCTTTTGCTTAAACTGTAAAGGCTCAGCTCTTTTAATCTTTCCTCATAATTCACTCCCTGTAGACCTGGAATCAGCCTAGTCGCTCTTCTCTGGACCTGTGAAGTGGTGGTCAGGGGTTATTGAGGGCAGGAACTTCAACGTATCAGGCAGACAGGCAGTATGATGGAGTGGACTTCAGATCCAGATGTTGTGGGTTCATATGCTGCTACTTACACTGTGTGACCCTGAGTGAGTCACTTCATCTGCCTGTGCTCCATTTGAAGGAAACAAGAATTGTAACCAGTTGTATCTCTTAAATGTTATAAGTCGCTTTGGATAAAGAAGTCAGCCCAATAATAAGTAAGTGTATTTTTCACTATACAGTTGATCCACCCCCATGTAATTCAGAATGAATTGTATGTTATTATTCCAAATAGATTCACAGTTAACTCAATATAAGTTTATCTATCCATCCATTTAACAATCTCACCTTGAATTTGATTTGCAACGGAACATCTTTTGGATGAAGGAACTAAACAGATATCTTGTCCCTTATATGATGTGAGGTACAAATGAGGGAAAGGACAACCAAAGAAAAGTTGGGGTTCCAACTGGGACATCCCGTTTACTGCCAAAGTCCAAAAAACAGAACAAAAATGAGTGCATGGTGGAACAACAGAAATCGGGTACATCAGGTGCCATCCTAGCCTCTGTGGCTTTTCAAAGCTTTTGGTTCTCTTGAGCAGGTCTGGGTCAGGGAGCATCACCATGTGAGACTGCATTCCTCAGACTGAAACACCATCTTCAAAAGCGCTCAAATTTATGTTGTCCTGACTGGAAGAGACATGTTTTAGTTGATCTGGGGCATGACTTAGATGCCCTCACTGGGTAGCTTCTCAGAGCTATGGAGGAGAAAGGAGACGCCATTGTGGCTTCGCCTCTTGCCCTGGTCCGGTATTGAATACTTTGTCTGAGCTTGAAAGATGATCTTCAGGCACCCATGTGTGACTGCGGTATATAAGGGTAGTCATCTCTCGTTTAGCTGGAGGTCACTCCTGTCAGCAAGACTTGTGTCTCTAGTGAAGTACACATGATTGAGTAGAGGAATCATGACTTTCACATTTGACATCATGTGTTAACACGATTTTTCATGACCCATGTCCATCCTATCCTATTAAGTTAATGGACAGTTGATTCCATACTTTTGTTGTAACCAGTCTTCACTACTGTGTTGACCAGGCCAAAGTTTGATATTTATGGCTTATTAGAAGGTGTGAATGTGAAGAAGCTATTCCGTGCTTAAAATTCAGCAAGTAATGTAGCAAATTCTAATGGCTCAGTTGGTTTACGTTTGCACTCCAAGAGTACAAGATAATGTCTAATGGTGGCCTGACCTAGGACAAGGGCAGTCAACACTGCATGTGTCCATGCAGTGACAAGTTTGGAGTGCTGGTATTTTTTTTCTGTTGGCAAAAAAACGTGTTTTTCAGTCTTGATGGCGAGGGTAAAACTAACAGTTCATCACAGAGGAGAAGTATTCTCACACTGTCGCTGTCCACCAGCCATCTAGGCATTATTTTCTTCATTTTTGATGCTTCATAATCCAGTTTATGGTCACTTGGGACTAAGCCTACCCCAAGCAGCAGGTGTCCTTCCTAGCACTCAGTTACCTTCACACTCATAGTCACTCCTACGGGACCAATTTAAAGATGCCAGGTAGCCTAACCTGCAGATTTTTGGGACTTGGGAGGAAAACTAGAGAACCTGGAGGAAAATCCACTGGGATTTAAACCCAGATGCCTGGAATGTGTGCAGCAGTAATCAATGATCTACAGCACTTCCCACCACATGCAAATAAATGACAAATTCCGAATACAATAAATTGTATATGGCGAATAAAGGATTAAAAAAGTCAAACACAGTTTCCATTGTGCCTGGTCCACTATTTGAAGTGACTGGTGCTCAGGGCAACTTACGGGCCGCCTTTCATTACCCTTAGACAGCAGCACCCTAGTAGCTCACACCTAATATTCTCTGCTGTCCTTTGTAAGCCTGGGGTACAAAATTGAAATGCATTCAAGCAATCAGAACCACACTATTGTGCAGAAGTTGCTACTAAAATCTGGAGATCCTGAGTATAACTAGTGTCATTCTTATACCCTGGCCACGTCTGGGGGGAACCTTATGTTCCTTGCGGGGCAGTAAAGCCCCAATCCTATAACATGCTAGTGCCACCTCTACCCCACAGCCTCTCACTGTGTACAGTTTATAATGCACTTAGATAATCCACATGCTGATTTGAGTGGTGGGTTGCTATAGTCTGTCCCTGCCACAACAGATGCCAAGGCATCAGTCACTTCCACAAACACTAATATGCAGTAACTGTCTGAGTGACTTTGGGTTTCATTTATAAGGGAACTGGGAGTTCCAGGGTCAGATTTATAAAAGTCGCAAATGCACTTCTCTACATTCAAGTCGGGATTTATAAAAGAAAACTTGATGGAAGAACGTGTGTATATTTACAGCAACTCTGACCCATCCATATGCAACATTTCTGAGAAACTGGCAAGTGAGGGCAAAGTGGGGAAACTAAGTAAAACCAGGTAAGTGAAAACTCATCTCTCTATTATAATAGAAAAGTCTTGGGAGTCGAAACTTTTTATCCTGCAACGAGATGTGATCTTTTGAAGAGGGAGAGACTTTGTGCCAAGAGATTTAGCCATGCTTGGGGCTGGAAATAAAAGACAAAGAGTAGATGACAAAGTAGAACGTCGTAAAGAATTCAGAAACATTACACATGCAGAGCAGGTTGGAGATAATGGAAATACGAAAATTCGAAAGTCTCAAAAAAAATGAAAGTAAAGATCACATTAGCGCAAACAAACGGAAATTATTACTCCGTGAAATAACAGAACAGCGAAAAGAGATTGAATATATTGCTCGGATTTAAAGTCGGAAACTTGTAGATCGTCTAATTTGTGTTGCTATCAGGGAAAAGTGGTGTTTCTTCCCAATGAAGAGGCGTATCTGCGGGAATTAAAAGTTTTATGATGTGCGAGTGGCAGAGATGCGAAGTTGCTGGTGCATAGCGCAGGGGTGAGCGAAGTGAGCAGGGGGTGAAGCCCAACTAGTGTATAATAATTCATATTACCAAGCCATTATTATAATGTGCATTGATGTGACAAACATGTTACACCTCAAAAGTGATGAATATGACGAACACACTCTATTTTAGTTGATTTTAAGAGGTTCAAAACTGCATATTTGCACTGAAGAACTTTTTAGTTTTTTTTATCTGAGCTACTTGTTGTCACTTCTCAGGATTATAAACCAAAGCGCAGTAAAAGCACATACGTGATTCACTCGCTGCGTACAGGACGCTCTAAATCTCATGGCCTAATGGTTTGACACAATGCGGTTTGTTTGGCACTGCTTGAAGACAATGCAAATAGCCATGTACGAACGTAACAAGCTTTTAGGGAACGGCAGGATTTAGTAGACTGGCTTATGAGCCAACTTAGTCTTTTAAGAGCCTTTCTCTTACAACTATGTGCCGAGTTGAGCCCAATCTTAGAAAAACTGACTTGCCAGCATCAGGCTACACCTGATCATCTTCACGTTTTAATAACAATGGTTGGTTTTCTGGCAACGGCACCTAACTGAAGGAACTGGCCAACAGGTCAGGAATGTTATCAGCCTAGCTTCAGCTCCATCATACCCATTATGCTGGAAATTCAGTTGCCACATGGTGTGGGTGCAGGGGGCCCAACATAAAAGGTCAGTTTACAGCATGGCTAATGATAGCACACAGTTGTAAGTAAATGTAAGTAGTGACAGTCCATTAGCACATAAATCATCTTTGACGCCAAACATTGTGGCTTGGTGGCCTGGGTCATCCCAGGATTCATTTATTTTGAGGACAAGTAGCATTGGCAGCCGACTTGCTGATGATGCTGTATGTGATGGCTGGATGTGTGAGGTGGGAGGCTGAGGAATGAGCATCATTGGTGACATTATCATTATTAAGGAACCTACATGTACCTGTTTGGAAACATGGGTGGTGGAACAGGGTTTCCCGTGGAGCAGGTGTAGTTTGGGAGTAACAGAGAGTTAGCAGGAGAACAGCCAGGGATGTCATTTATCATATTTTGTGTGGGTCAGAGTGCTAGAAGTGCACAGCCTTCAGCAAATGAAAGCTTGGGAAAGTCCAGACAAGATGTGTGCAGAGGATCATGAAGATCTTCTGACCAAACACAATCTCAAACGACAAACCCCTGTGCAGAAACTGTGCAGACCCAGAGATGGAGATGACTTGGACATGTTTGCAAAAAATCCTCCAACTCACTCTGCAGGAAAACTCTTTAAGATGGACAAGAAAAGTGAAAAGAAATCATGGTAGGCCTAAAAAGACATGGCGTGGGGTTATGGAGAAAGGCAGGCCCGAGTGGCACTACCTTTCCCATCACTCCAAGTGCCAGATAGGGCATGAGGACTGCTTGCTTGGACCACATTTCAGTTTAGGTGGGTGCTATATAATGCCCTGTTGTCTTTGAACTCATTTTCATTGCACATTGAGAGGTTTTGGCCTCTTCCCATGTTGCTGGCTGGCTGGCGATTGGATTTCGTCTTTATGGTTTTACCACTGATGTACATTATTTATATTGCTGAGGACAACTGCAAAAATGCAGCAACATAATTATGATTATAGTTACATATTTGGTTCATCTCACCTTTGAAAGAATCTTGCATCTCAGTTCCTTCTTTGAGTATTGTCAAGCCTTCTCCATTTTTATCTGTCCTCTACTGTATGTTCTTGGTGTTATTCCATGCATTTCGTTTTTTTAAGTACTTTCTTATAGTTTGACCTGCAACATGTGGCATTGCTTAAAGTCAGCATAAGATTTTGAAATATTAAAATAGAGAAATTGACAGCTGGAAACTTAGGGAAGGGTGCAGTCTACTACGACAGAAGGACAGGGTACAGAGGGATGCTGTCCATTAGCCTACCTGAGTTACCAGCGGGGGGCGTTCTATTCTACTGCTATGTGTGGTAACATGTGAACAGAGTGTTTGGGTCATGTACTGTGGTATAGTGGCTGATGGTCATTTTGAGTCTCTGAGCAAGTCATTTAGCCTGCCAGGACTCCATCTGTCCAGAATCAAGGGTGGCAGAGCACTTAGCGTTGTTTGAATTCAGGCCCAGGGACTTTGCCTATTCCCTCACCCCATCCATCATGTTGTCCAGCTTTATGCAAACATCCCATGCATCTCAGTTAAGCTGTTCCAGTATACGTCTGTGTGGGGTTGTGAGTGGATGTGCACTGTGATGGAGTGATGTCCTCGCCAGGATTTGGTTCCCATGATGCAACAAGTCTTGCCAGGATAACTTCTTCTCTCCCTGGACCCTGAATGTTCTGGTTGGGGAATTAATTTTGTTTGGTGCTCTAGATAGAAGCTTACGTGCTTCCCTCTAGACGCTGGGCATGTAGGCCACACCAGGAGCCAGCGGCTCTGCACTGACAGGACTTCCAAATTCACAGATCTGGCCCTACTTGTGAATAAAAGAGGCTGTAAAATGGCAGTGGTTCATGGCTAGCCCACTATGTGTCAAAAAAGTAAAATGAGCTGCAGTTCATTCTCCGCTTGTCTCAGTCTGGTTGGAACTCCAGTCGCCATATGAACTACCTGGAAGTCCACTTTTTCATTCATGGGGCTGCTGCATCAGCATGTTTTGAGCAGAGCTCTTTAAAAAACAATTAAATGCCTGCACTTTCATGCGTCTCCGGAGACCTGTTATGTGGGTTAAATAATCAATAACGTTACAAAAAGGCAATGCGTTATTTACATCAAAAGAACGAGGTGTCTGTAACAAAAGCACACATTCTGACAACTGTTTACTCAAAACAAGTGCACCTCATTTCCATGCCTCTTGTTTTTCACAGGAGGTTTGCACCTGGGTGGGGTCCAAGACACTAGAAGCCAAGATGCCCCGAAGGTCAGAGAGCTAACTGCTGAAATCTGAGACCCTCGTCTCCACCCTTCAAACCACAGAACTCGGCTCCACAGCCTCCCTCAGGTGTTTTTACAAGCCATTTTTAGTATCTGGGAAGTTGATGCTCTGACCTTACCAGCATGAATGCAGATGTTTTAGTAGGGCTGAGTCAGGCAGCTTACTTGTGCTTAGCTGAGCGAAATAAGAACAAGGCGGACCTGCGGAAGGTAGGCAAAGACAAGTACTGCGCAGAAATAACCCAGAAAGAATTTGGTGGTAAAAGCTTTTTTGCTTCTGGAGTGGAGGAACACCCTGGGCCAGATGCTTGGAGGTTGGACTTTTCCCCCTCATGACCCATAATTGGACTGAACAGATGTGAAAATATCTTAATGCATACATGTGGGCAGCATGGTGGTGCAGCAGCTAGCAGTACTGTCTTATAGCTCCAGAGTCCTGAGTTCAGACCCTAGCTGCCTGGACCCTGCATGCTCTCGCCATTGTTTTTTCTTTGACTGCTCTGGGTTTCCCCTTTAGATATGTGGGTTAGCTTATTTGGTGCCTCTAAGTTACCCAATATGAGTGTGTCCATCTGGTGGACCAATGCCCCTTCCAGGGTTGGTTGCTGCCCCCGTGGCCCTGAATGGGTGCAGCCTGGGGTGAGTGGGCAAGTGGAGGCAACACGCAAAATCCCCTAACCAACAGTAAGGCCCATGGTGAACGCCCTCACAGCTAAAAGCACAAAGCCAGCTGGCTGAAAGGCTTCCTCTCTACACACCATCTTCGTCAAGGAATGACATCCTGCCGCCCCACCCGTACCTGATAAACATCTCATCCATTTCCCTCTCTCCCTCTCTATATAGTCCAGCATCATTTCTCTTAGAAGCCACCTGCTTTATGAAGGCAGCTGGTAAAAGTTCCTGCCATTTTAACCAATCCCAGCTACTTTATTGCTGTTGGAAGGCAGGGAACTCCATGTCTGTGCAAAATGCCTGAAATTACAGCACAGTATGGTGCCAGTGCAACAGTGAAGAAGACCACCACCCAAACAGACTGAACCGTTCAACTGGAGGAGAAAAGAAAAACATAATCTTTGAGTGCATTCGCACTGGCAAAGGAGGGCAGGGTAAGCTGCACAACATGGTGACAATTTATTTCTTTTTATATTATTTACCCCATTTAGGCATTTTGTAGGGAAGTTTTAAAAGTCCATCGGCAAACCAGCTCAATCCATTTCAGGGTCGCCAGAGGGTAAGCTGCTGCTGGCTGCACTAGTCCATCGCAGGGCATATTCACTCACACTTGGGCATACAAAACGAAGGAAAACCATGGAATTACAAAAGGTGGGAAACAAAGAGGAGCAGAACCCAGCAGTCGCTAATTGAGACAAAGCTCGCCGTCCTGCTGAGTGTTACACTGCTCCTTCTGGGAGTGTCGGATTGCAAACCTCCCCCCTTCAAACAATGCACACCTGCTCCTAAGGGGCGAGCCGTCGGAATTACTCTTAAAGCACAGAATATAACCAGGAGGAACCTTGGTAGGCTGCAGGCTGCTGTCATGGTGACTGATCTGCTGTGTGGACAAAATGTCTTCAGCCGCAGCACCGCCTTGAGGGGCTTGTTTTCGTAGATCCTTGGTTCAAATGGAAAGGCTCTTTGCACCAGTTTGTCACTTAGAAAGCATTCAGTCTCACTGGTGCTTTATATTTTTTGCCTTTGTTTCTTTTAACACTTGCATCATATCTCCTTCATTCTTCCATTTATTAGTCTGCTGACTGCAGGTCAAGGTTGCATGGCCAGAGGATATGAGGTACAAGGGAGCAACACAGGACAGGCTGCATTCACACCGGGCCAATTCAGAGCCTCCAGCTAACCCAGTGTGCATATCTTTGGGAAGAAAGCCAGAGTGGCCAGAGAAGAACCCACCGAACCTCAGGGAGAATGCATATGCTACACACAGATGGCGACTGGGCTGGGCCGCCTTGAGCTGTGAGCAGCAGCGGCACTAATCACAGGGGCAGCACTCCATTCACTCGTATCCTTTCTTTATCTCCGTTTGTGTAAGGTGATCTAACCCCTGGCAGGTGGTCTGCTTGTGGCATCGCTGCTTTGGTACCGAGACCCAAACTACACAAAGTGTTTCAGATGTGGCCTCACAGTTGGGCCACATTACTATACTGTCACTTCTCTGGGCTTATATATTTAGTATTTTACGTGATGAGCCCTGTTTGAATTATTAATAGTTTCAGGATGATGACCAGAGGACATCACTGCAGATGGCTGCTCCCAGTTGGGCATTCAACAGGTTGTATAATGGATTTATGTGTTTAGCTCCGTGGGGGATTGGTTCCTGCCTTGTGCCCTGTGTGGGCTGGGATTGGCTCCAGCAGACCCCCGTGACCCTGTGTTTGGAAAATAGATGGATGGATATGTTTAGCTGTTGTGATGCCCTCTTTTGACCTGTTTTTGTTGCGCTTGCCTCCTTGCTTACTAAACAACCATCTACTTTCTCAGTCGGGTCTTTTCTAAGTTCTTCTTATTTACTTTATTCAGCATCTTCAATCCACAGAGCCCACATCTGGGGCAAAAATGAGATGTTGTACACATTGGCATGAAATTACATAAATGTATTAATTAAATGTGGTGCCCCTTATCTGTGAGAGTCAAACCAGGCGATCAAGTGCCAGCGACCCACCCATTCATTTTCAAACCCGCATCATTAAGTTTCAGGGCCTATCGAGCCCATCACAGGTCAAAATAGATTGTCAACTGAAGTTTGTCAGGGTGCCTAGCATACATCTGCATTTGCAGTTATGGGAAAAACAGAACAGCCCATCCACAAGGAAAACATGCAAACTCTCCAAACGCTGTGACAAGGCCAGGATTCAAACTTAGTCCTCTAGAGGCGGGCCACATTAACGCTACAGCCAGTTCCATGAACTGGTGACTGACCTTTCTGACCAGTTTTGATCCATTTTCATGATGCGTTTAGTACCGGCGCATAGCTGGAGTCATTCCATTGGGTTTCAGATAAGAAATGATGCAACATGGGATACTCGCTCACATGCCCACACTCTTACTCACTCTCACTGGGTGTGTTGAGATTTATCAGTTTCAGAGAACACCCATAATGATGCAGGAGGAACATGCAAACTTCACCCACTGGTGGCCACACTCGCCACTCTGTCACTTTCTGTGCAAACAGTTTATCCCTGCTGATGCCCATTCCACAAGTCCCTATGTCGCCAATTCCAGACTGTTTCTATGTTTTCCATTTTTTAGTTATCAGCAGCCTAAATGTAGCTAACAAGTGTGGGTGGCACAGACTTAGCCTGAGAAACACTTGCAGATGAAATCCATTTTTGCTGAAACTGAAATTAAAAAGCATTAGAATTTAAATTGTCACAACTACAGTCGAGTGGGAAATGTGCTAAATACAACAAAGATCAAGTTACCAGGATATCGAAAATTCTGCATTCAGTAAACTCTGCTCTCATGTCTTGATAAGAGAAAAGAAAACAAAATATTTTGTATCAAAATTTATAAAGTAACCCGCAACATCATGTGAGCATTCTGTATAATCAGGGAACACAAAGGAGTTTTTACACTTCAACAAACTGCTGATAAAAGCGTGAAGCGCGATCTTTAATTTGTTTCCCATTTGAATGGTGGCTAGCACTGCTGCTTCTCTGGGATCAACTGCCAGCTCAGCTACTGCCTGTGTGGAGTTTGCCCCCTTCTCCCCTTGTCAGTGCATCCAACAGAGGCATTTATTGGGTTAAATGAAGACAGTAAACTGACTCCATGTGAGTGAATGAGGCCTGGGATTGACTGGCATCAAATCCAAGTTTGCACTTGATGCTGCCATCATAGGCACCATCTGCACATGACTCTATAATGGAAGAAGCAAGCGTGACTTTAAACAGGAATGGCCTGCTGAATGTTATTAAGGGGGAGGTGCGTAACCCAGAGGAGAGTGCAGTGTGCATGTAAGCAGCAGCTAAGGTGTATCACTCCAGAGATAAAAAGAAAGAACCCTTAGGTTTAAAGTCGACCCCTTTGAAGTTTAAAAGGATACAAGGACACAATAAGAGCAGGACATTCTTAAGATGCGCCTCGCCACCCAACAACACAGCACCTGCTTTTAATAATCTGAAAGCCAGGTGGCTGCCTTGAAGAAAAAAACCACACAGTCCTGTTATTTCAAACCATCCAATACACCACTTAGACTGTTTGTGTAGTACGAGAGGAGGAAAGTCCAACTCTGTTGAACACTAGAAGCGCATTAAGAGAAGGGTCACTGCATCCCTCAGCAGCTGCAAAGCCATCTTTCCTCCCACATTGGCTTTCCATTCACAAATATATGCAAAAGTCTCTTTGGTAATATTTTCCGATGCGCTTACAATAGTGGCAATGCTCACTGGGATTTAGCGCCTTCTTGTCGTCTGCCTGATCTGTTATGCCAACCTTGCTATGATTTGTAGACTTGAATGAAGAGAAATATTAAAGCGCTTTGGAAGAATCAAAAAGACATACGCTCTGTAAAATAAGAGCAATTTAAAAAGCTCACCACACAGGATGGCCTACAGGTTAAGGCAGTCTAAAAATAAAACAATTCGAAATGAAGTCCTGTACTTGAACAAGCGGCTTGGGATGGTCTCGGCACATAAAAATCCTATCGGAAATAAATGTTATCTAGTATATTACACTATGAAATGTTCCTGTTCATGTAATATATATATTGTGAGCTTGGGTCCGAACACCATCAGACTAACACCAGCACGGTACCAAACACACACCTTTATTTATACAACTAAGTGCCACACAGCACACAGTGCCAGCACCAATCACCCTCTCCACGGGTTTCTCTTCCAGTGTCCCTGGGCCGCCTTGCCTCTCCTCACGGGAGCTTCGTCCTGCTCCCCCTCCCGACTCTAGCTCCCTGATTGGAGTGAAGCGGCCCCTTTTACTCCCACCCGGATGATGCTCTTCCGGCAGCACTTCCTGGCCCTTGCACCCAGAAGCACTCTGGGCGTCATTGGAAGGTCTCCTCCACCCTCCCAGGTGTGGCAGAAGTGTCGATCACCTGGGCGCCACGACGCTCGGGGCACCTCCTGGTGGTGGCCACGGGCTCCTTTGGGCATGAGCCTCCTTGCTCTTCCCCGTGGTCCCCTCAACATCCAGGGTGGTTGCCCCCTCATGGCCTGGGGGACATATAGACCACCTCCCGGTCCTTCCAGGTGTCCCGGCTACGTCTGACCCCCAGTCTCCTGTGACAATATATATATATACACACTAGGGGGTTCAGCCCCTGCTCGCTTTGCTCGTCAACCCCCCGGGCTGCGCTACACACCAGCCACTTCAAGTGTCTGCTGCTCGCGTTGTCAAGAGGGGGGCTGAACGCACTCCAAGGAGAAGTGGTCGCTCCTCCGAAACCCCCTCTTAAACGGTGTTACAATGGGAAACAAATACAGTTTATTTTTTTACCTCCTCTTTGCACAATCAACTGCTGGCTTGCTGCTGCTGGAATGCCGCATGATCTCCATCTCGCCCGGCAATTCAAACATTTAAAAGCCTGTACAGCAGCTGTCCTACTCTGTCTTTTATTTCCAGCCCCGGGTGTGGTTAAATCTTTTGGCACAAAGTCTCGTCTCGCAGGACGCGAGTTCTTGATATTTTTTACTTTATAATATAAAAACAGAATAAGAATCTGAAAATCAAATTACATCATATAACAGTTTGATTAATTCTGAAATGAATGACACCAAACATATATATGTAGGTTTTAAAATAAGCCAGATTTAAAGCGTGACAAAAAAGTCACATAAAACCATTGCACAAAATCGTTGCACTTTTAGGCTTTGGATTTTATATACGTATACAGAGCAGATACAGATATATATATATATATATATATATATATATATATATATATATATATATATATACTGTACGTATTTTTGAAAAACTATAAAGAGAACAAGCTCTTGGCAGTAATATATACAGTTCCAATAGTAAATAATAAGAGTGTAATCAACTTAATTAAAGGCCTCAATGTGTCCTGCCATCTTTAGGTGCAAGGAGATTAGCTAGCTGATTTATGGGGGTTTGGTGAGCCACCTACTGCTGCAGCACCATCCACAAGGCGTGAACCATACCTGGAAGGGATGTCAGCTCATCACAGCACACTCTCACACTTACTCGTGTGTAACAGGACTGTCTACAGAAACAAGTATAAATCAAGGAAAAAAAAGGTTAAAGGTTATTTCCACATTGAAAAGGAAAAAAGGTTAAAAATGGAATGTTTCAGCTATCTATCAGGTGCGTAACTTAAAAGGAAAGAGCAGGTGACATATATGGGGGGAACAAAGCCAGGGAAGATGAAAGGAGAAAGGTGAAAGTATAAGAGAGAAAAAGCAGCCATTAGAGAATTTGAAAGGAGAGCTTAAAAAATGAGTTGGTTGTTAAGACCTGGCGATAAATGTGATCCCAGGCAGAGAACAAGCTTAGCATCTTCTGTTTATCTTTGAAAGTGTCTTTAAAGTCCTTTGAAAGAACACAGGCAGAAAACTCAATGTGGCTATGATCAAAGATTGTGAAGTGTTCTACAATAGACTTTATAAGGTGTTGGGTTTTAATGGCTCAAGCTTCCTCCTTCAAACTAGCTCTGTGGTAGCTATCTCTGTTTCAACTGTGTAGATGGCTGGACACTTCCTACAAGAAATACAGTAGATAACGTTTTTAGACTGGCAAGTGGCCCAATGTTTAATATTAAATTTACTAGAGGAACCAGATACAAGGTTATTAGAAGTGACATTTTTGCAAGTGTCACAGCTAAAAGTGCCTAGTGAGGAATGTGGCTCTTCTCTGTGACATAAGCTGCCGATGAGCATTCTAACCCCGCTCCTGGGCCTTCAATGCTCCTGAGTAGTTTAGGTAGTCAACAGGAGGAGATCAAGGGAGGATTAAGAAAAATGGCACAGGTGGAAGGATTGCAAAACTTTGAAATTTCGCTTAATGACTTGTGGGAGAGAAAAAGCGTTAGGGTGGAATGGGAGGACCAGCAGGATGTGGGTTACATTATTGGGGTTTCTATTTCAGTGTATGTTAGAAGGTCTGCTCCTGGCTTGATTGAGAAGGGTATCCACTATCGATGAAGAAACCCCTCATTCTTCGTACTTCATTACAGAAGTCAACCTTATCACTGCAGAGGCGGTGGAGTCTAAGGAAATGCGAAAGAAGGAGAGAGTTTTCAGTATGATGGGGATGGAAGTAGCTGTAGAGAAGGACTATTATGCTGTAACAACACCCAAGCCAGACTGAATCAAAGTATCACATGCAATACTGGCTTCCATGCTTTATCTGCCAATAGAAATAAGACTGAAGGACTAGACCACAGGTCACTAATAGGTGGACCGCGGCCCGGGTCCAGACCCAGACATATCATTGAGTTTTATTTAGTTTTGGTGACATTACATTTTTAGCGGCGACTCTTTTCAGAGTGAAAACAGCTGGCACTCTTGTGGCAGCGGCAGTGACAGGGAGAAAAAAATATACAGGAGTGAGAAGACAAGAGAGAGAAAAGCGAGGAAATAGTCAATGTGCCATGGCCTTTGCTAAACGGCGGAAGCTTGACCCTGAAAACTGGGCTTTTAATTCGGAATGAACCGAGGCGTAGGTCAAAGGGCGTGATCTGTATAGCCTTGAGCAACTGTTCCAAATTCTGAGTGGTGCAGTGGTTAGTGCTGCTGCCTTATGTACCTAGTGAGTCTGAGTCCGGTACTAGGTGTGCTGTATGTCTTTGTGGAGTTTCTGCATTCTCCCTCGGTTTTGATGTGTCTTCCTCTGTGTATCACCATTTTCCAGCCACATCTCAAAAATATGCATCTTAGATTATTTTGTGAAATTGAACTGGCCTTATGATGGACTGGCTTCCTGTCCAGGGTTGTTTCCTTCCTTGAGCCTAGTGCTTTTGCCCCCACCATGTTCCTCAACTGGATTAACCACATCTTCACATTTACAATGGCTAATTTACTGTGGCTAGTTAACCTAACCCATCTTAGGGATGTGGGAGGTAAAACTAGACAATAAACAAACTTCACACTAATGAGATTTCAAACATCAACCCAGGACACTGGATCTTCGAGTTAGAAACATTACTCACTGTGCAGCACCTCAGAAACCAGTTTACAAAAGTGTACCACAGGCCAACAGTCAACACAAAAATGAAGCGGAATACACACGACGTAAGACAGAAACATGTTCAGCACAGTCAAGATCAAAGCTGCTGCCAGAAGCCATAATCAGTTTGATTCAATGTCTACATGCCCGTTCATATCTTTGTGGGTTTTACCTCTGGTGAGTTTCTGATTTGACCATAAGAATCATTGAATATGAAAAGGTTGGGAAACCAGAGGAGACAACTTAGTTCTTTGCGCTCATTCAATTATTTAAGATTTTTAAAGGTCATCTGCAGAGCATGAATGGATTGATGAAAAAAGTAGTATGCAAGTAACATTCGCGAAGATACTGGCAATCTGTTGAAAGATGGCTACTAATATCTAGAGCAAGTCAGATGGCAATTGCAATTGGTAGGCCTATAACTCTAGTGTCTAAAACTGCATTCCCATTGTTACTGTAAATTTATAGGAGTGTTGAGTGGTGATGATATCCATATATCTTGATGCAAATGGCCCTCTTTGTTACTCGCTAGACAGGACTGCATATCCGCATGTGTTGTCTGCAGTAAGTCTGTCTAGAGGCCTTAATTTCCTACCCACAAGGTGCCAGTAGCCTCACCAAAGTGAAGGTTGCTGAGGTCTTGCCAAGCCAGCGAGATGTCAGATTGCAGAGGAACAGCCCTAGATGAAACTTTGAGGTGCCATGCTCTCAGAGACCAGCAGATGTTATTCTGACTGTGTCCTGGCAGGCACATTCAGAAGTTATTACAACACAAAGTGCCCACCACAATTTGTCCCCTTGCCTGTAGAATGAGTGATAAGCCCAGTGAGTTGTTGGTGGAGTGGGTCTCAATCCTGAGGGGACGGTATCTCCAGACACCCGGACTCAGCTAGTCGCTCTAACACTGTATACGGAGGAGAGGTGATATAAAGCGTATACAAGCACATTTTGTAAAGGGTATAGGCAATGTCAGAAGTCAGCTGCACATTGTTGTAGTTTGATGTGAGAACAACAGCTGGCTTGTTTAAATGGAGGGCTGTGCTCTGGACATAAATGCCTGATGCCTCTTCTGTTCTTTGACCATCCAGAACAGGGCTAATATCGAGGTTATGACACCAGGCAACATCTGATCTTGTCATCTGCAACTGATCACATGAAACAATAAGTGAAGGCACAATTTTTTTAACGAGATTCAATTTAATTAACCGTTTTGCTTGAGGCAACATTAAAAGTAAGTTAATGACCTTACCATAGCTTTAACATCATTTTAATTGAATTCCAATAATTATTTTTCTACATGTTATCAGTTAATGACGCAACCATATCACATCCTCCAAGGCCTTCTTTTAGCACACAGAGAAGATGAAGAGTGGCGCTGTGTTCTGAGGGAGCCGGTGAATAAGCCAGGATGAGGTGCGTGAATTCGGTGTAATTCAGAGATAACGCACCATGTGTAGGTGAAATCGTGCAGTGGATGCTGCTGCTGCCCACTGGAAGACGGAGCACTGTACTGAGAGCACAGAGTTGGCAGGTTCTCCCTGTGTCCATGTGAGTATTTGTACTGGCATCTCTGGTCTTCACTCCAAAAATGTGTAAGTTAAGTTGGCTGGGTGTGGGGTGTGCAAGTGAGCATGTCCTGTGAAGGAAGACACCTCACTAGGGCGTCAAGTCCAGTAGCTTAAGCATATCCTCCTTTGATTTGTACTCCATGCATCATGCTAGACCCACCTTCTGTAGCTTCTGTATACTGTCTTGATGTAGACAGTGACCACCGTGATTCCTAGGTCCTTCTCATAAGCAGTACTTCAGTTTTCAGACCTCCAATTTTGAATTCCAATCTAACATCTTTACGTCCTACATGTAATAATTTAGATTTATTTACATGACAGTTCGTCTGCCACAAATCTGTCCAAGTCTCCCTGTAATGATACGCTGATTCTAGATTATCTGCCAACCTACCTGCTTTGTTATCAGCTCAGTCACTGGTGTGTTATAAAACAGTCACTACTTATAGTATGTCTATAAGCCCCTGCTCTTGTACTCCACTATTTGTAACGTTGGCTCAGTTAATATTTGCGTAATTAAAGTTCCCCTTGAGTATAATATCCCTCTGTAAACTTTTTTTTTTAATATTATAAAAAAATCCACATTGAAACTATTGTCTGCATTGGAGATCTATCGCAATCTCAGGCCTCATTCCCTCTCACTTTCTAGTTGATTGCAGTCACCCTCACTAAGATGCGGCTTATGATCCAACATTCAAATTCTGTTCCACTCATCCACATCACTTTTATTCTGCCAGGTTTTTCTTATTACTATAGTACCATAATTATCACTTGTTTTATTTTTGATCCTCCAAGCCTTAAATCAGGTGATTTTTAATGCTTTACTTTGGCTGTTTAACTTTGGGTGTATATGTCTTTACACTACACTTCGTCCCTTCATATTAAAAGTAGAAATCTGGCATGTCCTAAAGACCCTGTTAATCTGATTCGCAAGTTTAAATGTAACCCAACACAATGAAACAGAAAGGAGCCCCTGTGCCCCATAACCCTATGTCCATGTCATATTGGTTCTTCTTTACATCGCAGAGCTGCTTGGCATAAAAGTAGAACAGCAGGCGACTTACAGCATCACTTTAATGGGCAGATTTAGAAGAACATCTACATTAAATATAAACATTTACAAGATAAAAATGTTTAGTTATTGTCACACACGCGCGGTTGGGGAGCAGCTGACGGGCTCATCTGCGCATGATAACAAAGAAAGCGGGTTTTGGACAGGGCAATAATATCTCTCTCTCTCATTCAACACAAAAACAGCACCGTTTTGAAGACTGGCAGACGATTCCACACACACAGTAACAAAGCCATTACTTCCGACCCCACCTGATGACTGCACTTCCGGCTTCAACGTTCCACGTCATTTCCACCCGACCCTTTTCCCAGCATTCCCTCTGTATCTCATTTCCTGCCAGCTTCACTATAAAAATCCATTCACCTACTGAAATGTTGTCCTCTGTTTGATTCTTTTTTGAATGTATCAGTCTGGAAAGGCTGCTTTGGACCTTACACTACACGGGGCTAACACCCCAAATCTTTATGAGTGTATTGTTTCTATTTCTTTCTTCACACTATGACCCCATGACAGCGCACTGTTTGTCTGTTACAGAGCCCTTTGTACATTAAAGACTTTCACAGTGTGTGTCAGCTTTATATTTTGTTCACCATTTTTACTTGTTTGTTGTTAGGGAAAAGATAAAGTTTGTGCACAAAACAGGCTCAACGCCATCAGTGTCTCAGTGCAACCTCTTTGCTTTCCTTGCGCTAAGTCAATCTGTCCTTTTTATAGTAACTGGCAGGTTCACTGCCCTGACTGGCGGCGCCAACTAAATATTGGAATGAAACATAGCCTATGGTGTTATTCTGTACAAAATGGGGAATCTGTGAGAAATTTGGTGCAAACAGAATCAATGGTGTGGATCTGCATACCAGATAAACAGACTCGAGCAGACATTCATCTTTCTAAACTCAATGCAGCCTCCATCATGCACAGCATAAACACAGCTGGTCAGCATGGTGGTGAGCTCTGCTGCCTCACAGTTTGAAGGAGTTGGGTTCAATTTTCTTTGTGGAGTTTCTGCATTCTTCTTGTGTCTCAAAGCTGTGCACGTGAGGCCAGCATGCCCTGCTGTGGGTATGCCCTTCGGCGCTTGACAGAAAATGGATGATGTTGGTTTTTTTTTTGTTCTTTATTTTGCCTTATACAATTTCTTGTATTAGGAATTTGTTGGTTTTCGCGTACCCCTTGGGGTCAGAGCGCAGGGTCAGCCATTGTAAAGCGTCCCTGGAGCAATTGCAGGTTAAGAGCCTTGCTCAACAGCCCAGCATCTCTTTTGGCAGTGATGGGGATTTGAACTGGCAACCTCAGCCTCAGAGCCACCACTCTGTATTGTATTGTATTGTAGTTCTTTACTTGTACAGGAAGGTGCTATATAAAATAATAGCGGGTTATTTGGGAAGAAAAATAAACTGTTTGTTCTTGCTCAGTGTGGCTTTTCATAACACAGCAGCCATCTAATATTAACCTGACAAATAAAACCTGAAGAAACAACCCACATGTACACGCAAACATAATTGGCAACAATTATGATAACAAATTGACAGTAAAAAATCAGTTAGAAACAAATCAAAAAAATCGGGGCATTTAACAAGAATATCAAATTACGATTCCAGCCTGTCATGCTGTCTTCTAAGCAGGCTTGTTTGTTGCCTTTCCCGATGTGTGGCAAATGATGAGCTAGGATACAATATACGTACAACCCAGCGTTTGTATTTTCTTGCGTACAAAAGTAAAGAGGAGCATGCAATTTCTGAGACAGGAGTGATGAACGGTGACATCAGCACAATCCAGTGTACAGCTTTACCATTATTTTAACAGGCCTTTCCAGAAGGCAGTTATGATAATAAGGGACTAAATGGCTGAAGGCCCATGTTTGCCAAGTTGGAAGATAAGAGTCGCTCCCGGAAAACATGCCTACTGCCTGTAATCTAGTCTCCGAGGAACTTAATTAATTTTAAAACTTGCTTTTCAGAAGCATTTTGTGTACATTGAAATGAAGAAATGAAAAAGTAAGAAGTAAAAAGGGCACTAGCTTTCATCTGACTTGATGAATGAGACAAGCTTCAAACCCTATTGGTAATTTAATAATAATAAAAAAAATAACCTGATATTTAAAGAGCATCCATGCAGACCCATAGTGTTCCTCTGGATTTATTTATTTCTTTATCTAACAGTCATCAGCTCATGACTGACTTGCAGTGGGCCTGATTTAAAGTGCCCGGATCAGCCGGAGTCTCACAAGAGGACTGTGGGCAGTAGCTGCATGCCCGCTGTTGCCATCTAGTGGTCAGATGGGCCGAGGTGGGTCAATGTAATGGCAGCAGCTGTTTAAGTCAATGTTATTATTTCGAGAGTGAGTGAATGAACAATTAAGAGCAGTTGGATTTCAACTATGCACACACCATTAAAACTGTCCATGCCCAGCATCTATTTTAAATGGCCATTCCGGGTCCAAGTAATAAACCCAAGATGTTAAAAGGCGACATTTATCCAGCCATTCTCTGAACATGCGCTGTCAGAGAGAAAGCATATTTATGAGTGGGGTCGCTGTAAATGTCTATTGAAAGCAATTGGTACCACCCTTGACTTTATGGACAGAATGGGTAATAACTTTGGTTGTGATATTTCTATATTTATTGCTTTTCATGCTATCTGTCCCATATAATTTTGTGATGTTGCTGTTGTATTACGAGTGTAAAATCAATTAATGGATTTTTAAACCTGTTCAATTCAGTTCAGGGTTTCAGGGTCAAATCTTTTCTTAAGCACCTTTCCTAAGAATGAGTCAAAGGACTTGGGAACATTTCCACAGGCAACAGGCAAATCTGAACAGAGTGGTAGTCCACCACATGGCACACTGACAAACAGGAGCCACCCTGAAGACACTTTAGAGTCACTGATCAGCTCAGTCAAAGCTAAGCTTGGCTTGGGAAGAGAAGTGGCATAGAACAGTGTGGGCGTCTTTGTGTATTGCTTTAAATCATTTCAATGATAAAATTAACTTAGGGATAGATGGTAATAGTGATGGATGGCATGGTGCCACAGGGGTGACAACTTGAGAGGAATGCCCCTGGGTTTGTGGGGACCAAGGACGGCCTATGTGGAACTTCATTGTTTCTGTAATGGTGGCATCAGTAACATTACCAGCAAAAGTGGCAGTGACATCTGCATAGGGCTACTGGAGGCGACCTAATAACTTTAACCAAATTATCTCCCTGCTGCTAATGTCCCACTGCCCACCTCAGGGTAAAAGCGACTGACCTAGCAGTCCCTATAAAGACAGCAATCTGAAATCCACGAAAAATGTCTTACCAACATGCATGGACGTGCCAAGAAACACTGAACAGTCTTGCAGTCGTGTTTATGGAGTCAGAGCTTGTGCGTCAAGTGAATTTTGCTGATGCCATTAATGACTTTGCAGCTGCGAAAGTTCAGAGGTGGATTCTGTTGAACTCAATGCAGGAAGACAGGACCTGTTATTTACTAATTTTGTTTTATATGATGTTGAAAGAATATTTTGTTGCTATTGGTTTGCAGTGTTAGAAAATAAGAGCCGACAGTCTTTTGCATTTGGTGTGAAATGTGAAAAAATACATGCTGGAAGTGATTTGCGTTTGAGGTGAAATGTTGTGAAATACACAATAATAATGCTCTCTAAGTAATGGTGCTGTGAAAAGGCCAATACGCTGTGGGGCTGAGGAGGGTCCCACGAGAAGTTATGTAACGGGTCCTGAAAAGTCTCACGGCACCCCGATGACCTCCATCACGCAGCTTCAGCAACCAGATTTGTATGCCCAGCCCAATAATCTTTATTCTCTTCTTGTCCATGTAGAAATTCTGTCTGTTTGGTTGTGTGGAATGACCCTGCTGTGAAAAAAGGACATGTGGACTACTGACTTGAGGTGACTTGATGAGCTTCAGCAAGAACCAGAGTTCATGGCCCAGAAACACAGTGAAGGAACCCCATGACAGAAGCACTACGTGTATGAAGAGAACCATCCCATCTATGGTTATTTTTTATTTTCTCCTCATGATACTGTAATGAAACAACAGAGTTAAGAAAATCTGTGGCCATAATAGTTGGTCAGTCTGTCCCTCCTCTAAACCAGTTTAATAAAAGTGTAAGATCATCCTTAGTCAGAACCTGTTCCTGTCAGGACCAACTGTAGATGGAGTGCCACTGTATTCAATGGAGAGAGAATTTAACTGCTTACTAGCGAACATATACTGTACCTCATTACACACTTTTATTTAAAGCAAAGTCAATACTAAATATAAGCAAGTGAAACTAAAGAGATTTGTGTTCTCGTTTCTGGATAAATTCTTAAAGCTCTCAACTGATTGTGTGCAGCCATAAACAGTGCCAACGACAAACCCAGGTGATCCCTTGAAGAAAACCTGCATTGTAGGCTCACACTTGCAGGCCCCCATGTTGAATGAAATTTTGTTAAGTTGTTAAAATTAGGACTCACAAGTGCTGACACTGAGCACTGAAACACATTGGCCACAGGTGTCCATCCCCTGAGGGGATCAGATGGAGAAGTGCCGTTACATTGTTTCATATGGGTGCATTTGGGCGCACTATTATAATCGGAGGCTCGCCCTGTGAGAATGCATTGCTGATGGAATATGTAGGCACTGGCAAGCCAATCAGAAAAGATGACCATTCTAGTTTATTGAGTCTGATGGACAATGGCCCACTGGCGAGTTGCTAAGCAGTAATTAGGACACAAAGCTAAGACATCTTAGGGGCATTTCAGAGGATTCATTACTAAGAGATTTTAAAGGCTGCTAATGCAATTAGAAGTGCGGCACACAGGATAGATGATTGTTAGAAATTGGCTTTAATCACAGAGCACATTAAGCAAAGCTATTCAGAAATCTTCATCCTAATGAATAATTATCCCCGAACAGAGGCACTTTGAAATGAAGAATTCTTGGAGGCAGACGACAGGCGTTCAGCACAGTAGGTCAGCACAGCATTTTATGCAAAACTGTTGTAACATACTGTAAGCAACCAACTGAAGTAGATCACGCCAGCTTTTCATAGGTACCGTTCACTAATGGGGTACATTAGAGGGGCAAAGTGATGCTTATGATCCAAACAGGGGTGTAAACAATTTGTCTATTATTTTTTATTAGTGAATAAAATCAAGAATCAACAGACCTGACCTGAACAAATTCAAACTAATCATTTAGTATTTTAAATTTGAATCACATCCTGAATTTATATTTTTAAAGTATTGTATGCATAATCACGGGAAGTGGAATCCTGCTATATATCGTCTGGATTTCAAACAATGTGACCTGTTTGTGCTACACATCTGCTAATCCAGTTCAGTTTAGCAGGGAACAAACCCTTGGGTGCAAGGCAGGAACCAAAGCTGAAAGCACACGCCGACACCCACAAGATGGGCCACTTAAAGTCACCAGCTCATCTAACGCTGGAGTGAAACATACAGACACAGAAACGATGTGTAAGTGGCACCATTACGGTAACCAAAGGCAATAGCCATGAGGCAGCAGTGTAAATCACCTTACCACTATACCAGTCTATCTGAAGTCCTTAAAGCACAAAGTTACACATACAAGTGATTACAATATTCTCACCAGTAATAATTGCTTCACTAAGGCCAGTATCACACTAGAGTCCTATTACTACTATTTTATCATTTGTTTAATAATTTATTTATTAGAATTTATTATTTATTATTTTTTGTGGCTTCGGATATGATCCAACATTTTTAAAAAGGAGCTCAATACCAACATAACGATACAGTAAGAATGTATTATTGTTTTCTGTACCACGATGTTTTGCTTTCTTCTCTCTCTCTTCTTTATGCTGCCTCCCCAGCACACCACCGCGTAGAAGAGGGCGCTCGCCACAACCGTCAGATAGAACATCTGTAGAATCTTATTGCAGATGTTGAAGGATGCCAGCCTTCTAAGGAAGTATAGTCGGCTCATCCAACTGCACTCCCAGATATGTATAGGTCTGCACCCTCTGCACACAGTCACCTCTGATGATCACGGGGTCCATGAGGGGCCTGGGCCTCCTAAAATCCACCACCAGCTCCTTGGTTTTGCTGGTGTTCAGTTGCAGGTGGTTTTAACGCACCATTTAACAAAGTCCTTGATTAGGTTCCTGTACTCCTCCTCCTGCCCACTCCTGATGCAGCCCACGATAGCAGTGTCATCAGCGAACCTTTGCACGTGGCAGGACTCCGAGTTGTATTGGAAGTCCGATGTATATAGGCTGAACAGGACCGGAGAAAGTACAGTCCCCTGCGGCGCTCCTGTGTTTCTGACCACAATGTCAGACCTGCAGTTCCCGAGACGCACATACTGAGGTATGTCTGTAAGATAATTCACTATCCATGCCACCAGGTATGAATCTACTCCCATCTCTGTCCGCTTGTCCCTAAGGACCAGAGGTTGAATGGTGCTGAAGGTGCTAGAGAAGTCCAGAAACATAATTCTTACAGCACCACTGCCTCTGTCCAAGTGGGAGAGGGATCGGTCTAGCATACAGATGATGGCATCCTCTGCTCCTACCTTCTCCTGGTATGCAAACTGCAGCAGGTCGAGGGCATGGCAGACCTGTGGCCTCAGGTGGTGAAACAGCAGCTGCTCCATGGTCTTCATCACATCTGACGTCAGGGCGACAGGTTACAGAATAGTAAAGGATAAAGGATCATTGAGCCAACTGCTTACCAGAGTCAATAAATGCATGAATTTACAAACTTCTCAGGAGCTGTGGATGGGAAAAGAATGCAGCACTGCATGGGAAAACACTTCAAGTTCAGATTCAAGGAGTGTCTGTGTAGAGGATGATGGCAAACATCACAGAGTCAGTGGCAGTTGAGTTCAAGTCATAAGCATATCATTAAAGAAAGAACTGACTTCCCAAGACACAACGGCATAAGCTGTCAACTAAGACAGATCTGTGGTGATGGACCTTTTAAAAGTGCAGTTGGAGGTTTGAGGTGCTACTCACTAGATGCCCTCCCCAATGCCCTTCCATACATTTCAACAAAAAATACAGCATTTCCTGACATCTTGGTTGGTACAGGTGTGTCTAGTGAAATATTATTTTAAAGATCCTGCCAGTGTCTTCCTGTAATGAAGGCCTGTGTGTGTGAATGTCACGTCATTTGGGAGCTTTTCATACAGTTCAAGCTTTTAGAATTGTAATGGGGTTATTATTATTGCATTATTATTACTAATTATTATATTTATTTATTGTAAGACTTGGACAAAGCTTAAACACTAAAGGTCAAATAGATAGTCATGTTTTCAGTCATTAGCTGAACTAAACCAGAATGTTCTAAACAAAACAGGTTTTACAGTGCATCCGGAAAGTATTCACAGCGCATCACTTTTTCCACATTTCGTTATGTTACAGCCTTATTCCAAAATGGATTAAATTCATTGTTTTCCTCAGAATTCTATACACAACACCTCATAATGACAACATGAAAAACGTTTACTTGAGGTTTTTGCAAAGTTATTAAAAATAGAAAAACTGAGAAATCACATGTACATAAGTATTCACGGCCTTTGCCATGAAGCTCAAATTGAGCTCAGGTGCATCCTGTTTCCCCTGATCATCCTTGAGATGTTTCTGCAGCTTAATTGGAGTCCACCTGTGGTAAATTCAGTTGATTAGACATGATTTGGAAAGGCACACACCTGTCTATATAAGGTCCCACAGTTGACAGTTCACGTCAGAGCACAAACCAAGCATGAAGTCAAAGGAATTGTTTGTAGACCTCCGAGACAGGATTGTCTCGAGGCACAAATCTGGGGAAGGTTACAGAAAAATGTCTGCTGCTTTGAAGGTCCCAATAAGCACAGTGGCCTCCATCATCCGTAAGTGGAAGAAGTTCGAAAACCACCAGGACTCTTCCTAGAGCTGGCCGGCCATCTAAACTGAGCGATCGGGGGAGAAGGGCCTTAGTCAGTGATGTGACGAAGAACCTGATGGTCACTCTGTCAGAGCTCCAGAGGTCCTCTGTGGAGAGAGGAGAACCTGCCAGAAGGTCAACCATCTCTGCAGCAACTCACCAATCAGGCCTGTATGGTAGAGTGGCCAGATGGAAGCCACTCCTTAGTAAAAGGCACATGGCAGCCCACCTGGAGTTTGCTAAAAGGCACCTGAAGGACTCTCAGACCATGAGAAAACAAAATTCTCTGGTCTAATGAGAAAAAGATTGAACTCTTTGGTGTGAATGCCAGGCATCACGTTTGGAGGAAACCAGGCACCGCTCATCACCAGGCTAATACCATCCCTACAGTGAAGCATGGTGGTGGCATTATCATGCTGTGGGGATGTTTTTCAGTGGCAGGAACTGGGAGACTAATCAGGATAAAGGGAAAGATGACTGCTGCAATGTATAGAGACATCCTGGATGAAAACCTGCTCCAGAGTGGTCTTGATCTCAGACTGGGGCGACGTTTCATCTTTCAGCAGGACAACAACCCTAAGCACACAGCCAAGATATCAAAGAAATGCTTCAGGACAACTCTGTGAATGTCCTTGAGTGGCCCAGCCAGAGCCCAGACTTGAATCCGATTGAACATCTCTGGAGAGATCTTAAAATGGCTGTGCACCGACACTTCCCATCCAACCTGATGGAGCTTGAGAGGTGCTGCAAAGAGGAATGGGCGAAACTGGCCAATGATAGGTGTGCCAAACTTGTGGCATCATATTCAAAAAGACTTGAGGCTGTAATTGCTGCCAAAGGTGCATCGACAAAGTATTGAGCAAAGGCTGTGAATACTTATGTACATGTGATTTCTCAGTTTTTTTAGTTTAAATAAATTTGCAAAAACCTCAAGTAAATGTTTTTCACGTTGCTATTATGGGGTGTTGTGTGTAGAATTCTGAGGAAAAAAATGAATTTAATCCATAACAAGGCTGTAACATAACAAAATGTGGAAAAAGTGATGCACTGTGAATACTTTCCGGATGCACTGTACCTTAATTTTGTAACTAATTCTGTGCTCTCTTCTAGCATGTAGCCATCTTCTATAATAATTCTGCCATGACATCACAGGTCATAAGGCATATGTATTACATGCCTAGCCAGACACATGAAATGCCACCACCCATAAAAAAAACAGAAAATAGTGGTTTCCAAGAAAAGGTAATTTTATGAAATTGCATCGAAATTGATAAAGCTAACACTTCCACCACCTTCTTCCAAAAGTAGGTTTCCCATATCTACTGCATCAACAACACTCTGAATGTATTTTCCTTCATCCATTTCAACTGTAATGGCCAGGGGTGAGTCCACCTTTGACAATTTGTGTGTGCTATCCATAACTGCTGGCCCAGTGAGCAGGCTTCACACTTTGAATACTTGAGGGTTGTACTGACCAAATTTGTGATATCCTCTTCTGCCTGTTCAGTCTGTCACTAAATCTCCAGAAAGTGCCCGAAAAGTGTGGAAAACATTGTGTATCGTTTCAGTTCCAAACAAGGCAGGTGTCTCTTCACCCAGTCTGGATAAGGACCCTGATGGGCACAAGGGAAGTCAAAACTTGAAACCTGCCCTGCAAAGCATCTCGCTATCTTAAGTTTTCTTCTTCTTTTTTGTAATTCTTGTGTGTGATTGAGGGGAGTTGTTGTTGTAGTTGTTTGTTGTATTTCTAGCTTTCTTGCGCTTGTGTCTTTCCACTTGTCTTGGCACTCTACAGACATTCTTGCTTTTTCTTGTGGCCTTTTTCATGCTATTATTTATACAAGATGCCATATCCCTTGCACTTCATAACATTCTGGCACATCTGGAATATAAACAATGCTGTGCCAGAGTCGTGTTTATAGACCTCAGCTAAGCATTAAACACTGCTGTATCATCAAAGCTGATCGTCAAACTCCTAAACTTGGCACTGAGTTCCAAGTGGGAGAGGGATCTGTGTATTCCCCACAATAATGAACTAACTTACAGAAAAAAGATCTGCCTTTTGCAACAACGGTACCACAAAAACAATCTCTCTTGATGTAAGCAAAACCAAGGAGCTAATCATAGACTTCAGGAAGCAAAAGGAAGATCACAATGCAGTGTACGTCGGAGAAGATGTTGTGGAGAGTACCAGCAGCTTTATATTTCTTGGAGTCACCATCACTGAAATGGATACATAAATTTTTAGCTATAGTCAAGAAATTTATGGAAAAGCTGAATGACTCCTTCCCTCTATGCTGACCCACATTTGTAGACATACTGAAGGCTATTCTCACTGACTGCATAACACCCTGGGATAACAGCAGCTCAAAACTCTGTATAGGTTGGCAAAGTCAGCTCACAATACCATTGGCACAGGTCCCTTCTATTTAGAGCATTGGAAAAGCAAGCCCCTAACCCTAATCCTAACCTTATTAAAGATGTCAGAAATTTAGTACAGTCTCTTTTCTCCATTTCTCCAAAACAGTATCAAACTATCAGCAATCATATTATTGAACTAAAGGAAAATCTTTACCCCTCAAGTCAAAAAACTGCCCAACAGCTAATCATACAGAAAATTGCATGAAGATCCCTGATTTGTGATTCTCGTATGTGGTCTGGTGTTTGCATATCATCTAATGTTGGTATACAGTTACTTTCACTAGACTGTGGCAGACATTCAGGTACTGTGTAAAGATGAACTGCACTTGTTGAGACCGATGCACTACGGAGACAGTTTTCAGGTTCCAAAAAAGTATCTATTAATATCATGGTAGAAAAAAAAATATTCATTAAAGCTTTTTACCCCTGCCAGAATCTTTTAAAGTTTATCGCTAGACTAGGTAACTAAATAAAAGAATGGTGTGGAAATTAAATATCCTTTTTCATTCTTGTAATTAAAAGCAGATTACCTATAAAGAAGCACATGTGCCTGATTGCACCCTCTACTAATGTGTCTGCTGTTGTCAGGCAACAGTAATTACACTGCAGTCATCTGAGGTGGCAGAATATTTCAAATGGCTGCTCTTGGTAGATCATTATTTTTTATTAAAGTAAAAGTTAACTTTCCTGTTTTAAATGTTTGATTTTGTTTCTGGTATTTTCATTCTAATGCATTTCATTTTGAGTTTGATTTTTGATCAGTTTCTGTTTCTCTTTTTGCTTCAACCTGACGTTGCTTGCTCTTCTAGATTTTGCCCGGTCCATGTCGTAATTAACAAAACCTCCTCAGCCTTCAGCTGCCCGACTTTTGGTCACCCTGTGAATAATTCTACTAGTGCCTGTTACCAAAGGTCTGCGGGGGACTGATTTGTTAAACCCGCACCAGCCCACTCCTACAGAACTCCAAACCGCACCCGCCTGCTCCCGCATACACTTGGCCTCATTTGCCCCGCCTTCACCCACACCCGTAGAAACACATTGCTTCCATTAAGGAAAAAAGTCACGAATGGTTGATAAGCCTGTTTAAGATGACCTGGTACAAAGAGGTGGCTGAAGAATTCCCCTCTTTGGCCCAGTTGTCCTGTTTTGTCTTGGTAGAGTAATAAATATTGGTCTACTTTCCCCTATTGTATTATTAATATGTAGCCTTAGAATGCCTAATCTCACAGACTTACCACTGTATATAACTTATCCCCACCTTCCCTTCTATATCTATAACCTCAGGCAATTAGATGTAGTGAAAAGACAAGCAGGAGTTAAGTTACACATAAAATAATGTATTATTGATAATATTAATAAATAATAACAAAATGCAAAGTACATTTGAAATATTGAAAATGGTGATGTGTAGCTCAGGTGGCACACAGACTTAAAATGTCTCTAGTTAAAGCATCATAGGTGCTCAGCTTTCAGCCTGAACATGTCTGGTCAATATGGCTGTCAAGCTGTGCTCTCCATTGTGTTGTCTTCATCATCACAGGTTAGCAAGAGATGCTTTTTTCTCAGATGTTAGTAAGAGAGAAAGAGAGAGTGAGATAAAGCATCATATTTATGGGTTTTCTGTCCAACTCCTACAGCCAATAGAACATCATGGTACTTAAAGGCCTCTGAGACAAGCCAATTCCAAACAGCCATACCCCAGACTAATGGGGGAAATAGAACATCTTAACACCTGCCCTCCAAACCATATGTTAAACATCCTGGCTTCCTTGCGGGGCTGGGGGTTGAAAAACTTTAGCAGAGAAACACTCGCCAAACTGGTTTAAGACACATCTCCCAAATCCTGTCGTAAAATTACGAAGAGACTTAGATGTAAAGGGGGGGCAAACATGAATGTCTCTCACCAAAGTAACACTAAATTACATTGCTTTGCCTAAATTATAAATAAAGACATACAAAACATTTATCAAATTATATGCAAAATCTTACATCACAACACTCCTTTTCACTCTTTTTTTGATGGTTCTACTTCATTAGTATTTAATAGAGATCTTCTGATTGGACTTAATAATTTCTAAGAACAAATCTGCATGTCTTTTTCACAGTAAGGAACAAAAATGAGCAGTGTACCTGGATAAGCAAGGTTTTGTTAAAGCTTTGTAAGTAGACAACCGCTTACTAATCTATACTGAAATAAATACGATCTACAGTATGTTAATAATTGATATTCATTCCACAAAAATTTGGAACAGACATGGAACGTAGGTGCTGCCTGCGTACAAGTCGCAAATTTAAGTTTTGCTTTAAATATATGCTTTTCTAGTTGCAATATTACTGGTAGCTCAACAAACACTCCCCACTTTCTCATGGTACTTTTTGCTTATCAGTGCAAGTATACTTTAACCAAGCAAAGCACTGTGAATGTACTGGCATCTCCCTGCATGTTTGCACATTCTCTGAGGAAAGAGGGCATTATTAACAACTGACCAATGAACTTCACTGCACTCTTTGGTTTGTTGCAGTTGCAATAAATTGCAATTATTACAAATTATTACAAATCTCTTCTTGTTCCGGCACCTTTGCAATCCTCTTAAATAAAAGATATAGAAACAGTAGCTTTGGGCTGAGAAATGTTGCTCCTTTGTACAGCATGTGAGTAACAGTTGGTGCTGAACAATTTGTTGACAAGTTTTTTCAGGAGTTGTAATTTCTGATTCTAGATCAGTTGTCACATCAAAAGACCACAGTTGTGAGTATCTTTTGTTGATACATTCAATCATCAATTTGCTGAATTACCGAATTCAGCACTATATCTTGCCTCCACAGACTGTTTGAGTGACCTCATAAGCTTGCCTTGTCGTTCAGTATGTTTTAAATACGTAGAGCATCATGTTAAGAATGAGGTCACTACAGTTTAATCTGGTGTTGCCATGCAAAGCAGAGATCATGTTTGCTCCTCGGTCAGTAACAATCAATTCTGAAACAAACCGTAAAGTGCGAATCAGTCGTTAAAAGCCAAGAAGATAAATTATGCTAAATTTACTAAAGCCCAGATTTTGTAAACAAAAATTTAAGTTGAAAAGGTCACACAAACTTTAATACCCCAAAGTTTTAACACTGTGAGAGTCTTAGAAAACACAGTGTATGATCTTAGGAACCAGGAGCAGCATGCCACCATCTTAAATACTCTCCAGGGGCCTCATGTATAACACCGTCCGTAGAATTCACACTAAAACATGACGTACAGATAAAAGTGGAAATGTGCGCATGCACAAAAAAATCCAGATGTATAAATCTGTGCATACTTCCCCTTTACAAATCCCAATAAACTTGAAATTTAACGCATGTGCACACGCCTACAGCACTACCCCGACTCCTCCCAGAAGTGCATATTTTAATATGCAAATCAATACAAACATCACCTTCCGTTCAGTGTTTAGTTAAAAAACAATGGAAAAGGCATGTGAAAAAATGAAGAATTTCAGCAAATACAGAGTGGAGGCAAAGAAAAACATACTACTTGTTGACTTAGGCAGTGGTACAAGCAACAAAAGTGAGGAGGAGGCACTCAAACGTTCAAGTTGTGAAAGTCGCACAGCGCCTGAAAGAAAAAAAAGTAGCCAGATATCACAGTCAACGCGAAAAGGCGAGTCGCAGCCCACTGTCTGTTTATTCTGTTTCAGACAATATTACAAAAGCTGACCCCTGTGCCAATGACGTGACTCCAGGCACTGCGGTGCCGATCACATCTTCAGGCACTGCCTGCCCACACACCTACTGTATGCCTTGGAAACCGTTGGGAGACCATCTGGCTGTGTGCTGATAGACCGTTCTAGAGTCACAAAATGCAATAGTGGATGCTGTAAGAGATGTGGCCAATGAACTAAGGAATATAAGGGCTATACTATGTGATATTGACCACAAATTAAATGAATTGGTTAAAAAATAAACGCTGCATCTAATTACCTGTTTTTACATTCTGTTAATTACATTCAAATGAAGTTGTAACGCTGTCCGACTTGGCTGATCATTTGGTGGGCCTGGGTCAGGTTCATCATAGCGCATCTCTTCAGGTACATGCTTGCACACTGCAACACACTTTCTGTGGACTATAGAGCAGCACATTAATAGAGTGGAAATGCTTTCTATTTACATAATCAAATTCATTCTCTGAAGGTGCCTTTGTAGTGTAGTGACAGCACTGAGAGCCACAACAGATTGATTCTCTGTTCTTTACTTTGAGGTGACTTGTTATCCTTAAAAGGACTGCTTGCCTTTTGCTGCAATAGTTGGAAAAAGCACCTGCAACTGTGCGGAGCAGCCATTTCTATAGGTTCTCTAACTATATGTGACGTAATGCCAGCTCATTCTTTTGGTGACTCATCCCTAGCTGATGTAATTTGTTCAGTGGCATTGCAATTGCAACCTGCATGCAGTTGACCACTCTGATTTTATTTGTAAAACAGGACATTGCTGCAAGTTCTATCTATATAGATGATAAGCAGATAACACCATCCTATACAGCTGGCATGGAGCAACTCTGTGATGTCTGTGAAATACCCGATCGTAAGCAAGTTCACATTGAAAAGCTCCTGTGGCTAAAAACCTGGCAGAACTTGCAAAGGAGCAGGTAGAGCACAATTCAAAATCGACATAGAAGCCAGTCATCATCATCATCTATAAATACGCACTCTTCTAATTCTTCCATTTGCGATGTCTTCTAACAACATTAATGCAGTGCATTGGTAGTTGGAATAATTTGGCCATTCTATGCATCATTATATTGTTACAAAATGATTACAATCAAGTGAATTAAATTAGATAGATAGATAGATAGATAGATAGATAGATAGATAGATAGATAGATAGATAGATAGATAGATAGATAGATAGATAGATAGATAGATGTTAAAGGCACTATATGATAGATAGATAGATACTTTATTAATCCCGGGGGGATATTCACAATTTCACAAATTTGTAAAAGATATGCAATTAATTTTGGTACATGTACATTTGAAACAACCCGCATCATAGATGTGAATCTAAAAAAGAAAAGCAGACCACAGATACAGTAGCACTGCTTTGACGCTGGGTGCCGTAAGTTTAAAAAAACGAGCTGAAAAATGCATACGGAAGGGAAGACCCTGCTGTAGAAATGTGCCTAGCTTTATGCCAAGTTTGGTTTTTATACATCTCGAAGTGAGCGTGGAAACGGGCTTACACAACATTTTTGTGCGTACACAGCGTTTATACATGTGGCCCTAGATGTTGACATCATGACACACCACATGGTAGCAACAGCAAGGTTTGCTAAGAACAACAGGACCACGAAACCACAAAATTGCAGCACCTGTAAGAAATGTATTGGTGGCAAAAATATGAACAAAAATGACAATAAAAAATGATCCAAACTGATACAAGAAGCACTACCTGTCTAATATATAATGCTGAATGTGTTTTTCCATTATGCAAATCAATATTATTGAACCTGTCAAACTTTGCAAAGATTCCCTGTTTGTCCAGGGAAAGACCACAGGCTGTGTATCATTCTGACCTTTCTCCGCCAAGGAACTCTATTTATTGACCGTACCTGTACTTTATTAGGACACTAGGAGACTTTTCTGGGATTTGGCACAGTCATGCAAAGTTGCTCCCCACAGCTGGATCTGTCTGTTCAGTTTTGGTTTGGGACCAAAACTTTCCCCACAGAAATTTATTTCACGAGCGCACCTGCAACATGTCCTACCCCAGGCAAAGCGGGGTCCCCTGCTAGTAGCAAATAAAAGAACTAATTTATTACAGAAGTGCTTTTTAGTTTAAGCAAAAAATGTCCAGTGTAACCAAAGCTCTTATAGAAAACGGTTGGTGATTGATTATCTAGGCTCAAAGTGTTTGGTAAGTTGTAGTCACTAAACAAAAATGTAACACTGTAACCAATAGTCTTTCAGAAGGTAAGTTTCACAAGAATATAATCTTTCATGTATTTTGTAAGAAAGTTTGGACACTTCTGTAATCCTGTGAACATTTTTAAAGCATGGACACCATAAAGTCACACGTAAAGCTGCATGTCTGTCACATGCCTAGTCACTATGAGCAACATTTACATGTAAATGCAAATTATTTGGGGATTTTATGTACAGAGTTATTTACTGTTACTAGTTTGTGTGTTGAGTTGAAATGAAAAAGTTTATTTTTATTATCGTCTTGCTTTTCGTTAATTAAGCGGCCTTGTGGATCTCGTGACTGAATCGGTCGAGCCTATGATATCATGGACTGCGACACATAAATATTTTGACGCTTGCATTTTCAGTTATGCCCTGTACTCTTTAATGTTACTTAGCTTTATTCAGGCAGGCCGTAGCGTCACATGTGTTTCTCTGGTTTTGAACCCTGCTACATTTTGGGTACAATTTTGTTTTGCCCTCTTGTTCTGGCTACTCCTCATTTTGTCTCCTGTTATTATTACCCTTGCTAAGTCGTTTTGACTTTAATTCTCTGCATGTTGATCACCTTCTGGTCAAACAAAACAATGTTACAGATTAGACCTGATGATGTCAACGTCATAACAATACAGTTAAAAATAAATGATAAATCAAAAATGAAAAGTTATGTATGCGTTGCGGACACTCATTCTGTGCCACACACTATTCAGCTAATTGGGCAGATCACTTGAAGATACTCAGTCTTGGTCAGTGCAGATTTCAAAGCGATTCTCTCAGAAGCTCCTTACTCCTTTTGAAGTGTTTATATCTCATACTTCTTGTGTGTCCTGCCTTCAGTCTTCATCTTATTGTTTTCCTATCCTGTGTGTTGTTTGCGTTTTTGAGAGAGTTACATCTCTGTTCCTTTTGCTTTAACCTGCTGTTCCAGTCTCAGTTTTTGCCTGAATTGTCCACAGAGCTTAGTTTCCTTCTGCCTTTGTCAGTTCAATCTGTGGTAATGCTAGAAGAGTAACTGTTGTTGAGCTAAAATGTAACAGACTGCAAAATCAGTTAACAGACAAACAGCCTGAAGCTTAGTTAATGTAAAGCCAAAGACAAACTCAGAAGCACTGAAGCCAAACAAGTATGATAGTGAAGTCTGGCAAGCGTCAGGGTGTGACAGCCTTACGTTTCTGTTTAGTTCTCGATATTCTCCAGAAATTGTTAAGTGACAATTCAGCCTGACAACCAGTATATTTTATCAGCGTTAGCTTTATATTGTTTTGACTCAATCGACTATTCTGTTTGTTTGGTTCTATTCTTGTTGCGTATGTTTTGTGTTTTGTAATTGTCATTTTATTTAATTAGATATTTTGCAGTGTCCTCAATATAAATCACACTGTGTATAATTTTTTGGGAAGAAATTACCCTTGTAAAATAGCATAACATACCACAAGACTCTCAAACCTGTGTAATCCAATTAAGAATTATGGGGTGCCAGAGCCAATCCTGGCAGCTGTGGACAAAAGGCAGAGAAACAGCCCTACAATTGTGTCTTTTAAAATATGAACACACGTAGGAAACTTAACAAACAAGAGGAGACCAGTCAGTCCATCAGATGTGTTTGTATGGCTAAGAGATAACCTCCCCAAGGACGGGAAAGGACCAGAGAAAGAAGGACTTTACAAGGGTCAAGACAAATGAATGAGACAAGGCTGTGGTCAAAACACAGAAAGACAGTAAAAACGCTAGCCAAAATGGCTTCCTAAAATCAAAGCCACAAACTCCATAAATAACCTATATATTTCTTTTTTTATTTATCCTAAAGCTAGGATAGCAACTACCACACTTTCCATCTTAAATAAGTCACACACACACACACTTGACCAGCAAACAGGTGTCATTGCGATCAACAACATGGCCACAACCTTGAAGAAAAACACAAATTTGTGTCATACATAAACCAAACAATGTTCAAAATGGCAAAGCAAAAAATTCATAACTATAACAATTCATGTCAGCAACAGTCCATTGCTGGACTCCATTCACCCAAATGCCCATCCTCACACAGAACCAAATCAGAATCTCCTGTCCATCCAACAGGCACGTCTTTGTGGATGTAGGAGAAGAACCAGAGTACCAAAAGGAAAACCCACACAGACACAAGAAGAACAGGCCAAGTTCACACATACAATGGGCAGGCAAAGTGTTCAAGCTCAAGACTCTGGAATCTGTGATGCAGCAGAGCTACTCACTGTGCCACCATGCTACTCCTTTTCTTGGTTAAATGTAGTCAGCTCTGGTCTCTGTGAAAACATGGATCCAGGGGTGCTGTCTATGGCAGCGATCCATGATGGTGAACATGGTGTAGCGGTGGAGATTTGGCAAGCATCTCAGTCTTTTCTGAGTGCTTTCATACTGTACAGTATATCAGAAAGAAGACACACAGATATTCCAAGTTACCACTGTAGTCTCACACAGGATTGATTAGTGTGTATTTTGTTCTGTTATATTAAATCATATTGTAGGGCACTGATAAATAAAACAAGGGAATTGTCCCTATATGAGCGAGTGTGTGTGTTAGCGTGAATATAACTTCAGATGGACTGACATCTCATCCAGGGCTGATTCCTGCCATGCAAGTAATGCTGTTAAGATTTTGAGAACCTTTGAGATCCCAAACAATGCGTGAGCGGGCTTAGCAAATGGATTGATTTGTTATTTTAATCGCGCAGTGGTCAGTGCAGATGCTGCATAGCTCCAGTGTTCAAACGCCATCCCAATCACTGTTAGTGACTCATGTGAACTTAAACTGGATTAAGTGGACGTGGCTAATAGATAAATGAATGGTGTGATTAAATGCCAACAACGTTGAAGGTGAATTGAGGCTACCCTATACACAAATATGCTTATTGTGAAGTTAAATACCTGCAGAGCGTACCAGCCAGTATGAAGAAAAGGACAATAAAGGACTTCATATTATTTTGAAAATATGCATTCAACACATGATCTGATTCTGTCTTGATCCTCTAAAAATGGATGAAGAGGGTTAGAAAATGTGCAGATGCTCTGCAATGTCTGCACGGGCCAGATTCTTCAGTTTCCTCTCACATCTTCAGCTTCTTCCAGTGCTGAAATGAACAAAGACGTCTGAAAAACTGTACATTTTACTGGACAGACCTATTTTGTGAATGATGTACACTTCTTTCTGTCAGAGATTTGAACATAGTTATAGTTTACAGTCAAAAACGCTAATTCTTAAATCACTGTATAACAAGCTATTAAAATGTGGAAGTTAACATTATTTGCTACTTGTTGTTTTAACTTTGCCCGAGAAATTTCGCCAGCCATTTCCGATATGGTGCTGTCACTTAATCAGATGTATCAGAAGAACTACCGTAGGTAACAAAGTGCTATTCTGTACACAGACAGTGTGGTGCAGTTGTTAAGGTTTTGGACTTAAGACTTCACACCCTGAGACAACAAGTTCAAATCCTGATACTGACAATGTGTGGCCATGAACAAGTCACTTCACCTGCCTCTGCACCAGGTGGAAAAACAAAAGAAACGTAACCAATTGTTTCTCACGTGTTGTAAATCGCTTTGGATAAAGGCAACAGTCAAAACATATAGTAAGTAATAACCACTGGATTTGCCCCCTCTTGAACATGCTATGCACAATTGAGTGAAATATTCCTGCATTAGATCAATTCCTGCTTTTTCTAGTGACTTGGTTTTTGTTGATGGGCATTACAAAACACAAATTTACAGGAAAGGGTATTCTTTTGTGCGGTGGGCTGGCGCCCTGCCCGGGGTTTGTTTCCTGCCTTGCGCCCTGTGTTGGCTGCGATTGGCTCCAGCAGACAACCGTGACCCCGTAGTTAGGATGCAGTGGGTTAGATAATGGATGGATTCTTTTGAAGTGGAATTGGTAATCTGTAGGAATAATGTGCAATTTGAGTATATATTATTATTATTATTATTAGATGTTGACAATTTTCATTTGTTTATGTCATACAGTATTTTTTTCGAGGTGTATGGGGTCTTTCTATATTGTCCGCAGGTAAAAATGTATATGCAAAGCAGTGCTTGAAGTGGATATAGATAAGTGCTGGTATCCTACGTGTTACACTGATGTATTAACGAAGTGGGGAGCAGCAGCTTTGAGTATCGCAACACAATTTTTTGTTTGCTCCCCCTTAGAAATTCAAGAGTCATGTTCTAAGAATGGAGTTGGAATTTTGTGCGATTTAAGCGACTTCCCTTTGGAGTTACCATCACCATATGTGGGGCTGGAGGTAGATGGAGCAGAATGAGAACTGGTACGCTTGTAAGAGTATAGGAAAACTGACAGGTACAGGATGACTTTTGAAGAGTGGGTGGGGGTCATACTATTACGAGGCCATTACGTGACCTCTTTCTGGTCTTGGATCAGAGGGCACCACTTCTGCCTCTACTCCTCTATCACTTCCTTTTAGTTTCTAGAGGAGCAACACCTGCTTGCAACCACAACACTGAATTTCAGCAGGTTTCATTCTCTCTGTCCAAAGAAATCTCACCACGACATGTCGTTCAACAATGGTGCATCTCCACAGCAGAGCACCCATGTTCATTTGACTTTGGCTTCAAAACACCAGAGCATTGTGCTGCACATGTTTGAACTACACGTAAGCCATAATGAACATGTTGTGTTCTTTAGGCTTCTGTCCATTGCAGTTACCACATCTTTCTCAAATTGCAAATACATCATTTGGTGTAAAATCACTGCTGGAAGGGGTGATGCTAAGTCTAATTCTAAGGTTAGTTGTTCACAGGCAAGGAGCCCAGACTTGGACAGGATATTTTCACATTTTTGTTATTTAGCCCAAGACCTGGGACATAAAATGAAACAAGAACAAACATTCTTCAAGGAATCGAGATGCAAGATGGCAGCCAGGACCCTAACTAACCAAGCAGGAAGCTCTTGGGGGTGCTTGGTGGGGACTTTGGGTTTTTATAATATTTATATTTTTCACTAACCTCTGTAAAGTTCTATTTTCCATTTGGGGACAAATATGTATCTCTCTCTCTATCTATCTTCTACACTCCTTCGTCCAGTCCATACACAACAGTAGTCATTTCAATTGATCCTAACATTGGGCACATGGTCCTGCCCCTCTTTCATTTTCTGAGCGTGCCTACATGAAAGTTCAGTTGGAGTTTATTAATACAGTAGCTATCACATATCACATAATAAATAATTGCCACACTAAACGCTCACTGCTTAACTGTCATGCATCCCCAGCAGTCTCAACCACTCCACTGTGCAGTACTTGCATGGCCTTCCTATTTTAAGTTGCTAAACTGTCTTCAATCCCTTCACTGAATGTAGCTCCAGGCTCTAATATTTCACATTTCTTCAATATGCTGCCCTAACTTGGTAATATTTTTTTTCTTATTATCACCAGAATATTCCTTTGTTTTTAGTTTTTGTCTGCACCATCACCTCTCCTGTTAAAGATCCACCATGGCTGCTGAATAAACATGGCCTGTCAATTTAATTAACTCTTTCTTGTGACTCTGTACGAACCAAAGCTGTGTGGCTGTGCTTTATGAGTCTACCTTGACTATGCAAATGCATTTTCTTGAAAGTGGGGCTTGTTTATCTGTGCCGTTGACTCATTGTTGTCGCTGGCTCGCTATTTACTGTAATCACATTCTTAAAGCAGGTCATTGTTGTGGAGGGCTAGAGCAACAGGTGCAAGGCAGAAACCAACCCTGAATAGGCTGCCAGTTCAACTCACTCACATCTCTATGTTGAAACTGTTGCTGATTTTAGTATCACATCCAAAATGAAAGAACTGCTCAAGTTGGTAACATGTTTAGCTTTTTAGCTCCTGTCCTTATAGCCTCCGCTGTTTCCTTTCATAATGGTTTTCTCTAGTTTGCTTGTTCAATGGTCACCTCTGCCTCTGCTTATTCAAAGCAATCAAAATGTACAAACCCAGGCTAAAATGCATATTTTGTCTTTCGTCTGTAAGCTGCCTTCACTGGCATACCACGCTGCACACCAGAAGCCCTTCAGATCGGCAACACATTTTACTTGTCCTGGGTCTGCTCTGCAGAATAAGTAAGTGGGTGTAGCAACTTTTCAAATCCACAGTTTCGTAAAGCAGCCTTTGTAACCCATGCTGAGTGAACAGGACAGTGTGCTGAAGAGGAAAGGGTAGAATTTCCTCACCACTTCTCCCTGATCAAAAACTACAAATGCTAAAGGCCACGTGACATTTGATGACTTTTCCAGTGATATTTCAGTCACTGTCTTCATTTCAATTATTCAGTGTGAGTTGGAGGCAGTTGGTGGCGTGCTTCTGTGAAGCAGGTCGCCTAATGTGACATACCCAGCAAATCATTCAAAAAAATACGACAGGTTTGATTACGTCTTTAGTTCTAGAGGCGGGCTGCGTGTGCACTGACAACCAATGAAATAATAATAATAATATATTTCATTTATATAGCACCTTTCCCATGCTCAAGGGGCTTCAGGTGGTATATGTAACATTGGATACAAATGTTTTCCTGAATAGAATGATGAAACAGATAACAAAGCATTAAATAGAATAAAGGACAATAAACCAGAGTAAAATACTAAATTCAATACTAAATGAAAAACCTAATTTGTGATATAACAGACACACAAATTATCCTGAGCACCTGGACAGAGAGGTAAACTGAAAGAAAGGGCAGAATGTCAAGTTAAGCCAAAAGCCTTCCTAAATAGATGAGTTTTAAGTTGTTTTTTAAAAGAATGGAGTCAGCTGATCTAATTAGTTTTGGGATGTCATTCCAAAGTCTGGGTGCTATACAGCTGAAGACCCTGCCACCCATAGAGTGCAGGTTAGTGTGAGGCACAAGATTGCCAGAATCAGAGGACCTTAGTGGGCGAACAGGAGCATAGTGATTTAGAAGGTCACTGATGTAGTCCGGTGCAAGGCCATTCAAAGCTTAGCAGGTTAGTAATAGAATGTTATATTCAATCCTGTAAGACACTGGGAGCCAGTGAAGGCGAAGCAGGATGGGTGTTATGTGCTTGCTGTTGTTGGTTTGTGTAAGGACTCTTGCAGCAGAGTTCTGAATCAGCTGGAGCTATGACATAAGATCAGAAGCGGCACCTGTCAGTAGAGAGTTACAATAATTGATAATGTGGGATGTGATAAAAGCACAGAGAGGTTTCTCAGCATTAGAAAAGGAGACGAATGAGCGAATACGGGATATGTTACGGAGGTGCAAGTAAGAAAGTTTCTTAATGTGGTTTATGTGGGCGGAATAAGAAAGGGAGGAATAATAACTATACTTTCTTAGAAGGCTGGCGTCCTTCAAAATCTGCAATAAGATGCTGCAGATGTTCTACCAGACGGTTGTGGAGAGTGCCCTCTTCTACGCGGTGGTGTGCTGGGGAGGCAGCATAAAGAAGAAGGACGTCTCACGCCTGGACAAACTGGTTAGGAAGACAGGCTCTATTGCAGAAATAAAGTTGGGCAGTTTAACATCTGTAGCAGAGAGACGGGCACTAAGCAAACTCCTGTCAATCATGAAGAATCCACTGCATCCACTTAACAGTGTCATCTCCAGGCAGAGGAGCAGCTTCAGTGACAGACTGAGGAGATCGTTTCTCCCCCACAATATGCGACTCTTCAATTCCACCCGGGGGAGTAAATGCTAACATTATTCAAAGTTATTGTCTGTTTTTACATGCATTTTTATTACTCTTTAATTTAATATTGTTTTTTGTATCAGTATACTGCCGCTGGATTATGTAAATTTCCCTTTGGGATTAATAAAGTATCTGTCTATCTTTTTAGTATCTAAAAAATGACACCAAGGTTCCTTGCATCAGAAGAATTTCTGATGAGATCACCGTCAAGAGCTCATTTTCTTAAGTTGTGCTTTAGTGCCAATTTGCGGGAGTTCAGTTTTGTTGCAATTTAATTTTAAAGAGTTCTGCTCCATCCAGGTTTTAATTTCACTAAGGCAGGTTGTGAGCTGAGAAAGCTCTGATGAAGTTCCACTTTTAACACTGAAATAGAGTTGAGTGTCAGCTGCATAAAAATGATAACCCAGTCCATAGCAATGAATAATATGGCCAAGGGGAAGCAGATAAATACAGAAGAGAAGAAGGCCGAGGACAGAGCCCTGAGGAACCCCTTGTGTGACTGGTGCTGAGCTGGATCTACTTTTGCCAAGACTAACAAACTCTTGCCTATTAGGCAGATAGGACATAAACCACTGGAGTGCCAGAGATACCCAGAATGTTCTCCATTCTGGACAGTAGAATGTCATGTCTGACAGTGTCAAATGCTGCACTGGGGTCTAACAGAATTAACATGTTGGTCTGTCCTGAGTCTGCTGCCATAAGCAAATCATAGGTTACCCAAAGAAGAGTAGTTTCACAGCTGTGCTGCACTCTGAAACAAAACTGAAAGGGTTCCATCAAATTATTAATGGTTAAGTAGTTGGTGGGCTGGGAGACTACAACACGCTCAAGAACTTTTGACAGAAAAGGTAAGCGAGACATAGGCCGAAAAGTGTTAAGATCGTCACCATCAAGACCAGACTTTTTTAACATGGGGGGTTACAAAAATGATTTTAAAAGTGGCTGGCACAAACCCAGTATAGAGGGATGTACGGATTATTGTCGTAACAGTCAGGATTATGGCATGAAGGCAGGATAAAGCGTGGTGGGGATGGGGTCAAGTACACAAGTAATTGCCCTCATCTTACAAAGCAGGTCATTAGCAAATGCCAATGTGACTGGTAAAAATTTAGAAAAGGAGCTGGATGGAGTGGGAAGACAGTGAAGGATATAAATGGATGATGGATTTATGTTAGTTGAATTATTTAGATTTTTTATTTTATCACAGAAAAAGTGGAGGAATTTTTCACATACTTCAGTAGAGGAGGTAATTGGGCCAGATGCAGGTTGAAGTAATTTATTAACTACAGAGAACAAAACCCTTGGGTTATCATGACCACTTTCTATTATTCTGCCATAATGTGTGTTCTTGGCTGCAGTTAGTGCTTCTCTGTAAGCTCTTTGGTGGTCAGAGAAAGCCTGGATGTGCACAGTGAGGCCTGACTTACGTGACATTCTCTCAAGACATTGGCCAGTTGCTTTCATAGATCGTAGCTCTGAATTATACCATGGAGCTGAACACTTAAAGGAAACCTCCTTATGTTTTAAAGGAGCTGTCTTATCGAGTGTTGAATGAAGGGCTGAGTTACAGTATAGTGGTCAACAAGAATATCTAGTGATGATGAAATATGTGAAGACAGAAAAAGATCAGAAATGGATCCAGCAAGGACAGAGGGACAGATAGTTTTATGGTTTCGGAAAGAAATTTGACGTTTACAGGTAAGAGGAGGGAGAGGTAATGAGACAGTGAAAAGTAGTGCTTTATGGTCAGAGAGTCCCAAATCAGTGATGTAAATGTTAGCAACAGATAGTCCAGAAGTGCAGATCAGATCCAATATATGACCATCAGTGTGGGAGGGAAAATCAACATGCTGCACCAAGTCAAAACAGTCCAGTAAGGATAGAAATTCATTTCTCAGTTTACATGTAGTGAGGTCAATATGGATGTTGAAATCGCCAAGAAGAATGACTCTCTGGTAAAGTGAACTTAAGTGGGTTAATAATTCAGTCATATCAGATAAAAAAAAAATGCATTGCATTTCGGGGGACGATAGACAACAATAAGTGAGACAGGACCGGATTTTGTTATTAGCTTAAGAGCCAGACATTCGAAAGACAATGGACCATCAATGGGGATTTTTTTGATGTTTAACTTCAATCTAGCAATTACTGCGATTCTTCCGCCTTGTCTTGAGCTGCGAGGCTCCGTGAAGTGAATGTATCCGGGTGGAGTCACCTCCGTGACAGATGTACGATCATTTGGATTTTACCAAGTTTCTGTTAAGTGAAGCGAGTCAAGGTTTTAGTCTGTAATAAATTCTGATAGCACCAGTGCTTTGACATTAAGAGATCTTGAGTTAAACAATGCAATATTAGCCAATGTGGGTTCATTGTGCGCAGATCCATGACCAGAGTTTATTTTTACATATTGCAGATTTGACACACTGACACTGCTATTTCCAAAACCATGAGTAGGATGGCATATTCCTGAGCAAATGCTGCCGGTGAACTTTTTAATTGCAGCCAGGCCGTGGTGGCGACCTGACCCGCAATATAAAAATTTCAGGCGCCGCACAATACCATTGTCTTTCAGTACATTTCATTCTGACCATTTTCACTGGACAAACTGTTTAATATGAAGGAGCTTGTCACGAGAGTATTTTAGCATAGCAGAGAGCAATACTTATCTGATAGTAGCAGAGAAGCAGCACAGCACATCAGAGCCGGTGAGACGGGAGGATGGGGTGGCGCAGATGAGCGGCAAGCAGCAGAGAAAGCATAGCAGGAGATATTACAAAATGCACATAAAGATACCAAAGTTTGGAGGCTCCAACATATTGCCACATACATATAACGCTGGGTATTACAGGCGGGATCGCCCAGAGCCGCTTCCAGCTGGGTGTAAACCTCAGATAATTTCTTAGTCATTAAGCATGTATAGAAGGAACTGAGAGCAATCCAGTGTATACATTACAATCAAGAAGACAGACCATCCCTGGCTCATAGATCGTCACGGTGCAAAGAAATGTCCATAGGGCTCGTCCAGTGTGCCACAGAATGATTCGGTTGTCCCCAAGGCTGCAAACCCAGTTAAGGCAAAGTCCATAAAAGTAAATCCAAATCAACACAGTTTGAGTCAGTTGCATCCATGAACAATACAAACAATAAAAAGAAAGTGAACAATTGCAAGAAGTTTAAGTTTAATGTGAATTTTAACGAAAAGTGTTGATAACAGGGAAGAGTGGCAGCAACATGTGTGCGCCAGCATCCCCTCCTCTGTTAAATGCAGTATGATACCACAACACAGTACGATACCACAAGAAAAAAGCACTCCCAGAGAAAGCTATGCAGGCACAGAGAAAACATCAACTAAACACAAAGAACATACAAACTTAAATGCTTATCTTTATCTATCTATCTATCTGAAGTACACTGCATGGAATGCAGCGATGCCAAATAAGAAACATGCATGTTTTGGATGTTGGCCAGATGCCTTCACCCACTGTACTCATTTACCTCAGTAATGGCCCTCAGAATGTCCATTCACTTGTTGATAATGTCCCATCACTGCTCATTCAATTTAGGGTAAGAACCAACTTAGGGTGAGGTGCCAGTCCATTGCAGGCCACTTTAGACCCACCAGTCAGCTGAACCCACTTTTCTAAACACTAGAATTACCAGAGCCTACGAAAAAACTCGTAGATCCGTCCCACCTAAATCGCTTCTTAAAACCGTTCTCACCTCTCCGCCAGCGTCTTTTGTTAATCTAAATGTGCTGATAAAAGAAAAGCAGCAAGTAGCCGGTTATTCCATCCCCCACCGACTTAGAACGTGCACAAACTTCTCCCAGCTCATGCTTGATTATCTGGGAGTGAAGTGGAGTTTTAGAGTGGAAATAATAGATCGTTATTTGGAACACACGCATTTCACGTGTGTTCTGTTTCTACAGTAATCCGTGTAAACACATTTTTAAAACAGAAATGTTTTTCATATTGTAGTAGTAAATTACAAAATGTAGGCATAAACTATATAATGTATGAAGCCTGAAGTCCAAATATCAAATTAACAGTTTCACAAAAGATACAAATATAACAGAACAAGTATGCTTTCATTCAAAAATATAACTTCCTAAAAAAAGCTGCCTTATCATGCCACATTGACACATATTTACTACAACTGCACGGGAGCGTAATGGTATCAGCTGCTGACTAGTAATCAAAAGGTCATGAGTTCGATCTTGCACGATTCAGTTTTGAGAAGTAAACTGCTCTTATTCTTACTATTTTAGAATAAAAACATTTGATTTCAGTGTGTAACAGGCAGTATAATTTATGATACTTGAAAGGTTAGTTTTTTTTTTTTATTCACTTTTCATTCTCTCAGTCGTGTTCAGGATCCCCCGCATCCGACACTGCTGTTTTCACATAATGCTGCGCTACAGCTCTGCAGCGTACTTGTGACTGCATTCTCGTACCAATGTTTGTGAACTGCAGTGCCTGCGTGCACCTTCCGTGGCATTACACGTCTATTTTTTGAGCATGCCCCTGTCGCTCAAACACAGGAACATATGTTGGTGTACAAGAATAAAAAACAAGTGCATTTTTATTCTAGACTATAAATGAAGAAAAAATAAAGCAAGTTACAGTAGGCGGTTGATACGACAGCTTGCGTGGTGCAATGCTAAGAACTGCGGATTTCCGATCCGTGCTATATAAAATCATCACATTCAAATATTAACAATTTCCACACACCCTTCCTACATTCACGACATGTGTACTTGTTGCAGTGTACACATCTCTCTGTGCCTATGGTTCCTATTACACTGAATGAGCACCTGACACTGTACTTTCTTCCCTATATAAATAACATTCGAGCTATAGCGCGTCCCCAAATAAATCACATTTGAGCTATAGCGCGTCTTTATGTGAATACAGCAGTGTCAGATGGGGATTGTGAACGCGACTGAGAGAATGGAACTGAATTAAAAAAAAAAAGGTAACCTTTACAATTATCATGCATTTACACTGGCTCTTACAGACTGACTGAAATCAAATGTATGTTTTTATTCTAAAATAGTACAGTAAATACAATATTATTTGAAAACAAACAGCGTCAGATCGGGTTTGAATACACGCTGACGCTGTTACAGAAGGCGTCAGCTTATTCAGTGCAGCAGTTTCAATGCACAGTACATGCAATATTTTTTGAAAACGAAAAGCGTCAGATCTGGCACATATTCAAACCCGATCTGACGCTGTTCGTTTTAAAATAATATTGCATTAGTGCGATGATGTTTTTACATATATTGTCTCTTTCATTTTCTTTCAAGATTTGTAATCAGTGACCGCGTGTTTTTTTTTCCCCGATCTTGCCAATCCCCACATGTTGCTGTATGGTGCGGTTTCTTTTGTACTCCAGGACATGCAGAGAACAGAATAGTACAGAGCAGTAAGTTCAGCGCTATATGCAATCAGACAGACAAACAGGCAGAGAAGGCACTAGATATATAAATAAACAGGGAAGGCACTGTACAATAAATATATAAAAAAACAGCTAAGGGGATACACACGTGGACAAAATTGTTGGTACCCTTCAGTCAATGAAAGAAAAACTCAAAATGGTCACAGAAATAACTTTAATCTGACAAAAGTAATAATAAATAAAAATTCTATGAAATTTAACCAATGAAAGTCAGACATTGATTTTCAACCACGCTTCAACAGAATTATTTAAAAAAATAAACTCATGAAACAGGCCTGGACAAAAATGATGGTACCCCTAGAAAAGACTGAAAATAATGTGACCAAAGGGACATGTTAATCCAAGGTGTGTCCACTAATTAGCATCACAGGTGTCTACAATCTTGTAATCAGTCAGTGGACCTATATATAGGGCTCCAGGTAGTCACTGTGTTGTTTGGTGACATGGTGTGTACCACACTCAACATGGACCAGAGGAAGCGAAGGAAAGAGTTGTCTCAGGAGATTAGAAAGAAAATTATAGACAAGCATGTCAAAGGTAAAGGCTATAAGACCATCTCGAAGCAGCTTGATGTTCCTGTGACTACAGTTGCACATATTATTCAGAAATTTAAGATCCATGGGACTGTAGCCAACCTCCTGGACGTGGCGCAGGAGGAAAATTGATGACAAATCAAAGAGACGGATAATACGAATGGTAACAAAAGAGCCCAGAAAAACTTCTAAAGAGATCCAAGGTGAACTTCAAGCTCAAGGAACATCAGTGTCAGATCGCACCATCCGTCGTTGTTTGAGCCAAAGTGGACTTCATGGGAGACGACCAAGGAGGACACCATTGTTGAAAACAAATCATAAAAAAGCCAGACTGGAATTTGCCAAACTACATGTGGACAAGCCACAAAGATTCTGGGAGAATGTCCTATGGACAGATGAGACAAAATTGAACTTTTGCCAAGGCACATCAGCTCTATGTTCACAGACGGAAAATGAAGCATATCAAGAAAAGAACACTGTCCCTTCTGTGAAACATGGAGGAGGCTCTGTTATGTTCTGGGGCTGCTTTGCTGCATCTGGCACAGGGTGTCTTGAATCTGTGCAGGGTACAATGAAATCTCAAGACTATCAAGGGATTCTAGAGAGAAATGTGCTGGCCAGTGTCAGAAAGCTTGGTCTCAGTCACAGGTCATGGGTCTTGCAACAGGACAATGACCCAAAACACACAGCTAAAAACACCCAAGAATGGCTAAGAGGAAAACATTGGACTATTCTAAAGTGGCCTTCTATGAGCCCTGACCTCAATCCTATTGAGCATCTTTGGAAAGAGCTGAAACATGCCGTCTGGAAAAGGCACCCTTCAAACCTGAGACAACTGGAGCAGTTTGCTCATGAGGAGTGGGCCAAAATACCTGCTGAGAAGTGCAGAAGTCTCATTGACAGTTACAGGAATCGTTTGATTGCAGTGATTGCCTCAAAAGGTTGTGCAACAAAATATTAAGTTAGGGGTACCATCATTTTTGTCCAGGCCTGTTTCATGAGTTTATTTTTTTTAAATAATTCTGTTGAAGCATGGTTGAAAATCAATGTCTGACTTTCATTAGTTAAATTTCATAGAATTTTTATTTATTATTACTTTTGTCAGATTAAAGTTATTTCTGTGACCATTTTGAGTTTTTCTTTCATTGACTGAAGGGTACCAACAATTTTGTCCACGTGTGTAGATATATAGATAGATAGGAAGGAAAGGCACTATATGATAGGCAGACAGGGAAGCTCCTATATAATAATAAAATTACTGTTATTACTATATAGATAGACAGGGAGTTCAGGCAGGCAGAATGGCGAAGGTTAAAAATAAATAAATTTTCTCCCCAGTGGGGAATCGAACTCGGATCTCTTGAGGTACACCAAGTCTACTGCGCTCTAAGTGACAAAATCTTACCAGTATACCACAGAAGCTGTTGTAAAACACTTGAACCTTTTATGAAAGTGTATTCTTTGGTTTTCAGGCTTCACACATTTTATAGTTTATGCCTACATTTTGTAACATTTATTAGTAAAATATGAAAAAGTTTCTGTTTTAACATTGTGTTGACACAGATTACTGTAGAAACGGAACACACATAAAATGCGTGTGTTCCAAATAACAATCTATTATTTCCACTCTAAAACTCCACTTCACTCCCAGATAATCGAGGCATGAGCTGGGAGAAGTTTGTGCACATTCTAAGTCGGTGGGGGGATGGAATAGCCAGCTGCTTGCAGTTTGTTTTTAATCGGCACATTTACAGGACAAAGGAGGCTGGCGGAGAGGTGAGAACGGTTTTAAGAAGCGATTTAAGGTGGGACAGATCTACGAGTTTTTTCGTAGACTCTGGTGATTCTAGTGTTAAGTTACTCTTCACTGATTCATTGACCGTCCTTCACAGAGGACTTACACCTTTGGCCTGATGAAGTACCACTGGACTATAAAAGTAGCTTCATTTTTTCTACTCTGTATTTCTGATCCTGATCTGATGGTACCTTACATGTTTACTTGCTTGCTGTGTTCATTTTCTGGTGTTCTTTGTTATAATACGGGTAGTCCCCAGGTTATGGACATCTGACCTACGACCTATGAACAGGGCCGCAGCTGTGATGCATGCGCCTCAGTAACTGCCGCCCTGTCATCTTTGGCCTGGGGACGCTGCAAACTGTGGATGGACGGAGGCTGGAGGGTTGCTCGTGCAGTGTAGTGTCCCTCGGGCGGCTCCTGGCAGCAAGCAGTTTCACTGCCCGCCCACCATACATGGCTGCTCCATTCTTTCTCGGTGGGTGGCTGGTAATGCTTCAAGCGGTGACCTGGTTGTGGCTGAACGGAGGCCATTGAGGGTGAATGGGGTGGTGGGGGGTAGCATTGTAGTGTGCATCAGATGGATGCCTGTTGAATGGAGGTGATTCACTACCTGCCTTTGGCCGCACCATGTTTGTTCTCAATGGGCAGACGCTGCAGGCAGCATACTGTAGTGGAGGTGAATGTGAGGTGGGCAGGTGGTGAACCTCCCCTCGCCGCCGCCATTCATTCTCAATAGCAAGCCTGCTTGTACTGTTACGCACATAGCAGGAAGTTGTCTCTTGTCAGTACATCAGACGTGTTGACGACGGGTGCCTTCCTGCAGTGATAGCATGTACAGTACTGTGCAGAAGAGCTCATCTTAATCTTTTGTCTTCACCCTTCAACAATGTCTCTGAAACACAAATCTGATGCAAGTGCTGGTGATACAGTAAAGAAGAGAAAAACCATCACCATTAAAAATAAAGTAGAAATAACAAAAAGTTCAGAGAGAGGTGAAACTCCATCATTCATGGGCAGAGCACTTGGTCACAGTCGGTCAACAATGGCATTTATTAAATTTATGTACCTGTTCCGACTTACATACAAATTCAACTTAAGTACAAACCTACAGTCCCTATCTCTTACGTAACCCGGGGACTGCTTGTATAGTCATATTTGCTTTCTAAGACACAATGTAATTGTATTTGCTTGGTTTACTTATGATGGATGGCTGCCCCTTCCTTGTGCTGCTGACATTAGCCCTGCAGTTTTTCACTGGATTAGACAGTGTGACAGATAGGGGGCGCTGTCATCCCCTTGAACCCTCAGACCAGAGCCAGATAAAAATCCAATAATTAATTTTATTTGGACAATAAAATGCACAAAGCACCTCCATCTCCACTATACTCAATAAACACAATAATCTACAATACAATAATCAAATCCTCCATTCCCAAACGCGTTGTCACCCTTCCTCCCAACTCAGCTCAATCTGCTGGGGTTTCCCATTGTCCTTTTAAAGACCTCGACCCAGAAGTGCTTCTGATCCCTTAGTCCATGTGATTACCCAGCACTTCCGGGTCAGTGAAAACTACTCTTTTTCTTCAGCCCGGAAGTACTTTATTTCTTCTGTCCTCGTGACTGTGAAGTACTTCCGGGCTATACTGAACATATGAGTCCTTGAGCCTCCCTGCAGCGTCCTTTTGTGGCCCCCATGGTATCCAGCAGGGCTGTGAAGGGATACTCCAAGGTCCATGATGCCCTGCTGGAATTCAGAGCATCTCCACGTTGCAGGGATGGCTCCACCTGGCGGCTTGGGGGTATTGGCCAGGATAAGCTGCCGGCCATAGTCCACAACAGTTTAAGAACATTGTTTGATGGACTGTTTACTAGTGGTAGGATTTCATATAAATTTTATTGATATACAGTAAAGAACAGTTTAAACATTGATTTCCCAGAGAATCTCTGGATAGCTTAATGGCCATGTCATATTATATGACTTTTCCAGTGATTTGTCCACACATGTGTAGGTAAGACGTCTACCGTGACATACACAGCAACTCACTCCAAGTAGTCCAGAACTCGCTACAATAAAACCAAACAGGCTTGATTTTGTCCTTAATGGGGGGCTTTGGACCTCAGAAGCAAAACAGAAGCTTGTCTGTCTGATGTCTCATGTTCAGAAAGCATTTGATAAGGTGCCACATGAGAGGATGGGCATCAAGTTAAAAGAAGTGGGAATTCAGGGTGATGTTTTTAGATGGGTGCAGAATTGGCTCAGACACAGGAAGCAGAGGGTGATGGTGCGAGGAACCTCATCAGAACTGGCCGATGTTAAGAGTGGTGTTCCACAGGGGTCAGTGCTAGGGCCGCTGCTATTTTTAATATATATAAATGATTTAGATAGGAATATAAGTAACAAGCTGGTTAAGTTTGCAGATGATACCAAGATAGGTGGATTAGCAGATAATTTGGAATCCGTTATATCATTACAGAAGGACTTGGATAGCATACAGGCTTGGGCAGATTTGTGGCAGATGAAATTTAATGTCAGTAAATGTAAAGTATTACACATAGGAAGTAAAAATATTAGGTTTGAATACACAATGGGCAGTCGAAAAATCGAGAGTACACCTTATGAGAAGGATTTAGGAGTCATAGTGGACTCCAAGCTATCAACTTCCAAACAGTGTTCAGAAGCCATTAAGAAGGCTAACAGAATGTTAGGTTATATAGCACGATCTGTGGAGTACAAGTCCAAGGAGGTTATGCTCAACCTTTATAATGCACTGGTGAGGCCTCATCTTGAGTACTGTGTGCAGTTTTGGTCTCCAGGCTACAAAAAGGACATAGCAGCACTAGAAAAGGTCCAGAGAAGAGCGACTAGGCTGATTCCAGGTCTACAGGGGTTGAATTATGAGGAAAGATTAAAAGAGCTGAGCCTTTACAGTTTAAGCAAAAGAAGATTAAGAGGTGACATGATTGAAGTGTTTAAAATTATGAAGGGAATTAGTACAGTGGATCGAGACTTGTATTTTAAAATGAGCTCATCAAGAACACGGGGACACAGTTGGAAACTTGTTAAGGGTAAATTTCGCACAAACATTAGGAAGTTTTTCTTTACACAAAGAACGATAGACACTTGGAATAAGTTACCAAGTAGTGTGGTAGACAGTAAGACGTTAGGGACTTTCAAAACTCGACTTGATGTTTTCTTGGAGGAAGCAAGTGGATAGGACTGGCGAGCTTTGTTGGGCTGAATGGCCTGTTCTCGTCTAGATTGTTCTAATTCTAATTCTAATTCTAATTTTATGTACCATGACAGAATGGAAAAAACGGGCAGATGTTGTAGCTTAAGTTGCTGTACCTGTTAACCCTTTGTACAGCGCCGGCCTAGCCTAGCCTCAACCATAATAGAGGGTCGGCTTGCAATTGCAAAATGTGCCATGCCTAATGATGCCTAACAATTTTCAGTTGTTTAAATTGACAAAGTCAGGAGACAAGACCAACATTTCTGTAATGTGACACTGGATTAAAGTAAATCTGTGTAAAGTTGTTGAGTTACGTAGGCCTTTTGAAACACGATCAGTTTGCACTATGCTATTATCATCAAAAAACTCTGCACATGGTTTTGCTCCTATTTGTTTTATTTATTCATTTTTCATTTGGTTTTATTAAAATACAATAGCATTCCATACAAATAACTCAAGTTTTACAAAAAAAAAAAAAAAAGGTTTGGAACAAATTGACCCCCACACCTGAGAAAGAGAGCTAGGCCAGCAGAGTAAAACTTTAAGCTAGTAAAAATACCTGTTTGTTTTAAAGTCTAATTATTACTTGGGTTATCCACATTGCCAGGGGAAGAAGAAACTGTGCTGGTACTTAGCTAGGGGCCACATGTGAACAGAACAACCTACCACAGTGAGAAAAAGGCCAAAGTCAGCCACAAAGCCACTGGAAGTCCGGTATTCTAAAAGTGTGCACCAAAGAGTTCCTGTGTAAAAACGCTGGCACCCTTCTTTTTGAAGGACTGGCAGTCCAACAAAGAGCAGAAGCACCAGGCCCTTCACTGGCCCTAAAGGGCCACCATGTCATGGTATCACGTGGTTTTACAGGTGTGACCACATGGTCTTGATGGTCATTTTGAGACAGCAGATCTTCAGCTCTTCTAACTGTCTGTGGTCAAGCTAAACCAGGTTTAGGTTTATAATAGCAATATACCTGAGAACTTGTGACAGCGCTCACTCTGTGCCTGCACTCAGTGAAAAGTGTTATACAACAATAAATTATGATGATTTGAATTATGAATGATTTCAAAGTTGAAGTCATAATGCAGATCCAAGGTGAGTTCAAAGGGAATCTCTTGTTTCAGTTTTGAGTCGGGAATAGCTGAGACAAGATTTCACTTTTCCAGGGTTAGTGGGCAATGGGGTGCAGTACAAGGTCACATCTAGGAGGTGACAAGGAGGATGTTGTTTTAAGAAAAGCAAGGTTGGGGACTGACCCCACTGGAGAGCCAGACCCAGTAACGCAGCGTAGGTTTGCACTGTGTTTCTTTGATCAGCCCTTCTCTTTATTGCTTATTTAATAAAGCTCCTTTACAGTTGCCTGTTAGGCTTACATTACCTGTGGGGTGGCACTCCCAGTGACAGTGTAAAATGCTTTGGAATGGTGTGCCACTGTTGAACAGAACTGATATTGACGACCACAAAATAAATAAGTCTGCACTGCAATACAGACTGGCTCCCACCATCCAGAGTCAGTTCCAACCATGTGCCCAGTGGTTGGTAGACCCTGAATGGGAAAAGCAGGTTACAAAATGAATTGATGGACGGTGAAACAGGATATGTTATAAGCATATATGGTGCCTCACTGATTACTTTGAGACAGATGGCAGAAATAGAAATCCTCCCCAAAACACATCTTAGAATCAGGTGCCCACCAAGGAGAGGTTTCAGACTATTTGAGGCAGTGGCAGTCAAGCAATAATTTAATTTCTTAGAGCCGGAAATGTATTGCTATCTACTTATAATATATTCAAAGTCAAATATCACAAATTGTTCATTTTATAAATTAAATTTCACATTAACAAATTTAAAAGTTCATAATTATGAAAAAGTACAATTGATAATATTTAAATAACAGGAAACTCTACTTTGTTTTTAGCTAATTTTTTATTGTAATTTTAACTAAATAAGCACTTTTTTTTCCCAAGTTAGAAAATATACAAATGGCGTATAATTCTAAAGCATTCTAAATTTTTTTTACTTCACCTTATCTCATTTCTTTTGATAAAATTAGAACATCAGAACAATCTCAACGAGAAAAGGCTATTTAGCCCGACAAAGCTCGCCAGTCCTATCCACTTACTTTTTCTAAAAAACATCAAGTTGAGTTTTCAAAGTCTCTAACGTCCTCCTGCCTACCACACTACTTGGTAGCTTATTCGAAGTGTCTGTGGTTCTCTGTGTAAAGAATACTTCCTAATGTTTGTGCCAAATTTACTCTTTAACAAGTTTCCAACTGTGTCCCTGTGTTCTTAATGAACCTATCCTCTAATAAAACTCCTGTGTGCGTCCAGGTGTCCGTATGTGTGTGTCTTTTGGTGAAGTGCGCATGCGCGAGGCTCGGTGCGACACACACGACCGGCATCTTGGACGCACACACACTGGAAGCTGGGCACACGGTGAATGGCGTAGCCGGCCGTGCATGATAAGCAAATAAAGGGCAGCATTGCTGGGGAGAGTGACGATTGGGTAGTTGTGGCCGCGCACATAAAATCCATTGCTGGGGAGACGCCACACATACTGCCCCGTGCATGTTTACCAACTAACTATCTACTAACAACATGCCACCCAAAAAAAAAGGACACGTCAAGTAGGACAAAAGACATAGACACTCAAATCGTATATAAGCAACATCTCCTGGAAGAATGGTCAGCTCAGCAAGTAAACATCAACAAAAGAAAGGCTGAAAGACAAAGAAAAATACGAGCAAATAGATTGATTGTAAAAAAGAAAATGAGCGTCAGAATATTCCCCGTATTGATTTGGCTCTATCCTCTACTAATTTACCCTTTACCATAAGAAGGCGACAATTTCCAGTTACATTAGCCTTTGCCATAACAATTAATAAAGCTCAAGGGCAAACCTTAGAAAAAGTTGCCATTTACTTGCCAGAACCAGTATTCAGCCACAGTCAGTTATATGTTGCATTATCAAGAGTTAGAAGTTTTACAGATGTTGTTGTCAACGTTGTAGATGGTCCTGAACAAGAGTGTTTACAAAAAATGTTGTCTATAATGAAATTCTATTGAAAAATTTCCTGAGGTAAAAAAATAAAAACATTTTCCTAAATATCTTCTTCAGATATTGTGTATTACATATTGTTATAAAGTTTTACACTAAGACAATATTAATTATACTTACTGTATTGTCATATAAGTTTCTATTGTATTTTTAATATTATTTTACTTTAGGCTTCTTGCAAAAATATTTTTAACAAAAAATTAAGACAACAAACAGAATGAGGTCAAGGTCCCTTGCCATTTAATATAGACTGTTCCTAATAATGCTTATGCAATACTGTTCTAGCGCCCGTTATTGTAACAGTCTTGATCCACTGTACTTATTCCCATCATAAATACTTCAATCATGTCAACTCTTAATCTTCTTTTGCTTAAACTGAAAAGCACACAGTACATCAGATGAGGCCACACCAGTTCGTTATAAAGGTTGAGCAAAACCTCCTTGGACTTGTACTCCACACATCGTGCTATATAACCTAACATTCTGTTTGCTTTTTAATGGCTTCTGAACACTGTCGGGAAGTCAATAGCTTACAGTCCACTATGACTCCTAAATCCTATTCATAAGGTGTACTCTCGATATTCAGAACTCCCATTGTGTATTCAAACCTATTCCTACATATAATACTTTACATTTACTGACATTAATCTTCATCTGCAACAAATCTGCCCAGGCCTGTATGCTGTCCAAGTCCCTGCAGTATTCTCAGGTTATTCTCAGATTATGTGCCAATCCATCTTTCTTGGTATCATCTGCAAACATAACCAGGTTATATTCCTATCCAAATCATCCATCCATCCATACATTATCCAACCCGCTATATCCTAACTACAGGGTCACAGGGGTCTGCTGGAGCCAATCCCAGCCAACACAAGGCACAAGGCAGGAAACAAACCCCGGGCAGGGCGTCAGCCCACCGCAGGGTGCACACACATACACACAAACACACCAAGCACACACACTAAGGACAATTTAGAACAGCCAATGCACCTAACCAGCATGTGTTTGGTCTGGGGGAGGGAACATGCAAACTCCATGCAAGGAGACCCGGGAAGTGAACCCAGGTCTCCTTACTGCGAGACAGTAGCGCTACCACTGTGCCAAAATATATATATTAATATATATAGCATTTGTACTCTGAGACCCGATCTGATTGTTTGGATGGTAACACATGTGGTTGGTCTGCCAATCAGCAACTTTCCGCCATGCCCTCTCAGTTGCGAGAAGCAGATCATAGAATGATCCCCGCGAGGGGTGCAGTGGAGTGTGTACGCCTGATGAGCCCAAATAAGGGTGAAACACGTGTTGCGTACTCTTTGAAATATTTGACAGTAAACTATGTAACATAAATTTATATATATATATATATATATATATATATATATATATATATATATATATATATATATATATATATAGCAGAGGCCCTGGCATTGACCCCTATGGGACACCATCTACAAACATCCCTTGAACTCCTACTTCTGTTAATATGATGCCCATATATTTTGTAACAGGGGTATTTGTGACATGAGGTTAAGATTTGCTCAGACTACCATGCCACTGTTTGCTTTGCACCACTCGTTCAGGCATGAAACCCAGGCACGTGTGTACTGCAGTTTCAGTAGCTTCCACTGAATACCTGAGGAAATGTTTGCGGACAGGTGTGGCTGTCGTACACACAAAAGAGAATAATACAAAATATGCAATCTGAAAAATTTCTCTTAAACTACATTTGAAACCCAATCTGATTGTATGGATGATTACCTACCAGATAACACATGTGGGATAAGTAGATAATCTGTAATTGATGTCATGCAGAATGTGTCTTTGTTTCAGAATGATCACCCAAACCATAAGTACTATATAAAAATATATTGATCAAATATTATATTAATCGAATGCTATGCTCTTTAATAATTACACACTTAACCCCAAAACAGAGGATCACTAGGCAAACAAAACATAGGTAGGTACAGTATAAGCAGTACAAACACCATGCCAGGTGCAGAATGCACACACAGAGCAAAGCAGTGATGAAAATGATAACTCAATCTGTGGAACTCCCTCAGTGCGTGTTCAAAGTAAATTGTTTAGGATTGTCTGTGCTCTGTCATGCATAGTGAACCGACTTGGCACTTTGATTTAATCTGACTCTACTGGGTGTCTCCTTCACATAAGTTTAGCTCCGGTCCTATTCTTCCCACTAGTTAGCTGCATTTCATCTCCAGTTGCCACCATTGTGGGTGTCTTTCTTTTGTTATGATAAAAGATTGGGAAGCAGAGAGAGTCCTTCCCAATCTCACCTGCAATAAAAGTTACAGGAGTGATTTTACACACTTTCTAATATTCATACTGTCATTTTTTAAAAACTCTGTTTTCTGTGTAATTATTAAATATCTGCATTAATGACTTTGCTCATCTACACAAGCTCTGCTCTAATGTAAAGCTGATTTAGTGCCAGTGCCGAAAATGTAATGTGGACATGAAAACAACATGATTGCTACAATGGCACTTTTCAGTCCAAAAAATTGCCTGTTTAATTCTTTGTATTTTGCACACTCATTATATATTCGTGTTCATATGAGGATTGGCTCCAGCAGACCCCTGTGACCCTGTAGTTAGGATATAGTGGGTTGGATAATGGATGGATGGAGTTCATATGAGTTCCAGTTGAACTTGTATGTGCGTATATCAAAGACCTCGAGTCCATCCTTCTGACAGAGCTGCAATGTTCTTGTATACGTGTTGCATGTTAGATGCTTGTCCCACGTATACAGCTGGGCATACACTGCATGGTATACCGTATAGTGCATTTGATGTCTCTGATGCAGATTTCTTCCTTTTGGCATTAAAAAGAACAGTCCACAGAGTGTTTGCAGGTTTATGAACTATTTTGATGCCTGATTTGGAGAGGATGTGCACTGCACTTTCCAATACACCACTGTGACAGGGAATGGTGGGCCAAGTAGGATGTTAGATCAGGTTAGAGTTGATTGTTTGTTGAAGATTGTGGCACCTCCTGTGTAAACATGGTCTGATAAATGTCTTGGGGTAGCCATTTGATATGAACAGATGTAAAAGATAACGTCTTTCATTCTTTTTAGTATTCTTTATATTACAGTGGGTGTGAATCCTTCTGAAAAATGTCTTAACACAACTCTGTTTATGCGATGAGGGGTGATTAAGAGAAAAGTGTAATTTTTTGTCTGCTTAACACTCCTTGCGATAAACACTCATAATTAAGGTGGAGTCATTACCTCTTTCAATGGAGATGTCCAGGAAATTAAAGTGTCAGTTCTTTTCTTTTTCCATGGTGAACTGAATTACAGGGAATGCTGGGTTGATAGTGAAGATCCCATTTGCATGACTTGTTTCTGTCTGCAATATTTTCCAATAAAATGGAAGTGAGTTTTCTGACAAAATGATATTATACGCATTATGTCCTTCGTGGTCAGTTTTGTTCCTGTTGTTATGGTGGGGTTGTTGTTTAGTATTTTCAGTAATGTCTCTGTGGCCACATGAATTCAAATCATTTTATATATATATATATATATATATATATATATATATATATATATATATATATATATATATACTGCTCAAAAGAATTAAAGGAACACTTTTAATCAGAGTATAGCATAAAGTCAATGAAACTTATGGGATATTAATCTGGTCAGTTAAGTAGCAGAGGGGTTGTTAATCAGTTTCAGCTGCTGTGGTGTTAATGAAATTAACAACAGATGCACTAGAGGGGCAACAATGAGATGACCCCCAAAACAGGAATGGTTTAACAGGTGGAGGCCACTGACATTTTTCCCTCCTCATCTTTTCTGACTGTTTCTTCACTAGTTTTGCATTTGGCTACAGTCAGTGTCACTACTGGTAGCATGAGGCGATACCTGGACCCTACAGAGGTTGCACAGGTAGTCCAACTTCTCCAGGATGGCACATCAATACGTGTCATTGCCAGAAGGTTTGCTGTGTCTCCCTGCACAGTCTCAAGGGCATGGAGGAGATTCTAGGAGACAAGCAGTTACTCTAGGAGAGCTGGAGAGGGCCATAGAAGGTCCATAACCCATCAGCAGGACCAGTATCTGCTCCTTTGGGAAAGGAGGAACAGGATGAGCACTGCCAGAGCCCTACAAAATGACCTCCAGCAGGCCACTGGTGTGAATGTCTCTGACCAAACAACCAGAAAGACTTCATGAGGGTGACCCAAGGGCCCCATGTCCTCTAATGGGCCCTGAGCTCACTGCCCAACAGCATGCAGCTCGATTGGCATTCGCCATAGAATACCAGAATTGGCAGATGCACCACTGGTGCCCTGTGCTTTTTACAGATGAGAGCAGGTTCACCCTGAGCACGTGACAGAAGTGAAAGGGTCTGGAGAAGCCATGGAGAACATTATGCTGCCTGTAACATCATTCAGCATGAGCAGTTTGGTGGTGGGTTAATGATTGTCTGGGGAGGCATATCCATGGAGGGTCACACAGACCGCTACAGGCTTGACAAAGGCACCTTGGCTGCCATTAGGTATCAGGATGAAATCCTTGGACCCATTGTCAGACCCTATGCTGGTACAGTGGCTCCTGGTGCACGACAATTCCTGGCCTCATGTGGTGAGAGTATGCAGGCAGTTCCTGGAGGATGAAGGAATTGATACCATTGACTGGCCACCACACTTTCCTGACCTAAATCCAATAGAACACCTCTGGGACATTATGTTTTGGTCCATCCAATGCCACCAGGTTGCACCTCAGACTGTCCAGGAGCTCAGTGATGCCCTGGTCCAGATCTGGGAGGAGATCCCCACAACACCATCTGTCATCTCATTAGAAGCATGCACTGATGTTGTCAGGCATGTATACAAGAACACAGGGGCCATACAAAGTGCTGCATACAATTTTGAGTTGCTGCAATTAAATTTTGGCAAAATGGACTAGCCTGCCACATATTTTTTTTCACTCTGATTTTTGGGGTGTCTTTGAATTCAGGGCTCTGTAGGTTGATCATTTTCATTTCCATCAAACGATGTGGCATCCTTTCGTTCCTAACACATTACCCAGTCTATATCAGTATAGATATCCAGGAGGATTTCTTTTTCCCATTGAGATATGATGTGTTTTCAAAGTGTTCCTTTAATTTTTTTGAGCAGTTTATATATATATACAGTAATCCCTCCTCGATCGCGGGGGTTGCGTTCCAGACCCCCCCGCGATAGGTGAAAATCCGCGAAGTAGAAACCATATGTTTGTGTGGTTATTTTTATATATTTTAAGCCCTTATAAACTCTCCCACCCTGTTAACATTATTAGAGCCCTCTAGACATGAAATAACACCCTTTAGTCAAACGTTTAAAATGTGCTCCATGACAAGACAGAGATGACAGTTCTTTCTCACAATTAAAAGAAAGCAAACATATCTTATCTTCAAAGGAGCGCGTCATAAAGGAGCGTCAGGAGCAGAGAATGTCAGAGAGAGCGCAAAGAAAAGCAAACAATCAAAAAATCAATACATGCTTTTAAGTATACAGAAGCACCTCGATAAAGCGGCATTTTGTAGAGGAGCGTCCGTGTCCTGTGTGCAAACAGCCCCTCTGCTCACACCCCCTCCGTCAGGCAGAGAGAGCGAGAAAGATAGAGAGAAGCAAACAAGTACAGCGCGGGAAGCATATCTTATAGCATTGAGTAGTTAATATGCAATACATGCTCTGATTGGGTAGCTTCTAAGCCATCCGCCAATAGCGTCCCTTGTATGAAATCAACTGGGCAATCAAACTGAGGAAGCATGTAACCTAAATTAAAAGACCCATTGTCCGCAGAAAGCGGCGAACCAGCGAAAAATCTGTGATATATGTTTAGATGTGCTTACATTTAAAATCCGCGATAGAGTGAAACCGCGAAAGTCAAAGCGCGATATAGCGAGGGATTACTGTATATATATATATATATATATATATATATATATGTATATATATACAGTGATATTTGGCCGGCTTATCATCCCGGCCAGTACCCCCAGATGGAGCCCTCCCTGCAGTATGGAGGTGCCCCGAAGACCAGCAGGGAATCATGGACACTGTAGTTTTTATCCTCAGCCCTCCTGGATGAGGGGCCACAAGAGGGTGCTGCAGGGAGGACCGAAGACTCATTTGTGCCCTATGACCCGGAAGTTCGTCATAGGAAGAGCGACAGGCTTCCGGGTTGAAGAAAAGAACTTTTACCTGACCCGGAAGTGATTGAGAATCACATGGACTGGGGATTAGGAACACTTCCCGCCAGGGGGCGCCCCGGTGCCTGGAGAGCCCTGGACCTCAGCACTTCCGCCACACCAGGAAGTGCTGGGGGAAAGAAGACTGGGGACATTCGGAGAGCTTCCGGGTGCGCAGCCGGCACTTCCGCCACACAGGGGTGTGTCCACCGAGGAGTGCCGGGATGCACCTGGAGCGCATCTGTGCCTGTATAAAAGGGGCCGCTTCCCTTCATTCAAGGCTGGAGTCGGGTGGAAGAGGATGAGGTCTGGGAGAGGAAAGAGGCGGCCTAAAGAGAGGAAAGGCATTGTGCGTTGGCCTGGACCATTGGGGTGATTGGTGCTTTGGCACTGGGTTGTGCACTTTCATATTATTGTAAATAAACGTGTGTTGGACTTTAAATGATGTCCGTCTGTCTGTGTCCGGGCTTCTTCCCACAATACCTGTATATAATATATATACAACCCCAAATCAGAAAAAGTTGGGACAGTGTGGAAAATGTGAATAAAAAAAGAAAAAAGTAAGTTATAAATTCTCAAATTTTATTTCATTGCAGACAGTATGAACACAAAATAATTCATGTTTTTTTTTGTCAACATCATTTGATTTGTAAATAAATATCCATTCTTGCCATTCAGGCTTGCAACACATTTCAGAAAAAGTTGGGACAGTACAGCATTTACCACTTTGTACAGTTCCCCTGTCTTTTAACAACACTTAAAAGACGTTTAGGCATTGAAGAAATCAAGTGACTAAGTGTTGCAGGTATTAGTTTGTCCCATTTTTCCTGCAAACAACGTTTTAGGTGCGCAACAGTATGGGGTCTTCGTTGACGCATTTTTCATTTCAAAATGCGCCAAACATTCTCTATAGGAGACAAATCAGGGCTGCAGGCAGGCCAGTCAAGCATCCACACCCTCTTCTTACGCAGCGATGCCTTTGTTATGTGCGCAGTATGTGGTTTGGCATTGTCTTGCTGAAATAAGCATGGGTGTCCCTGGAAAAGACATCGTCTTGAAGGCAGCATTTGTTCCTCCAAAACTGAGATATACTTCTCAGCATTGATGGTGCCATCGCAGAAGTGCAAGTTACCTTTGCCGAAGGGACTGACACAACCCCATACCATGACAGACCCTGGCTTTTGGACTTGTATCTGGTAACAGTCTGGATGGTCCTTTTCCTCTTTGGTCCGCAGCACACGGCGTCAATTTCTTCCAAAAAAGATGTGAAAAACCGATTCGTCTGATCACAATACACGTTTCCACTGCACAATGGACCATCCCAGATGTCTCCGAGCCCAGAGAAGTCGACGTCGCTTCTGGACACTATTTATGTAGGGCTTCCTTTTGGCACAGTACAGTTTTAGCTGGCATTTCCTAATGTAACTACGTACTGTAGTGCTTGAGAGTGACTTCCTGAAGTAGCCCTGAGCCCACGCAATTATATCATTTATTGATGAATGACGGTTTTTAATGCAGTGCCGTCTGAGGGCTCGGAGATCACGGCCATTCAGTTTAGGCTTGCGCCCAACTTTTTTTGGAATGTGTTGCAAGCCTGAATGGCAAGAATGGATGTTTATTTACAAATCAAATGATGTTGACCAAAAAAACATGAATTATCTTGTGTTCATACTGTCTGCAATGAAATAAAAGTTAAGGGAAATTTGTAAATTACTGCTTTATTTTTTTATTCACATTTTCCACACTGTCCCAACTTTTTCTGATTTGGGGATGTATATATATATATATATATATATATATTTTTTTGTGACAGTTTAGGGCTCTCTCGCTCCCTTGAATCCTCAGACCACTTGTCAGACACCAGGTAAAAGTCCAATAATAATATTTATTATTAAAAATAAGTGCACAATGCATGTTTATCTCCACAATTCTCAATAAACCAATCACAATAACAATTCTCCAATATCCCAGACGTTCAGCCACCCTGCCTCCCAACTCAGCTTGTCTGTCCGGGATCTCCCAGAGTCCTTTATAGTCCTTGACCCGGAAGTGCTTCTGAGCCCTCAGTCCATGTGATTATCCAGCACTTCTGGGTCAGGTAGAAACCTCTCTTTTTCTGTATATCATTTCTTCCGTTCCCGTGACTTGGAAATACTTCCGGGCTGTACGGAAAATATAAATCCCTGAGCCTCCCTGCAGCGACTCCTGGCGGCCCCCATGATATCGAGCAGGGCTGTGTATTATATTTCCAATGTCTATGATTCCCTGCTGGCATTCGGGGCACCTCTATGCTGCAAGGAGTGCTCCATCTGGTGGCCTGGGGGTATTGGCCGGGAAGAATGGCCGGCCATATCTCACACTATCACACTATATATATATATATATATATATATAAGATTCCAATTTATGTAGCCACAGAGACATTACTGACAAAACTAAACAACAATGTAATTGTTTTGTCTTTGATATGAGTGTTGTGTTGTTGTCATATATATATATATATATATATATATATATATATATATATATATATATATATATATATATATATATAAATACATGTGTACATATATACACACACACATATACTATAGGGTGCCAAACAGGCAAATAAATTGATTTTGTGAATATATAAAGTCACTGTCGGAATAAATAAAGTCAAAACTTGAATATATAAAGTCAGCGTCGGTATACATAAATTTAAAACTTTTTTCTGAATATATAAAGTCAAAACTTGAATATATAAAGTCAGCGCTGGAATATATAAAGACAAAACTTGGATATATAAAGTCAGCGTCAGAATATATCAAGTCATTCCTGATTATATAAAGTCAACATCAGAGTATATAAACTCACTCCTGAATATATAAAGTGAAAGTCAAAATCTATTGATTGAAACAACTCTGAATTGAACTAAGTTAACAAAAACGTATTCAGAAAAATAAATTAAAAAAAAATGTTTTGAAAATGATGCATGTGCCCTGCCCAGGATTGGTTCCTGCCTTGCGCCCAGTGTTGGCTGGGATTGGCTCCAGCAGACCCCTGTGACCCTGTGGTCGGATTCAACGGGTTGGGAAATGGATGGATATTCCAGCGCGGACTTTATATATTGAAGTTTTGACTTTATATATTCCAGCGCTTACTTTATATATTCCTTAATATTCCAATGCTGTCTTTATATATTCAAGTTTTGACTTTATATATTCCGACAGTGACTTTATATAATCAAGTTTTGACTTTATATATTTGCGAATGACTTTATATATACAAGTTTTGACTTTATATAGTTAAATGTAGTCATCATTGCATAAATTTTTCTTTGCCATAGAAATTAAAGACTAAATTCAACTTCCATTCCTAACAAAGATATTTCTGGTGACTAAATAGAAGCTACTTATATCCAAATTCGAGATATTGAGCTGTCGCCTGCCTGCCTGAATAAGTCACCCTCGCTTCGCTCTTACTTTTTTACTGTTCATTTAATTATGGCTAGTGGCAGAAAAATTATAAAATGAAAGGAGGATTACACTGAGTATGACTTTACCAAAACAATTATTGATGGCGAATCGATTATTCATAAAGCTTCAATTGGTGATCTGTTTTTCTGTGTTAACCTCATATTTTTTCATACTTCTTCTCAAACCAAGGGGGTGCATGAGTAAAATGAATCGTGAAGTGCTGGTCAATGTAATCGGTGTACCAGGAAATCATGCATTGACGTTCCCCTTTGCTTGTGATTAAATGCGTGATTTTTTAACGCGTTATGGAGCACATGCATCAAAGCTTCTCAGCTGTGCTTGTGCTAAGAAAAGGAAACATTTTAAAAATAACACGATTGTCAATGTAACCTTTTGTAAGTAGTGCCTGGAGGATTCAGTGTGGAGAAACTGTAGAGACAGCATGTGTATTAACTTGTGGATTTTTCTGTGAGTATTTGGTGGCAGCGTCACAAAGTCGTAACACTGCGTTAGCTGCGGAGCGCAGCTCAGAGCGAAATGAGGTGAATGGGAGGGGAGATGATGACGTGACTCCCCACCCCCTTAACTGTCAATCCCCCACAAACACAGTCTCTCTGAATTTGCATAAGCACAGCCCCTCACCTGCAATTTTAACTTAGTTACAAAGTGATCAAAACTCGTTTATATCCTCGTCCTCTCAAAAAACTTGTATCCCGCATTACCCGCGGGCATGACAAACGCCAGCGGCAGCCTGTCTATGAACTTAATTTAAACTTTAGGTTTACACCGTGCTTTGTTTCCGAAGTAGCAGCACTCATGAATATGGTTGTATATGTCACTCGCTCACTTCTTATTGTTTCGCTGCCTTCTGAATTATATAATGCATGTTTTCTTCAGCGCTTTTTGGAGCTCTTCCTTGTTTTCTACGTACTGCGTTGACAGTCAGTGCACGTGATTACGTGGGAGGCGTGATGATGTCACACGAAACTCCGCCCCCCACGGCTTTCTAGCTCAACTCCATTACAGTATATGTAGAAAAATAGCTTCCAGTTATGACCATTACGCGTAGAATTTCGAAACAAAACCTGCCCAACTTTTGTAGGAATGAGCCTGCCAAATTTCAGCCTTCTACCCACACGGGAAGTTGGAGAATTAGTGATGAGTCAGTGAGTGAGTGAGTCAGTGAGGGCTTTGCCTTTTATTAGTATAGATACACCCCCTGCTTCTTCGCTCGCCAACCCCCATTTTTGTTTTTCCGGATACACACTTTTAAGATTTTTTTTTTCTTTCAATTGTTGCTATTTCATTAGTTTCACTTTTATTTCAGAACTTCTGTAAAAACAATATTTGGAATCTTTCAAGTCCCAATATGCTGAATCTTTTAAATGAGGTCTGTTTAATGACTTTGTACCATAATTCAGGATAGGTTTCTCTGTTTGGAATTTCAGCACAGACAAAACGATCTACATCATCAGCAGTTAAGAATTTGTGTTGCAAAGTAACCAATAAATGCATGTGAGATAAACTTCAAAGCCTTACAATATTTACATACTTCTGACATATCACCTGTGTCCATATATTCGATCTCTATTTGCCTCTTCGTTATTTATCCAAGTAATAATTTCTCTTTGTTTGCGCTAATGCGATGTTTACTTTCTTTGTTTTGACACTGTCGTTTTTTTCTGCTTTCATATTCTGTATCTTGCTCTGCATGTGTTTCGCACCTAGTTTTTTTTTTTTTTTTGAGTCTTTTTAATTCCAGTTTTCATTATCTCTAACCTGTTCTGCATGTGTTTGGCCCCCTTGTTTTTAAACCTCTTTATGACGTCTTACTTTGTTTTCTACTCTGTGTTTTTATTTCTGACCTCACTTTATCCTGGTTTTTTTTCAATGACACCTGGTCCATGGTGATTATTTTCCCTTTTTTGAGTAATAATTTCCGTTTGTTTGCTCTGTACTTTCTTTTCTTTATACTTTCTAATTTTCTTACTGCCATTTTCTTTAACTTTCTCCACATGTGTATCATGCCAACTTTTTTATTTTTTGAGCCTTTTGAATTCCACTGCTTTCATAATCTCTAACCTGTTCTGCATGTGTATAGCGCCAACGTCCGGATTGGACATGCTTTTTTTTCAGTTTCACTTGTTCTGGGCTTATAATTACTTTCCTTATTTTCTGAATTTGCATCTAGATTATTCTTTTTCTTTTTTGACTGTCCAAGGCTTTTGACTCTCTTTTCTCCATGCTGCTTTCTTCTTCGCTTAGTCATCTACGTTTCATTTATAAGTATTGTCCTTATACACTTTATATGTGCTGAGAGCCCTGGACCTGTGTGTGCTCAAAGCCAAAGCACAACTGAGTGTGTTGCTGCCCGAGTTCTTATTTGGTTGTAAGTAGGGCGTGTCTTGCAAGAATCTCATGTTCTACATCATCGCGAGACGGTACGGGGTCAATCTCTTGGCACAAAGTCTTATGTTTAAGGTCCCCACAAGATGCTCCGTAGCCAATCTCTTTAATCTCGCGGGTTTTTTTAAGTGTCTTCTGTGATCTTAATATGAACATCACGTCTCGTCGCCTTACTGCTTCTGTCCGGGATTTTTTCTTAAATAATAGATATATATATTGTGGGGTACAGCCCGGACACAGATAGGTAGACATGTTCTTTTTCCACACACGTGTTTATTTACACTATTTACAAATGCACAACCCAGTGCCGCAGCACAAATCACCCCTTAAAGTCCTGGCCGCACAACAATGCCTTGCTCAGTCCTCAGACCGCCTCCACTCCTCTCCTCCAAGCTCCGTCCACTTCCACCCGACTCTTGCTATCGACTGGAGGGAGGCAGCCCCTTTTATGCACCCCGGATGGGCTCCAGGTGCTTCCTGTGTGGCGGAAGCACCAACTGTGTAGCCGGAAGTCCTCCCGGTGTTCTTGCTCCTCTTCCCCCCAGCACTTCCTGGTGTGGCGGAAGTGCTGAGGTCCAGGGTTCCCAAGGCACCGGGGCGCCCCCTGGCAGTGACCATGGGCCCCTACAGGGTTGGGCTTCCAAGCCCCTAACCCGTGGCCCCCAAAGCAACCAGGGTGGCGGTCCCCACGTGATCCCAGATGGGCGCACGTCCACGTCCGGTCCCTCAAGGCGTCCTGGCCGTGTCATCGCCCCTGGCATCCTTGACAATATATATATATATGTATATGCACACACACACACTAACCAGGCAAGTTATTAGAAACACTGTGCTAATACTGGGTAGGGCTTTTAAAAGAGCCGCAATTCATCACGGCATGGATTCCACTAGATGTTATAAACATTCCTTTGTGATTTTGGTTCATGCTGACACATTTGCATCATGCACTTTCTGCAGGTTCATCAGCTCTACATTCATGCTAAAGATCTCCCATTCTACTGCATCCAAAAGGAGTTCTATTTAATTCAGATCCTGTGACTGAGAAGGCCCCTGAAGAACACTTAACTGATTACCATGTTCATGAAACCAGTTTGAGGAGACTGTTGCTTTGTGACATGGTCCGTGACCATGCAGGAAGTAGCCATTAGAAGATGGGTAAACTGTGGTCATAAAGAAATGCACATGTTCAGCAACAACACTCAAATAGGCTGTTCATTCAAGTGATGATTAACTGGTATTAATAGGCCCAGAGTGTCCAAGAAAACATTCTCTACACCAATACACCACCAGCCCTGAGTTAGAATAGCATTTCTGTCAACTGGAATCAGTCTGATATTCTCCTCCGACCTCTCTCATTAACAAGGCATTTCTGACCATAATACTACCACTCACTGGTTGTTTTTTGTTTTTAATACCATTCCGAATAAACTCAAGAGAATGGTGTACAGGAAAATCCCAGGAGATCAGCAGTTACAGAAACGATCAAACCTGGCACTAAAAATCATGCCACAATCAAAGTCACTGAGATCACAGTCTGTTGTTTGATGTGAACATTAACTGAAGCTCCTGACCTATATACAGTGGTGTGAAAAACTATTTGCCCCCTTCCTGATTTCTTATTCTTTTGCATGTTTGTCACACAAAATGTTTCTGATCATCAAACACATTTAACCATTAGTCAAATATAACAAAAGTAAACACAAAATGCAGTTTCTAAATGATGGTTTTTATTATTTACGGAGAAAAAAAATCCAAACCTACATGGCCCTGTGTGAAAAAGTAATTGCCCCCTTGTTAAAAAATAACCTAACTGTGGTGTATCACACCTGAGTTCAATTTCCGTAGCCACCCCCAGGCCTGATTACTGCCACACCTGTTTCAATCAAGAAATCACTTAAATAGGAGCTGCCTGACACAGAGAAGTAGACCAAAAGCACCTCAAAAGCTAGACATCATGCCAAGATCCAAAGAAATTCAGGAACAAATGAGAACAGAAGTAATTGAGATCTATCAGTCTGGTAAAGGTTGTAAAGCCATTTCTAAAGCTTTGGGACTCCAGCGAACCACAGTGAGAGCCATTATCCACAAATGGCAAAAACATGGAACAGTGGTGAACCTTCCCAGGAGTGGCCGGCCGACCAAAATTACCCCAAGAGCGCAGAGACGACTCATCCGAGAGATCACAAAAGACCCCAGGACAACGTCTAAAGAACTGCAGGCCTCACTTGCCTCAGTTAAGGTCAGTGTTCACGACTCCACCATAAGAAAGAGACTGGGCAAAAACGGCCTTCATGGCAGATTTCCAAGACGCAAACCACTGTTAAGCAAAAAGAACATTAGGGCTCGTCTCAATTTTGCTAAGAAACATCTCAATGATTGCCAAGACTTTTGGGAAAATACCTTGTGGACTGATGAGACAAAAGTTGAACTTTTGGAAGGCAAATGTCCGTTACATCTGGCGTAAAAGGAACACAGCATTTCAGAAAGAGAACATCATACCAACAGTAAAATATGGTGGTGGTAGTGTGATGGTCTGGGGTTGTTTTGCTGCTTCAGGACCTTGAAGGCTTGCTGTGATAGATGGAACCATGAATTCTACTGTCTACCAAAAAATCCTGAAGGAGAATGTCCGGCCATCTGTTCGTCAACTCAAGCTGAAGGGATCTTGGGTGCTGCAACAGGACAATGACCCAAAACACACCAGCAAATCCACCTCTGAATGGCTGAAGAAAAACAAAATGAAGACTTTGGAGTGGCCTAGTCAAAGTCCTGACCTGAATCCAATTGAGATGCTATGGCATGACCTTAAAAAGGCGGTTCATGCTAGAAAACCCTCAAATAAAGCTGAATTACAACAATTCTGCAAAGATGAGTGGGCCAAAATTCCTCCAGAGCTGTAAAGACTCATTGCAAGTTATCGCATAACGCTATAATTGCAGTTATTGCTGCTAAGGGTGGCCCAACCAGTTATTAGGTTCAGGGGCAATTACTTTTTCACACAGGGCCATGTAGGTTTGGATTTTTTTTTCTCCCTAAATAATAAAAACCATCATTTAAATACTGCATTTTGTGTTTACTTGTGTTATATTTGACTAATGGTTAAATGTGTTTGATGATCAGAAACATTTTGTGTGACAAACATGCAAAAGAATAAGAAATCAGGAAGGGGGCAAATAGTTTTTCACACCACTGTATGCATGTTTTTATGCATTGCTCTGCTGACACACAATTAGCTGATTAGAAAATTGCATGAATAAGCAGGTGTACCTAATGATTTGCTCAGTAGTACGTACAATTTAAATATCAATTTTAAATATAAAAGAATGTTTTTCTCATTAAAAATCATTAATGGACAGGTTTAGCAGTCTGATAGGACAGGCACTGCTCTCCCCCGAGGCCCACCCAGGCGAACAGGTTTGGTCTCCTTTAAGGGTAGGTGATGTGCCACAGAGAGGGTAGGATGGATTTAATTATTGTATGCATTGATTATATGCTGTATATATTATAACATATTTACATTAGCTACTGCCTTAACAAACTTTAGGAAAGCAAAAAAACTTTATTTGAGATTCATTTTAGTAACTGAAAATATCGGTTGTATAAAATGTAGAAGAAAAAAAAAGAAGAAAACAAGAAGGATACCTGGGTGGAATATTTAAATGTATTTGAGAGCTTCTTAATGGAAGCATGGGCAAAAACACAAAGTGAAAGTGTGACATTACGTTTGCAAAGTGGGTCATCATAAAGTGCTATGATTGACAAGTGAAGGAGAATATACTGTTAGACTCATTCTAGTGTGATGGTGCCAAAGAAGGTTGTGTTTTACGACGGTTGGCTTCACTTTCCTTCATTGTTTTCATGTTGTAAGAAACCTTTTAATAAATGTAGACTGAAAATAATAAGACTTTATAGCAGAAACCATGTTTTCCCCATAAGCCTAACAAGCTACTAGTCTAAAATGATGTTTTGTGATTAGGAACAGACCTCTGACACAATGAGCCGCTCTGACTCCTACAGATCAGGAAGGCCATGTTTGGAAAAACTGCTGCGCCTAGCAGATAGATAATTAAAAAAACAACCAACATCCTCACTTCAATTGCTGCCTTTTGTTTACACGACAAAGTCAGGAGCTTGATCTGGAAACAAGAGCACATTCTTTGGTGCCAACCCCCTGCTGAGAACCCTCAATGGATGTGACCTCATCTCACCTGAGTAGTAGTACCCTGGCTGGTGTACTTTTATTATGGAAACATCAGGACATAAGCAGTTTGACAAACAAGAGGAGGCCATTCAGACCATCAAGCTTGTTTTGTTAGCTGATTGCTAAGTTATCCTGATGTTTCCTCCAGGTCCTCCATAGCACAGTTGGGCCAGTGTTGATGGTACTTTGTGTAGGGTGGGAGTGGCAGAGAGGAACAGTTTTCTTTTGGGGTTTATTATGGTACTGTCATTGTTTCCCTCTGTACTGTACTGTAGGCACTGGCAGTGTCCTGCTCCTAATGGTAGCATCATGGGCCCTACAGGGGGTACTGATTGTGAAAGGTCACTCAACTACTGTTCCTGAAAAGAAGAACTCAGGCCAGCTGAGGCTGACATTTAAGGTAAGACTTATAGGTAAGACCACACCTGCCCCAAGTATCTAGGAATCTCTAGCAGCCATGTCCGTTATCAGATATGAAATGTGTCACATGCCCAAGCACTGGGGTCTGGTGTAAGGATGGCACAGAGACACAGTGGCTATCCTGGTATTCTTTGCTTCTGTCTCCAGCCAAGAAGACCTTAAACAATTGGAGGACACCAAAAGTCACCAAAACCTCACATCCATACCCATTCTTTCTAACATAAAACTCCAGGAAGAGATGGTCTTTTGGGATCCGCTAAGACATTATGGCTGCATCCACGCTAATACAATTTTATTTAAAAATGGCGTTTTTAAATTAAAAAGACCTCCATCTACACTATAATTTTCACATTGTTTATGAAAGTATTTTCATCCATAATAAAATAACTGAAAATGCATAATGACACAATCATACAGTAGGAATGCATGCAGCATTGACCTCCTTAACCGGGCGTACAGTGTATGATTTTGTCATGACTTTAGGTCAATTTGCAGTCACCAACTTATTTTCTAAGTGGGCCCAGATTTCAGGTTCATTGGGCACTGTTTCTTATGCAGTATGAGAAGGGTTGTAATGCTAAATGAATCTTAAGATTGGTCTGTCACATGATCAAAAGAATTTCCGTCACGTCAAAAATGTCAGTCAGCCTTCTTGTATTGTGTCATGAACTGAGTTTCTGATGTTGTCATCAAATTTCCCCTAATATGCTATGCAGCAGTCACAGTGAATGGGCATTGTACATGTGTAGTCTGAGCACCAGTACGTCGTGGCTTGTCAATCGATTTGAACACGCTAGTGCACTTTGAGCATATATATGACTGTCGAATCTATTGTACAGCGCAATAGTTGCTACACCTCAATGTCTGAAAATCACACCAAGTGCAATTTAATGCGTACAAATAAGCAACACAACAAGTGCCAAGCAATCCTTCTATGCCAGCTTAGTCAGGAAATGGATATGAAATGCTGTAATGAGCAAGATCCAATCAGAGAAAAGCCACATAATAAGCGTGAACCAGTTAAAGCGTGATGGAGTCTACATTTTCAGAAACCTTCAGCTTCACCTTCATTTTAAAAGTTTAAAGCCCCAGTATAGTGTGGTTGAACTGTGAAAAAAGAAGAAAAATGAAAAAGTGCTTTTAACTGAAAACGTAGTAGTGAGGACGGGGCCTATATCTGTCTATCAAAGCGAAAAACCACCCTTGTTAAGCGAGGTAAGCCATTGTACATCAAACCTCCTAATGACTTGTTTGTTGTCCATAAGTTAAGTAGCCAGCTTCTCCTTTATGTATTTTGTGTTGTTCTCATTTGGATTGTTTGGTCACAATATCTTTTTTTAATCTATATTTTTAAGCTAAAATTGTACTAATTAAGCAAGACACTGGGCCAAAACCAAAAAGACAAATGACTGCGTACCTAAATGTAAACGTTAATCTCAAGCTCAATATCCTTTATATGAGGCAACATTTTTAGAACTAAACTCCTTAACATACAGACACTCTCAGTAAACGTTTTGAAATATCCACAATCTTGCATAAAGTGTTTAACATCACACCTCCTAGTCACGGGTTACCACGTTATAGGCAGACACCGATAAAATGGCAGTGCCCTTTATGAAAACAAAATGGGTTCATGAAAAACTTTTAAAACATAACAATAAAATTAACAAAGCTTAAACAAAAAAAACTGAATTCTCCAAGATCCAAAACCATAATAAATAAATATTTGACCTTAAAGAAAAAGTATTGATGTTCAGGAAAAAAATCGATACTGTCTCACAATCCTACCGTGGATACTGATGTTTAAAACGATTATTTTCACTGCATATTACACTGTAACTTGTAATCTGTAAATGACAAATAAAATTTGATTTGATGTGACAGCAAATTAGATTTACCAATATTATTGAAGACCAGCCTTTTGTGCTACTGCTTGGGGCAGAGGAGCTAGTGCCCTCCACACCTTGCGCAGCCCACACCATAGACAAATGTCCTCACTGTCGTAAGAAGTTATCTAGAAGGGTATCAAGAAGCATACCCACATCCTCACACTCACATAATCCAACTCCGGCATCTATTCTGTCAGAACTGGGTACAAAGTGTGAAGCAACCTAGCAGAGGGTGCCAGTCCATCACAGGGAGCACTTAAATACACTATGGGGCAGTTTCAAATCATCAAGTTACCTAACCAGCATATCTCTGGGGACGTAGGACAAGAAAACAGAGAACCCAGAGGAAAAAAACACACAGATGTGGGGACAAATTCCACACAAAAAACAAGTGGATATAGGAATCAATCTCAGGATCCTGGATCTGCAAAACAGTCCCACAAAGTAGTTTTCTGGTCACCTCTGGATTCAGGGAGGGTCCTTTGAAAATACTTTCTGCAACTTTACTACATAAATAAAAAGGATATCAGAAATGTACAATAAGCAGTGGTATAACACACCTAGAGCTCCAAAAGTCTTTATTTAACACAACAAAAAATGGATCAAGATAAGTGGATAATCCAGTCACTAGCAGTAAAAAAGAAAACGGCTAATGTTAAGCCAATGTCACATTAAATAACTTCTTGTCATGAAGTATGTCAGATTTGTTGACTGCAGTTACTGATCTTGCCATTGGGCCATTACAGTTTTGATGACTGAAAATTGCTGACCATGTGAGATGCCAACCTTCCAGCACAGTTGTGCTCACCCCTTCTTCTGACAGGCAATAGCATGGTGTCTGTTGGAGCCCAGGCTGCATGAAGGTTTAGCATCTACGGCAAGTTCAGCTGCAACATCTGCCCTTTTTTTCTTGTTTCCATTCTGTTGTGGAATGTAAAACGCAAGATATCAGACAGGCGAGCTTTTCTTTTGTTTGAGAGGTCCAAAGCCCCCCATTCCATATACTTTGTTGCTGCATTAAATTCATTGTGAGTACTCACTGATTGTCAGTCTTCTGCACAGACAGCCCACCCCTGTGACTAAACATAAAATCAATTGATTTTTATTGGAGTGAGTCACTGGGTATGGTCACAATAGGAAAATCACCTTCACACGAGTGCACAAATCACTGGAAAAGTCACATAATATGCCATGGCCTTTAGGCTATCCACAAATTCCTTTGGGAATCAATGTTTGAACAGCTATTTATATTGATAAAATGCCACTAGTAAACCATCCATCGAACAGTGTTCTTAAACTACCTAATCCAGTAGGAAACTGCAGGGCCAGAGCTTATCTCAGCAGCACAAGGTGCAAGGAAAGGGCAGCCATCCAAGTAAACCGAGCAAAAATGTTACACAATTATGAGGCGCTTCAGAAAGCAAATATGACTATACTATAATGAAGAACACCGGAATATCAACACAACAAGCAAGTAAACTTGTATGAAGTGGATGGCACCATAACATCGGGATCAGAAATTCAGAGGAAACAGAAAAATAAAACTACTTCTACAGTCCAGTAGCATGGCATCAAACCAAAAGACTGTGCCCTGCAATACACTGGCACCTCACCCTCAGCAAGTTTGTACCCTGAGTTAAATAAGCGGGGATGGGACAACATCATTGAGTGAATGGACATTCTGAGCCATGGAGATTTCAGAAAAGAAATGTAGCTTAATGTTAGTTATACAGACGTGGCCTTAACAGTACTTAACAGCATATCAAGGATTATTTAAAAAGAACTTGGGCAGGATACACATTACCTGTAATGTACTGGTGTTTTTCAGAGGGATTTTTCACACAAGGTTTCAGGATATGGGTGCATAGATGTTGGAGTGAGTTACAGAGTATATTTTAATACAGGTATTTAACTAGGGTATGATATGTACAGTATTTTAATACATTCTTGTTTGTCATGATGCCAGAGTCTTGCATATCAGTCAGATAAGCATGACAATACTAAAACTACAATTACTGCTACTACTACTATCATCTTCCTCTCCTATATTTCACCTTAAGGGATGAAACTACAGAAAAGTGTCAGCTCTGTGCTAACTGGAACACCAAGAACCACAGACACTTGGGATAAGCTGACTTCAGTACTTTGAGGACCTCTAACACTCGTTATTTTGACAAAATTATGTGAATATGATTGACAGGCTGAGGGTCTGGCTAAATGACCTGTTGTTGTCAAAAGTGTTCTAAAGTGTACAATGATTTTTTCTAAAACATGATTGTGCCAGTGGATGCCAGACACTGAACCCTTTTAAAGCTCAGTTAATCAAACTTTACTGTTCTGCCATCAAATCAACACGCATGTGTCTCACAGCTCAGGGGACCCGGCTTGTTCTCAATCAGTATACACTTTGTCCCTGAAGATGTGTGGCTTTTTAATGGCGACACGACTCCCCAATCATATATCAGATGTTATTGGGCACAAAATGAGAGAGGATGGCCCTGTGCCCTGTTGTATATTACATTTACGTTTTTATTTCACTGATACTTTTATCCAAGGTGACTTACAACATTTGACACACAATTGGTTACATTTCTTTTGTTTTTTCCAATTGGAGCACACACAGGTCAAGTGACTTACTCATGGTCACACAGTGTCGCCTTCCTCCAAGGACACACTTATTGTTATGAAAAAATGCAAGTAGATGGCTGGTTACTGAATCATCACTCCAAATCTGAAAAGAGGACTCAGGATATGGATTAGACCCCCATTAGGAATGACAGGAAGTGAGTGACAACTGGTGAGCTTAGGAGGCCAGGCTCCAGAGGAAGCCAGGATAATGCATTTGGACTGAGTGGCAGCGACAGGACAATGAAGTGACCATGGAGCTTTTACAGAGCCCTTATTAAACACGGCACTTTCCCTCTTTGATCACCAGTGGCGCCTTTGCCAGACTCCATAAAAAAGGAAAGAAGGGTGCTGGTAAAAGTGCTTTTAATATACACTTAATATACAATAATACAAACTTAATATGCTTGAATATACACTTTAATATACTCTTTATATACTTAATAAACTGTAATGTGCATTTTTTACATTAATATATTTAATATAAACTTTATACACTTAGTATACGTTAAGATAGATAGATATACAGAGAGATAGAACTTTGTCCCTAGGAGGAAATGTGCCTTTCTTTAAATAAATAAATACATAAATAGACATACAGTGGTGTGAAAAACTATTTGCCCCCTTCCTGATTTCTTATTCTTTTGCATGTTTGTCACACAAAATGTTTCTGATCATCAAACACATTTAACCATTAGTCAAATATAACACAAGTAAACACAAAATGCAGTTTTTAAATGATGGTTTTTATTATTTAGGGAGAAAAAAATCCAAACCTACATGGCCCTGTGTGAAAAGTAATTGCCCCTGAACCTAATAACTGGTTGGGCCACCCTTAGCAGCAATAACTGCAATCAAGCGTTTGCGATAACTTGCAATGAGTCTTTTACAGCGCTCTGGAGGAATTTTGGCCCACTCACCTTTGCAGAATTGTTGTAATTCAGCTTTATTTGAGGGTTTTCTAGCATGAACCGCCTTTTTAAGGTCAAGCCATAGCATCTCAATTGAATTCAGGTCTGGACTTTGACTAGGCTACTCCAAAGTCTTCATTTTGTTTTTCTTTACCCATTCCGAGGTGGATTTGCTGGTGTGTTTTGGGTCATTGTCCTGTTGCAGCACCCAAGATCCCTTCAGCTTGAGTTGACGAACAGATGGCCAGACATTCTCCTTCAGGATTTTTTGGTAGACAGTAGAATTCATGGTTCCATCTATCACAGCAAGCCTTCCAGGTCATGAAGCAGCAAAACAACCCCAGACCATCACACTATCACCACCATATTTTACTGTTGGTATGATGTTCTTTTTCTGAAATGCTGTGTTCCTTTTAGCCAGATGTAACGGGACATTTGCCTTCCAAAAAGTTCAACTTTTGTCTCATCAGTCCACAAGGTATTTTCCCAAAAGTCTTGGCAATCATTGAGATGTTTCTTAGCAAAATTGAGACAAGTCCTAATGTTCTTTTTGCTTAACAGTGGTTTGCGTCTTGGAAATCTGCCATGCAGGCCGTTTTGCCCAGTCTCTTTCTTATGGTGAAGTCGTGAACACTGACCTTAATTGAGGCAAGTGAGGCCTGCAGTTCTTTAGACGTTGTCCTGGGGTCTTTTGTGACCTCTCGGATGAGTCGTCTCTGCTCTTGGGGTAATTTTGGTGGCCGGCCACTCCTGGGAAGGTTCACCACTGTTCCATGTTTTTGCCATTTGTGGATAATGGCTCTCACTGTGGTTCGCTGGAGTCCCAAAGCTTTAGAAATGGCTTTATAACCTTTACCAGACTGATAGATCTCAATTACTTCTGTTCTCATTTGTTCCTGAATTTCTTTGGACCTTGGCATGATGTCTAGCTTTTGAGGTGCTTTTCGGTCTACTTCTCTGTGCCAGGCAGCTCCTATTGAAGTGATTTCTTGATTGAAACAGGTGTGGCAGTAATCAGGCCTGGGGGTGGCTACGGAAATTGAACTCAGGGGTGATACACCACAGTTAGGTTATTTTTTAACAAGGGGGCAATTACTCTTTCACACAGCGCCATGTAGGTTTGGATTTTTTTTCTCCCTAAATAATAAAAACCATCATTTAAAAACTGCATTTTGTGTTTACTTGTGTTATATTTGACTAATGGTTAAATGTGTTTGATGATCAGAAACATTTTGTGTGACAAACATGCAAAAGAATAAGAAATCAGGAAGGGGGCAAATAGTTTTTCATACCACTGTATATTAGACATATATATATATATATATATATATATATATATATATATATATATTAGTGCTGGGCAGTGATTACAATTTTTAATCGCAATCACAACAATCACATTGATCAACACATAAATCAACAGAAAACACCTGCTGCTGCCTTCTGTCTGTGCCTGTTTGCAGTGCGGCTTGACGGCCGGCAGGAATACTTGGTGGGCTGCCTGCCTGGCTGTCTTTGTGAGACAGGTGCGCAGGGGGTGACAGTTGCAGTGAGATGCAACATGGTTTGTGCCTCCTGTCATCGTAAGTGTCTGTCCTCCCAGGCAAACGTTACCATCGGTGCATCAGCTACATGAACGTATTCAGCACCACAATCAGCTGGAGACCGATCACTGATGCTGTTCCCTGAGTTTCATTTTTGATCTATATCTTCAAAACACTTGCATCAAAATCTGAGTCCGATAATAGCGATAATACGAAAAAAAGTCATCCACGGATTATTTTGCTTTGAGCATTCACTTTGGTATCTCTCCACATGCCATTTTAGAAGCTGTTTACTCTTCGCTACTCATGCATGCGCAGCTAATTGAGGTCAAGTCAACAAAGCTAACTTTCCTTCTAGAAAAACTATATTGAAAGGCGCTGTCACTAGAAGATCACTGATCTCTATCAATCTCTAACGAGACTGAGGCTTTCAAAATAGTAATAATAACAAAATCTTTGTTAAAAAGTGATAAAATAATTGTCAGCGTTAATTAATTAATGCATTAACGCGATAATAACGTGTTAACTTGCCCAGCCCTAGTTAACACTAATGGTACTGCTATGTATATACTTATATACAATTTATGTGACATTCCTGTAAATAATTTTGCACATATGAAGTATGATTTGTGAATAAATTGTCTCCGCCATTCAAATGTTATATATATATATATATATCTCTAAATATACACATTATAGTCAGCTATACACTTAATACATACACCTAATATACACTTAATATACATTTCATATACACTTTTCTCACATTCTCTGCAATTTCCCTTTTGACTCACCTTATTTCTCCTCTCTCTTGTAACTTGAAGAACACCCATCTGCATTCAGGCATCAGGCTCTGGAATGATGATTGCCATGTAGGGCGCTACATTAAAAAAAAAATCTGAAGAATTCAAGTTGGCTTTGCACTTTCTAGAAAGTAACAGTATTTTAGTAATGTAATGTAATTTACTGAGGAAGGGAAAGACAAACTTGGGAACAATTGCAATAGTAACAAGTGAGAAAGGTGCTTGGACTTTTAAACGGACAAAGACAGCAGATTCTCTAAGATATGTCCACTGGGATCAGCAGTAATATCATTTCTCTTCTTTATGTATGTTTTTAGATGCCACTGCCCTCTATGTCTAACAAGTCACAGTAGTAAAGTCTAACTGTTCACACTTTCTCCCTTTACTTTTGAGCTTCTGACAAATGAATGGACTGACTAAGGGTCACACAGTGAGTCAGGGCATGTGTTGAACTGGCATCGTTGTGGTTGACAATCCAAGGTTTTGCCCGCTAGACCATCTTACAGTACATGAAACTGTGTTGCGTTTGCTGTGATCACTCCAAGCACTGTGCTGCCGGTTTGTCTTGTTTTCTACCTGCTAGATCTGAAGGATGAAGGCCCCCCAGCCCATCTGGTTCTCATCTGCTTTTGCTCAGGGACATAATTGGGAAGGTCACTGTGATGTGGCCCAGTGAGTCATCTCCAGAGCTTAAAGGAGGGCTGAAACCAAAGCCTTTCTTCTTTTTTGGATTTCCTGCTAGGGCTGCCAGCACCCAGCCTGCAACATGATGAAAACCAAAGGAGGTTCTGTATATGACATTAGGCCTTAACGGGAAATCTATCGAAAATGACTCAGGAGGAGATGCCGGGAAGGGCTGCCGTCAAAGTCATGTACACTAGTTATATTAAGAGCAGCTCAGTGAACATTTTTTTTTTTAACTTTTCTGGCATCTTATTAAGTAAGCAGGAAAATCAAAATCAGCCCAGTTGCATACTTACTACTACTCTGTGTGCATTGATTTTTCAGCAGTTGTGTCTTCTCCTCCATCTGTATGTTGTTTTACAAGGGTCAGCCGTCAAGAGGGACATTTGGATTGCTATGGAAGTACAGTACACTACCTCAGCTTTTTAACTGTCTGCCGTGTCAGTCATGATCACTACTTAAAAATCAGTCAGCTGGCAGACAGAAACAAAATCCAGATAGAAATACAAGCTGCTGTATAAAAGTGGAAGGTACTTTATAGTACATGAAAAGCAGTATATGTTGTCGGTTATGGACTGAAAGTTGCATACTTACGTACTGTACATCCTCCAGCCCCCATACTTCAGTTCAGGTCTGTAGGCTGTAAGAGCCCACCATGGCTGGCAGTATCCCTGGACAGTGTGCCGGTCCATCACAGGGCCCACTCAGCATTCAGCATTCCATTCAATTTGTAGTCCACGCACATTACAACAAGGACCAGACGCAGGACTCAAATGGACACTCGGTCTGTGAGGCAGCAGCACTAACAGGTGTGCCACACAAAACAAAAACTACTAGAAATTAATGATGCAATATTAAAAAAATGCAATATAAAGCAAAAAAGTGCTGAATAAAAGACTGATAGATGTTTATGGAAAGCCCACCCAGCGATTTCCAAATGTGGTCAATTCACTTAAGGGTCACACAAAGCTTATGGATTTGGCCTGCTGTTCACAAAAGATCACTTTAAAATTTTCCTATTATGTACCATTTTATTGTAACCACTTATTTTTGTGATTTCCTTTTATGTTGTAAGTATACATATTGTGGTCAAACGAGGGATGAGCCAAGTATAAATAATAAATGTTGGGATACCAACCAGGTCACCCCTTTCAAAAAACAGGTGCAAGATGGCACTATGGAAAACAGAAAGTCGTAGGCTGCAGTGCCTTGATAAGAGAATCAAATTCTAGTTTGGCTAAGCAGTCTGTCTTTTTGGTAGAGCACCGTCCTGAGACTGGCAAAAGACGCCACCTTCCTGGAGCATTTCTGTTTTGTAGCTCTCTGGCCAGAAAGGGTGGAGTCAGTTGCTCTCATTTGGTGGCTTCTCTGAGCTGTGGATGGTGAGAGAGTGAGAGAGAGAGAGAGAGACAGAGACAATACCATTAGCAACAGCGCCACCTCATGTCCCCAAGTGTTATTGCTTCTGTTAGATCAGCCCAGAAACTGACCCTCTGACAGGCATGATAACAATATACAGTACAAGAACTACAAGTGGATCACCTGTGGTGACATAAAAGTAGTGGCAATGCGACTAGAAATGAAGCTCACATGTACCATGTACTGTGGCTCCATTTGCGAATGGGGCAGCCGTGCTGAAGTCTCGTTACTTTAAAAAGAACTGGCCACTCTGTAAGCAATAGGTTCCAAGGCAGAAAAGTGTGACATATAAACCAGATGTTGACCCAACAAAGATATCTTTGCCTTCTCTTCATATAAAACCTGGAATGATGAAATATTTCGTAAAAGTGATCAACAAAAAAGGTGAAGGATTTCAATATTTAAGACAAATTTTTTTTTTTATAAATAACTGATGCCAAAATTAAGGAAGACATTTTTGTTCGTCCACAGATCCCACGTCATCAATGACAAGCAGTTCAAAAAGATCTTCCTGTGGGGTCGGAGGAAATCACACAAAAGGCATTCAAGGATATTGTTGATAGCTTACTTGGCAACTACAGAGCACCAAAGCACGGCCAGCTGGTTGACAACATGCTTCAAGTATACAAAAATATGAACAGCAACATGTTGTTAAATTTAAATTTTTTGCATTTACACATGGACCTCTTCCCTGCTAATCTTGGTGCAGTCGGTGATGAACATGGTGTAAGATATCACCAGGACATTGCAAAGATGGCAAAGTGGTATCAGGGCAGATGGAACCCATCAATGGTGGCTGGCTATTAATGGAGACTGAAAGGAGAAACATGAGATGCTGAGTACAGACAAGAATCTGCAGCAACATCAGGAACATGCAAATTATATTAGGAACTGAAAGTGAACAATCAAGGATAGGCGGTCAGCCAGTCAGTCCACCAGACAACAGAAACAAACACACGAATCTTGCCATGTGCTACATGATGTTGCAGTGGTCACAGGCACAGCCAGCTGGGTTTCTTTCACAGTAGTTGTCTCCAACTCCACCTTCCAGTGGCTGACACTCCTCAATGGTGCCCAAATATCCTCAGGTGGCTCCACTTCTTCTGGAGCGGCACCGTTACTGACGTCATCCTAGACCATCAGACTCAAGACTCTGTGGGGGATCTTGTTTTAGCTGCTTGCACCCACAAACTTATTTTTCTGATCTGGACCATAATTGATGGGGACAAAGTCTGAAAGGTAAATTGTCACTGCATGCACTGTTGGGGATAATGCGTTTATTTCAAATGTCCTAAAAATGCAATGTTCCGAGGGTTCATTTATAAAACTTTGCATGGGTTACAGCGTGAAAATAAGCATACACCAAAAAAGCAGGAAAATGTGTACAACAAAAGAAAGCCAACTTATAAAACCTGGCATACACTCATTTGTAGGGAATTAACCTTTATAATTCACAGCCGTCTTGTAAATATGCATATGAGAATGAGCTCCGAACCCGCCTGGTTAACATCCTGAAACAACCAAATATGGACCCACATACATCTGCAATCAGGATGATGCAGACCTTCACTGGCTCACAGAACAGCTTCTCCCTGACACATCCAGTCATCGGCACCTGCATTTGAGGGGTCTCGTGCTATACTCTACAACTGAGCATGCAAGAGCATGCGTGGCTCTATACTGCCTCTCCTCTGTGGGGGACTGGGAATGGTTTAGACACCAACACTGTCACCAGGCACATATAATGGCATGACTGTGGTTACAATGAATAGTACCAGCCATATGAAACACTGAGGGTTCAGCAAGTTATATTATGACAAGCCAGCATCACATACAGCACCATCAGCAAGTCATCTGCTCCATGCTACTTTGCCTCAGAATAAATGTTCATGGATGACCGAACCAACTGAGACACATTTGTCAGACTTATCTTGGCATCACATATGACTTGTGCATTAATGGACTAGAACTGCTTAAAGTTCAAAAGCAGCGTCATTCTCACTAGATGTCCTTATTGCAATATGCGTGCATTAAAGGCTCTGATTACGTTACGAAAACCAGACACTGCTGCCGGTTGTTTTATGTTGGCCTATGTACTCATATCATAGGAAAACAGAAAACAGCGTCTTGACAGTCGGTTTATGGCTTCCTACGCAGTAGGCATGACGGAGCTGAAGCCTACCCGAGATATTCCTGAGCCATTGGCCAGTTCCCTCTGGTAGGTGCCTGTTGCAAGAAAGCCAACTATTGTTAAAACCTGGAGATAGACAGGTGTAGCTCACTTTTTGGCAGTTTATTTTTCTAATGCTAGAGCCAGCTCAGCACATAGGGAATGGGTTGTGAAGCCCTATATTGGCTCATAAGCCAGTGGGCAGAAAAAATCTAAATTTCTAAACACTTGTTCTCTTCATATCTCACCATTTGCATAGTGTTCAAATAATGTCAAACATCAGGCTGTGAATGGGCTGTTTTACAGATTTCTGTAAGCAGGGAGTGAAACACATCTCTGTTTTTACTTCATGCAATTATTGCCAACAAGACATTGCATTTGTTTCTAATCCTGAGAAGTGACAACAGGTAGCCAATATAAACTGACAAAAAAAAAAAAACCCAAAACATTCTTCAGTGCAAATATGCTGCACTGGACCTCTTAAAACACAATTAAAATAGAGTCTGTTCATCGTATTCATCACTTCTGAGGTTTAATATGTCTGTCATGTCAATGTACATTATAACAACAGCCGGGTGATATGAACTATTATGTGTGCAAGTCGTCATTTAGCTGGTTTGGCTGTATTTGTCACTTTCTTCAAAATGTTGGCATACGAACGAGTCAGTGTTGTTGTAAATATACACATGTATCATCAAGTTTTCATTTATAAATCCCAACTTTTACATGGAAAGTTGCATATACACATTTAGTGTCTCTTTTTATATATATGCAAGTTTGAGAACTCTGACCTCTGGTCTAGAAAATGAATCCTGTCCTCTCCAAATCTTGGCTGCCTTATTATCCCATCCATGAAAAGCACAAACTCACTTTAAATGGGGACGACTTCATACTAAAAATGAAGACATGACAAAAATAAGCAGACTGAATGGCACATGACGGTGCCTTAACAAGCACCATACCTTTATAGCACCTCCTACAGGTTACTCTGGGATATGCTGTGTCCACTAAAAATGGGGATCACCCAATATTAACGCAACAATCTCACTTTTCCAAACTCCCATATTCCATATTGAACCCACAGCCTTGTCCCTTTGGATGACTCCTTTAGTGGTAGTTTGGCATACAGGACCACCACTAGACACTTGGGCGCCATGGTCTAAAATCACAGTTGGTTGATGAAATGAAAATGAAGTGCAATGAAAACAAACAAGAAGGAAACACTTTGAAAGGGCGGCTGCACTCCCTTTTATATAGTGCCTTTCAGTAGTAAACATTTTGACATCTAAGTGTTAAGTGACTTGCTCAAGGTCACACACTGGTTCATTCTGGCTCTTTAACTGCTGGTGCCCTTTAGAAAGAAAACAAAATGGTTGTCTCCAGTGAGCCATTTACTGTACATATTACTGGAGTGTAAGCTTGGCAGCCCACTACAATGGCTGACTTCTATATTTTAAGTGAGGGCATTGGTAAGTCCACATTGAGAAAAAGCTGTAATGAAATGAGAAAGAAAATCAGACATTTATGTCTGTGTGGCCTGTACCCTGATCTTCACTGAAAAATGGATAAGGAATATGTCAACTGCAAAAGAAGGCTTTGATTATGTCATTTTGAAATATGTGGGTGATGCAACATGCAAAAATGGTCATCTGGCCCTCCATCTGTCCAACAGCTAAATATTCAGAGGTAGGTTTAAATAAAGTTGGCTAATGCCCTTGGACTCCCACAAGTCAACCCCGCTAGATTTACTTTTGTACTTTAGTCGACACGATGCCTGATAATCACAAGTGCATGAAAACATAACCAAGTCAACAGAGGACACATCTATGGAGGTCAACATACTGTTGTTGCCGATTTATGATAATCATAAAATAAAGGTTCAAATGAAATGGGAGAGACCCAATGCCCCATGATGCCATGTTGGAATACGCAGGTTTGGAAAATAAATAAAGGAATGGCCCCGTGCAGCCAGACATTGGGCTCAGTCCAGCAATAGTCCTGTCCCATCCTTTTGCCCAAAGTTGTCTCCATGTGACTCCGTAAAGAAATAAACGGCCAGGAAATCAAGGCATTTGATGACATTCTCCATATTAAAGAGTTGTTGGATTTCTCTTTTTAAGCCTGACTTTTACGTATGCCAATGATGATGCTCTAATAGCTATTAATGTTCAAAAAGAAGATCTTGCATTCATTACTGTTGACGTGATTCCTAACTAACTACTAACATTTCACCATCTTCTTCTTGACATGTTCTACCGTCGTACCCGCATATTCATCCAAATTAACATTTCTTAATATAAAGTACTAAAAATATTAACGTAACCATCAGTATCTAAGGGTTAGTAGATCAGAACCTCATCCTTTCCCTCCGATGCTCAGACGCTCAGTGTTCAGAAATGTCCAGACATAACAGTAACTGATCATCAGTAAAGCATCCACACTGTTGAATATTTCAGTCTGAATGAGTGGCTGTGAAAGTCAGTAAAGGAGGTGCAGATGGTGAAAGGATGATCTTCTTCATTTGTTAAAGAATGTGAGAATACCCGACCTTTACACTCACATTTGTTTGGACTACATGGGTTTTTAAATAGATGGATGTTTATTGCTCCTGTTATTGCTCAAATTCAGGTATAGCAGTCCAAGCATTTGTATTTTGTTAAACAAATACAATTTTCCAAAATGGCCGTAGGGACAAAATTTGGGTATTTCAGATTTAAAACAAAATTAAACAAAACAAAGTAAATATAAATTTAGATAAGAGCCCTGGAGGAATGAAACTATTCAAGATTGAAATGGAAATCCCTGTTCTGTGGTATCTAACAAAAAAAAAATATGGCAGTGAAAATGCACACCAGAGAACCCAAACACAAAGCCATGGTGAAGTCACTGTAAGTGTCAGTAAATGATATGCCCGGGTTTATTCTGGTATCTCACCAATCCAGCACCCTTGGTTTGAATAGACAGCCTGGATGTTTGCAGTGTGGAGTCTGCCAGTTTTTTGTTTTTCTGCATACCCTAGTTCTCCTTGCACATCTCAAAGACATGCAAATCAGTTGAACTACCAATTCTAACTTGGCCCCTGTGATGGACTACCACCTACCAAGTTTGACAACTGTAAGCTAGATTAAACAGATTTTCAAATGTTAAGATGTCAGTGGCAGAGGTGAGTAATGGACAGTGATGTCACATCATGTACTCAGTTTCAAATCCTATGCCTGAATGTTAGAGTTTGCATATTTTTCTTGAGTGTCAGACGGGGAAGTTAAGATATTTAGAAATTGGTCTGGCTGTGTGAGATGGTGTGAGTGGTCCTGTAGTGTACTGGCATCCTGTCTAAGAAAGTTTCTAACCTGACACCCTGTGCTGTTGGGAAAGGCTCTGACACCCCACGCTTCCAAATTGGTCTAAGCAGGCTTGAGAATAAGAGAAGAAGTTAAAATCCCAAGGTTGGTTCTGCATTTCCTGCCTGTGAGGCCCCAAGAAAATTACTTAAGCTCCTGTAAGAAACACAATTACATTTTGGCAATTCTAAATATAAAACAATAAAAAAAACTGGGCACAAAAGATCATACTTTAGGCACACCACAAATATAGTTTTTATATACTGTATGAACAAAGAAACCTGGTAAGGGAATTGAGAGCTGGGGCAACAAAATTGTGAGATATCCAAGGGCCAGGGTTCTTACCACATATTATTCATAAAGACTGTTAAAAATCTAATAGTATCTATACATAAATCATTTAAAAACTGGAAAAGTAGCTATAAATAGATCAACACTGTGATGTCCTTATGCACAAATATTCAAAACCAGAAATGTCTCCCAAAAATGAACCCTACAGCTGAACAAGAGATAGATAGATAGATAGATAGATAGATAGATAGATAGATAGATAGATAGATAGATAGAGTTCATCTATCTATCTATCTGTCTGTCCCCAAGAAGAAATTAGAACTTAACAGAAGCTTGAAAGCAAGAGAGAGAAATATATAAATAATGTATAATAAATATCAAAACAAACAACAATCCCCCAAACACACCTAAAAACGTCTGGCTTGGATACTGGAGAGCTGCTGCAATCAATAACTGGGCTATAGGTGGCAGTAAGGTAGTCAGACCTGTCCAGATGTTCATTTGAAGGAATTAAAATTTGAATAAAGCAGGTCCAGCTTGTTTTGTCTGAAAAAGGAGCCTGCCGTTAGATGTTGGTTCAGAATTATTCATTGTTCTATTGTTGACTTTAACAATAAACATCAGCAGGATAATGCAACTATACAGTTATATGGACAAATTCAGTCTGTTTTTCAAAGTCTGGATTATACTTATCAGCTTTAATTTTAATGTGCTCACTTCTCCTTCATAAGTCTCCAGACCCTCTCCTGCTTTTACCACTCCGCCTGATCATATCAGTTGAAAGCTGTCCTGCATTAAATAGCACCCAAAATACGTTTAAGCTGCAATAAACAATATTTATTTTTATAGCACATTTTCATACAAATAATGCAGCTCAAAGTGCTTTACATGACGAAGAGAGAGAGAGAAAAAAAATAATAAATAAGAATTGAAATTAGGCAATACTAATTAACAGAATTAAAGCTAAGGTCCGATGGCCAGGTTGGACAGAAAAAAAAAACAAAACTCCAGACGGCTGGAGAAAAAAAAATCTGCAGGGGCTCTGAGGCCAAGAGACCGCAGAGCCTCCTCTAGGCATTCTACCTAACATGAATAACCTCAATCAGTCCTCATTGTATTCAGGGTTTTCATGGAAGAACTTGATGATGACAAATGTTGCAGTACCAGGAACAGTCCGTGACTCTCTAGAACATGTAAAAGTTCATTCAGGTTATTTAAAAGCAATTGATCAATCCACATTTATGGAGACAGGCCAGTTCTCAGTGCTTTCCACCTTACTTTTATCCTTGCTTCATATTCTTTCCATCTTTGGACAGGCTGCTTCTGTGATACTGTGCAACAGTGAAGTGACAGAATTTAAAATTAAATCCATGTATAAGCTAAAAGGGGTACAACATTTGCATTATAAATGTTTCTTCTCATATCCCAAACATGTTTGTCAAGATGATTTTAAATTGTCCAGTGAGTGCACCCATGCTCCTAACCATGCCCATCCACGGTTGGCTTAAGCCTCACCTTAGGTTTATCTCAAGCTTGAAATGAAAAAAACAGTGCAGAATATGGATGACTGTCTTTGATATAAACAAATGTAAAGTAAGCAAAACTGCAGCAAAACTATCTTTCCCAATGTTATTTCAAAGAAAACCAGACCTGGATTGTTAGGTCACATCTTGCACCTTCCACATTAACTGAAGAACTGCCGATATTTATTACATTAGATAATCTTTTTGTGAAAACAGGAAAGACACACAGAGCGGTTCTTAATTAGCAGTTCCGTTATGTCCTTTAGACGGAGCTTACTGATCATTATAAATGAGTGACGGATGGATGCAGAGCCTCTGGACCTTCACATGACTTTATATTTAAATGCGGCCTTTGTGAGCACGCCACTTTACGACAGCCCTTCCAGGGTAACATCATTAAAGTGACTCAGTGTTGTACAGCCGCCGCCATATACATAACATAGGATCCATATAGTAGAAAAAGAACTGGTAATTGTGAAATAATGGTGCTTCTCTCCTGTTCAGGGAACATTAACCCAGTTCTTCAATTACTCATAGGTGTTCTTTTCTGTAATTTTCACTGTCAAAAGGCAGCTTATATAAAAAGACTAAAAGCTCTTAATCCCAAAGGCTTAGTAATAATAGATAGCCAGATAATATAGCGGGAAAATAGGGTATTGAAAGGTATTGTTAAAACCCACTTAAAGCAGGAAATTTAGCTTCACTCAAAGCTGGCAAAGAAAACCATAAATAGTCTTTCTTGTCAAACTAAACCAGCTATATTCTATTGCGGGTAGAAGGCATTTCTGCTTTAGACCACCAAATGGGATGCATTTTTGCTTAAACAACTTAAAATGTAATGAAGTGGCATTGCTGGCTCCGTATTGTGGACTACCAATGTCTGCACATCACACGAACAAATTAATTGTCAGTGCTTATCATTCTAAAGTTTTGGGCAGAAATCAAAACATAACAATTGTAATTTTTTTTACCCTCATGTTTTTTTTATTTACCCAGTTTAAACATCCGTTCAGAAGGTAAAACAGTAAATATCTTTACCTTGTCAAAGCACCTTTAATACAATAACATGTACAGAGGTGGTGGGGGCACAACAAAAGAATAATGTATCAAAGTCAGAAAAATTACAGCATTTGGTTTTACTTGTTATTACTTAAAGAAGGGCAGCCTAGTGGTATACAGGTCAGGACTACTGCCTCTCTACTCCAGGGACTCGGGTTCAATTCTTGGCCCAGTCACTGTAAGGCGTTTTTCCCCCCAGGCAGTCTGGTTTGCTTGCCACATCCCAAAGGTATGCTTGTTTGGCTGACAGTTGATTTGGATCTACTGAAGTGAGTGTGTGCTGCGATGGACTGGTATCCCATCTAAGGTTGGTTCCTGCCATGCATGATGCAGACTCTAGCTCCCCATGCTGGAATTAGCAGGGTACAAAAACTGGATGGACGACTATAGTAAAATCATGTAAGGCCACTTTTCCTTTTTCCAAAGCTATATTGTAGAGGTTGCTCTTAGACATACAAGATACACTGGGATATGTGAAGTAATCATTTGTAAAATAAGTAATGGAAATAGTAAAAATGTTAAAACTACCACTTTCAACTTTTAAAAACCCAGTTTGCAGTCAAATTTTTGACAGGAACTGCTATATGGGGATCTGATCAATGTTACTGCAGTAGACCTCTGCTGCCACCTGTAAACCTGCCCAAATTTATTCACATCGTTTAGGCCAGGGGTGGGCAAAATCATTCCTGGTGGGATGCAGGTTTTTGCAACAACCCAGTTGCTTAATTAGAAAACAATCCTTGCCAATAATTTAATTTCATGGCTTGTTAGTGTTTTAACTCTGCCATGTCAGGCCATTCTCATATCCTAGATTTTTCTTTTTTTCTAATGATATCATCTAAATGATATGAAGCCTAAAATGTATGAATAATATTCTTTCACTTTTTTCTCTTCACTTTCCTCCCAAGTATTTAATTAAACCAAATAGAGCACAATACACACAGGTGTAAATTGAAACAAGAAAAATGGAGAAATACTGCTTTCTTTTGTCATTTGAATCTTAGCTAATAAAAAGCCATTAAAAACCAAGAGAACAGCTGTTTAAGACTAAAATAAGCAATAAGGGTTCAAAATCCTAATGAGCGAGGCAACTAAAATGAAGCAGAAGAGTTACTTGAGCAATAAATGCTTCTTAATAAGCAATTGGTTTGGAACAAAAACCTGCAGCCACTGCGGCCCTCCAGGAATGACTTTGCCCACCCTTGGTTTAGGCCATACAAAACTCCAAACAAGGAAAGAAAAAAAAATGGAATGAATAAAGAGTGTCATATGGTGCAAATCAGTGCTGCTGCCTCCCAGTTCCCCAGCCCTGGCTTCAAATCCCAGCCCTTCACAGTCCACGTGGAATTTGCACCTTCTCCTCATGTTCGTGTTGATTTTTCTCTCCATTCTAAGGACTTGTGGATTAGCTGAACTAGTGACTCAAAACTGGCCCTACATTACCAAGTATGTATCTGTGCATGTTGGTAAATGGTACCCTGGCTGGCATCGAGTCCTGCTTTGATAGACTTCCATGGTGTTGCACTTTATTTTTTATAATGGATGGATGTAAAAAAACTAAGCTGTGAATTAGCATTTGAATAAAACTTCTGGATTTCACCTCACTAATAAACTGCTACATTTATATTATATGTATGTAAATCTGATGAGAAGAATTGCTTTCTTTTTTAATGTGATGGTTCATTTTACAAGATCACTTCATTCATATTTCAAATCTGCAAATTCCAATACAGGGCCACAGGTCAGCCAATACAAGGCACATACTTGCCCTGGAAGGGGTGTCAGCCCACTGCAGAGCACGTTCTCTTTATGGTGTTAGTTACAGTTGCCAAGTAACATAATCTTCATGAAAAGATGTGGGACTAGGAGAACTTCTCACCCAGGATAACATGAAAACTGTACCCAGACAACAACTGGACTGGGATTCTGCCATGTCCTGCACTAGTCTGGCTGTAACACCAGGCACTGCAACCTTGCTTACCTCACTCTATCCCAATGTAACAATTGTTATTACTTGAGTTATTTAAGGTAGAAATAATTGCAACTTTCTCTAGGGATGATACTGATGAAAGTGAAGCATGCTAACCTAGTCCCAGAGAAAATCTGTTTTGTATAAATCTTTGGGTTTTAATGAAGAAAAATTAATGTTTGTTGGTGATTAAATCTAAGTTTCACATTCTAAAAGTCATGTAAGTAAGGTCTATGAACATTGTACACAAGCAATGTGTACAATGAGAACAATAACAATCATTCATCTATTTTGAAAAAATCTTCTCTCCATTACTGGTTTATCCTGGCAGTCTTCAGACATAAGGAAGGAATGCGCTTTATGTGAGCACCTATTACAAATACTGATTACCCACCCCAGATTTATTTATTTGAGAAATCAAAAGAGCACCACTAGGACCTTCAGATCCCAAATTTAGAGCATTCTGAAAACTCAAACCCATTCCCATCAAGACCGTTCCTTATGTTCTGCACTCACAAGTTAAGCACTCAGGACAACCTATGAAAAACACTGACATTCTTAGGAGACTCCATTAACAAAAAGGAGATGCATTAGTCCAAACAATTCCTAAGTATTTTACGAGATAAGTAAATGCAGTTCAAAATAATACAAAATTATTAAATTATCATGTTTAATAAGGTTTTAAAAAGATGTATTTACAAACTCAAACCGTTCATGTGTAAAACAGGTGAAGTACCAAGAGATTCCTTAGGTTGCATCTATCTTAAAATGTAATCATGCATGAAAAGAAAAATATGACTTAGTTATAAATAACTAAAAGCAGACAAAATGAGGTCCATTGTAGCCAGATTACTAGAAGAGTTTTCAGCACTTTTTTGTATCGAGCTTAAAAATGGCAACACTATGACAATATTATTGTTTTACCATTTGCAATCCCCACAGTGTTTACTCAATACTTAGTTCAGATAAACATCAAATGCAGAATGACGCTAACATACAAATATGGCAACCAATCAAAGATCTGGCAATACAGAAATAATGAAAAAATATAGCATAGGTTATTTCAAATACTTAAAAGTAAATATTTGCAACATCTCTATGAAGAAGAAAACACATATTGGAAGAAATCACTACTTCTTAACAACATAAAAAGGTGTTATTATAGCATACTGTATATAAGCTTATAATGTCTCACTATGACTGCCTCCATTTCTTCAGCCAAGTCAGAAGCTTTCTTGACTTAATCATTCTTGTTACACGTACAGTATATTTAAGGGGGTTGTTTGCTATATTTATTGTGGTTCTGTTAAAATTCCCATCTTCAGATAAATAAAGTACTTACTAACTATCTATCTACTAAATATATTGATTCACTTTGATTTGGTAAGGCATGAAATCGTGAGAGGCTTATACTTTATTGGCATTCAGATCAAAACTGTTCCAAGAATCCAAACCTCCTTTTTTTAGCATATATAGCTCACTTTAAAACTGTAAAAAAAAAAAATGTTCCCAGATACAATTGTTATTATTTAAAATGTGAAAACTGGAGCGCTACATCTTTTAAAAGGTATTGCTTTGTGTAGGGAATATAAAGCGCAGAACTCTAAGTGAAACTCAACAGTTTTCAGTACTCAGTGAATTCTGATCATGTTGTAATGAAAACTTCAACTCAATTGTTCATTGTAAACTGACCTCTATAGTAAGGCTAATGCATAGTTTATGTTTAAAGGTTCAATATCTGCATGTTTATTTTAGTGATCTACTGGAAGGCGTCAAAGGGTGTATGTGAGAATGTGCCACCCCTGTGCACACTACCGTAAGAGGCTGATGGATGAGGACAGCCTTCACAGCAGCAGTGTACTTAATAATTGGCAGCATGGATGATGGAGGCTACCATGTATATGTTGCTCTTGTATTTACTTTCTGATGCCTGTCTCTTAGAACTGTGTCTTGACACATGAATGCAGTGTTGAATGGTGAGTCAGCTACACAAATATGCTATTTGTTGTTTGCTGAGGGTGCACGTTGGGTAGGTAACCATGTACCCCCCCACTTCCAAATGTATCATTCTTTCATTTAATTGTTTCACTGGTATTCTCTCTGTGATGCCAAATCCTAAAGACAAAGAGTGAATGCAGTGCTGGCCGGATTGCACAAAAGCACAGCATGCTGCACAACCTCTATTACTGTGCACCAATAGATGGTGACAATCGACTTGCCCTAAACTTATCTCATTTATTCACAAAGTGGAAATCATTGGATCAGCATGGATGCCCTAAAGGCATAGACTGAGCACAGTGTGCTGTACTCCTTTGTAGCCGTGAGTGCCTTCAGGACGAGCTAACACAACACTAAGCCTGCTTGGGAATTACCTGGTGGACACCTGAATAAAATAGATTCAGCTTTCTGAATCCAACCCTCTGGATCTCATTTTCACTTGACAGTCCCTGATCCTTCCATCTCCCTTTATACTCTGTCTCTGCCTTTAAGACTATCCCACACCACCACCTCCATGCACAAATATCATGTTTACTATTCTGAGTCATTTATTTCATTAATCACACATGGCTGCCTAGTTTACTGATCACTCCTGTCTTTGCAGTCACCATAAATGAATCTCAAGGATAAACACTTGAGCATGCTGGAATTCAGCTGAGGAAACACATATTTTTAAATTAACAATGCCTTTCTTTGGTCAAGAAAACTAAGACAATCATGTTTAAATTAATCAAACCGGCTCAGAAGGGAAATGACTAATTGATAGAAGAAATAACGTTTTCCAATACATATGACTTATTTAGTCTGAAAAAATATATTTTTTATCCTTCTGCATCATGATTGGCATTTAATAGGGTATTAGATGGTGTTTACTAATATGTGCAAAGGCCTACGGCAGAAATGGGCTAGGCTGAAACAAAACGCATGCATTCAAAAGGTTAAGAAAATGGTAGGAGGGATTGATCTTTTTGCAAGACTTGTTTTGAATAACCTTAAGATCGTTTGCTGTCAGAATGTCACAGAAATGATCTAAGCCATGTAGTGAGAGGGCAGGACTATTTTGAATGTTTATAGTAACATTCTGTGCTTTTGAGAAAAAAATGAGCTTTCATGATATTGTTATAGGATCAATATTACCACAAATCACATTTACACTAATACAGTAATAACATTATAAAATCACGGCCCTCCTTGTGTTTTTAAAAAATTGAAGCAGTTATTTTAGATATTTGTGAAAAAAAAGCTGAGGAAGTTTTCGTATTCAAAACAGATTGGATTTAAAACACTGAAAAAATAAATCCATCCATCTTTAGCAGAAAGACAGCCAATATGAGAACAAACAGAACTGAAACTCGCATGTACCCATAGCCAATGCCAACATTTACGTATAACAGGAAGCTGGTTGAAGGCATGAACTGTTGTAGTAACTTCAAGTTCGGAAAATGGAACAACTACCCTTGGGTAATTTATATGAAATTCTTGATTTTTCACTCACAATTTGACGTGGCTGCCTGCCATCTTCCCTGGAGGCTTTTGTTAGTGTGCTTCCTTTTACGATGACTGAATGGTTACTTGATCTGGAAAAGCATGCTGGTAAAAGTTTGAAGAGGATCCACGAACAATGAGTAATCAGTGACTCACATACTCTTTTAAGTTTAAGAGCGTTCATTTTATTATGGCATGGCACATTACACTGCATATGTATTTAATAAATGTTTTACTTATCACTAAAACATAAAAAAAGAAATATCAGGATTCATGAAATGTTCCTCAGAATGGTGACATTTGTTAAAGACTCACAAGAAATAATTTCATGCAATAAAGCCTGAGAACACAATTTAAAAATTTAAATAGATACAAGTGAAATGCATAAATTGTATATGGATAAGTCATCTGTAGCTTTTAATATCTGCTCCCAACATAATGATGTTATTTGCAATTTGAAACATTTTTAGAATTTAAATAAACACACATGGTTACCTAAAAATGCGTTTTGTAATGTACATCTGGGTTAGTTCTGTGTGTGCTCAATTACTGTTTCATGAACTCGTGGTCATTTACTCTTAAACATTCAGACACAAACTGGAAATTCACATTTTGTCTAACAGCTTCATTGCATTAATGTAACCGAGTCCCCCACCCCACCGTACATAACAACTTTACTTATTTTCTAATCACAGAGAACTTTATTATACAGACAAAGCTCATGGCAAGTATTATTCTCTTGGCAATTTAGTATTTCATCAATGTCATTTTTTAAATGCACGTTGACATGAAGGAACAGGTAGCTGTAATGTAAGAACAAATCTTTTCTTATGATTTCTGAACTGCTTTTTCCACATACCCACAGCTGCAATGATGTAGCACCCAACAATGGAAGCATAATGACACACTTGTTCAGTACCACAAAGTTTCCTTCCATCTGCTTTGTAAAACACATTGTCACCACAGATTGACCTACAAATGGGCTGAGCCTATAAAGTCATAACAATTCTTTACGGTAGCAGGCTCTGTTTATTCAAGTGATCTGGACAATACAGGCATTAATAGATTGCCATTCCATCCATATGACTATTGATTTAAAATATTATGCTGACCTAAACACACAAAAACCTAGACATTAGAGTGTGGAGTTTTCCACCTTCTGTAAAAAAATGGGGCATCTTTAAATTGCAACTTCCCTGTTCACAAGAACAAAATGTCAAGGTATGAATTAACACAAATTTTTTTAGTTATTACATTTTATCTTTGAGAGAAACATAAACTTTGATTAAGTAGGATGGGAAGAATTGTGCTGAATGTTATGAAGGTGTAAACACCACACAGTCTGTACTAGGCTGACAGTGACAGTGACAATCAGGCTTTGCAGTAGTTATCCCTTTTTTTTTATTTGAGTCAATTTGTTTAGTGAAAAAAAAGGAATAAAATTAAGATATCTAGTTTTACAAAAGTTTGTTCTCTGTTTCATTTTCTTGTAGTGTTTTATACTTGTTATAATTTATTTTTCCAACCTAAGCAGTAAGAAAAGCTTATGTATGTGTATTATGTATATATATATATATATATATATATATATATATATATATATATATATATATATATATACAGTATTCATATATACATACACACACACATACACAGACACATATATATTCTTATGGAAAAGGAAGAATCAAGTATAATCATAGAAAAATGATAATATAAGAGGGAAGAAGTATGTTTTAGAACACGTTCCTTGCCAATACACCTGACACAGACTAAGCTGAGGAAAATGCTCTGCAGCTGAGTTGCTGGCCAACCTCTGTGAAATCTGAGGAGGCTGGAATGACAAGATTATTTAAGAATGTTATGTTCTCTATTTGATTTTCTTGTAGTGTTTTATACTGGGTATAATTTATTTTTCCAACCATAAGTCATAAGAAAACCTTAAAAATTGTTGTCCAATATTGCTAAATTGGGTTTCTAATAAAATTCTCCTAAATAAAAACTGTGAATAATGAAAGTAATACTCTTTCAGTCAAGAAACACAGCCTTTATAAACAAACTGAACATTGTTAATTTCTAACAACACAACATATTTGTCCTTTCTATAATTTTACAAGATAAAAAGCTTGTTACTCTTGAGAAGATATTTAAGCATTTTGTATCATTTTTTATTTTGGTCCATTTTGATATTTTCTTCCAAATTGAAGAAACTCTGAGTAACAATCAGCTATTATTATTTCAATATGCTTATTTTAACGAGGAGCCTATATTTATATGGTTTTTATGTTTAAGATTAATTTATGTAATTGTGCTAATAACAAGATCAAACAATTGGTAGACAAAATTTCCACAAATATAAATAACATGTCATATTTTGTGTTTCACCAAGGACTGGCATGAGACTAATGCATATGCTGATGAAACTAGCATAAGTGGCCTGGTGGGAGTCTACAAAAACATTAGGCAACATGTATTTAAATTCAAAAGGAATATGGCAAATGTATTCTCACAAACACATTTCACTGTTTCAAATGATCTCATCCAAATACATTTTATTCAATGTTCTAACTAAAAGTGTGTTAACATAATGCTATGTAAATAAGTTTCAATTCTAGAAATTATGAAAATGAGTACCTGAAAAGTTCATTCCCCTTATAATGGCTTCCATTAGTCCTAGAGCAGCTGTACCCTTGCCCTGTCTCTGGGGGATTCTGCCAGTCTCAGCAAGAATGCCTCCTTCAGCCAATGGCACTCTCACAGAGTTATGTCCCCAAACATTCTACTGCTTCGATTTAATAACTGGCAAATAAATCCTTCACAGTTATCTTCAAGCAACTAAGAGGTATATGCAACTAGGTGCCAAGAGTGGCAATTATTACAAATGAGGATGTGATATGAATTGTTTATCCCTCATTTATTCCTTAAACATTACTGACAAATGATAGAGTAAAAGCAGTGGCTAAAATGGAAAAGGAATAAATTGAAGAAGGAACACAATCATTACTCATTCTGTTCAAATCCCTTTAGCTTGAGGGGCAATTCTGCTTAGCATACATCTGAAAACTTCTCAGATTTTCTATTTTCTTATGGCCACATTGGTTCCCCTTATCATAAATGCACATTGATTATAATAGTTAAAATGTTTTGTTAGTGGGCTAATTGCATGTGCCACTGTAGCACAACAAAAAAAAATCTTTCATTAAGTCCATATAATTTCCTTATTTAAAAAAATACCAATATATAAACAGGCTGCTTTGGAATCCATTTCTTCTGACCTCCTATTTACTCCACATTTCTGTATTTTGTGAAGAGGTTGTAGAGGACTCTTAATGTTGACTTCAGGTCACAATTCACAATATCTAGAAGAAAAGGAAAGGAAGAATAGAGAAGGTAGATTTATCCAAAATGAAATGCATCTCTTTTTCACAAAAACCATATGCTTGACAAATTTTACTTTAGTTCAGTCATTTAGAGTTTTTTCTCCAAACAATAGTGTACTAACGACCAACTGCAACTGTTCCCTGCTCATCAAATTTTCAGCAAAATCTTTTGTGACAATAAGGCAGCCACTGAAATGTTTTACTAACTAAATTGTAATAAAACATTGAGTGGCTGCTTTCTGACATCCTTCTCGTGTAATTCACAGTTCAGTTAGTGGCACCATCACATGGAACACCAACACTATTTAGTGCAGGTAGTCATCACCATGGATTACAAGTGTGTTGCTATTCAATAGTAGAAAGAAAAAGATAAAAACCTGGACACAGGGTGGCGTGTGAGTGTACTTGTTACAGAGACCAGACTGACATTTTTAAACAATACCATGGTCAGCTTGAAAAAAATCTAGCAATCCAGTGATGGCATGGATTTGTCCTTCTGCATTTCAACAATATTTCAACAATGCAAATTTGTGGAATAAAGGTGCAGAATGTGTTTTTATGGTCCTTGATACAATTAACATTCAAATGCCACAGGATATCTGTACATCAGTACCAATCAGGCCTATATCCTCAGGTCATGATGACTTTTGAGAGCAGCTTAATGATTTACACTATGACAGACAGTCCTGCTGAGAAATAACCTCATAATGCATGCATTACAGGTCAATTCAAAGACCTCAGGGAAAGAGATAGATTTGCACAACCAGAGAAGAAGGCAATGAGAATAACACGTGGACTTAAGTAAACTGAATGCAGACTTATTAAACAAAGGAGATTCAGAGAGAAAGGCTGGACATCTGCAATCAAAAATGCCACAGGCCGATTATAAGTTAAAGCACAATCTGGTTGTTATACTGAGTGGCATGGTAGAGTCTCTATAATGTCCTGTTATACTTCTGGATTATGGATACTGCAGATCTGTGTTTTCTGATTTTGAAGATGTCAGCATGCATTATAATAGCAGACGACACAGAAATCCCTATTAGAGTAAAGAGCCTCTGTCTGCCATGGCAAACAGTAAAAAAGAAGAAGAAATTGTATCATCAGACACTGTAGTTAACTAATGTGGAATATTCAAGATTAAATAAAAAAAATAAAAGTTTTAGATTATGGAACAAATTTAATTAAAACTAATACTTATAATGAGTCTTTCAGTGATTCAGTGCTTTCTTTCACTGTTACCAACATGTTTCAATCAACTGCCATTATAGTCATAGTATATATCATGTAATCACATTTTCTGAAATGAGTTGACTTACACTCCGATCTGCACAGAAGTGCACATTAATTTAACGTAAATCAAATGGGTAGAAGTCAAGAGGCAAACAGGCAGGCAGACAGAGTTCCACCAGTGAAGATCAAAAATATATTGGTGAAAATTAAGATGGCTGTGTTAAAAAAAATTAATGATCAAACAAACAAACAAACAAATTCCTTCTTGGTTTTGTGGGTAAGATGGCACCATGACTTTAAACTGGACAAAGTGGGTTCAGTCGATGACAAGATGGATATTTTTGATGCTGTCCCTTTTCTTGCATTTCAAGTACCTTTGTAGTAATGTTCTTCAACATTGAAAGATACCATAAAAAATTGATATTTATGCTGCATGATTTTATTTTTGTAAATAATCGTTAGTTATTTAGCAAGTGCCTGGACTGAAGGCAACTTATAAGATTGGGACACATGAGAGTTTTTACTTATTTATTTAATTTATTTGTAGAACTGGAGCACAAGTAGCTTAATCTTAAGTCTTGCTGGGGTCTGTGGGTGCCTCAAAAGGGCCATGCAGGGGGATGTACTCCCTGTTATGTGGCCGGAAGTGCTTCCAATGGTCAACAGCCTTGGCACCAAAAGTACTCTCGGGTCCTCAATAAAAGGGACCACACTGCCTTGTCTAGGCAAGTCAGAGCTGGGAGGAGGATAAGCAACACTCAACTTAAGGAAAGCAGTGTGGTGGAGAGAGGAGATGTGATTGAAAGAGAGATAAGTAACTGACAGATGTACAGTATATGTGCTCTTGAACATCATATCAATATTAGAAAGGTAAGAGACAGACAGTAAGCTACGAGTCAATTTGTTTAGTTTGTTTTCCACTGGATAACATTTTTTCACTTCATACATAGGAGGTGTTTTGAATATTCCAGCAAAAATGGTCCCTTAAAAAATTCTTAAAGCAAATAATTGAAATCATATCAGTTGAGGCTAAACCTATTTTACAGAGCCTAACTCTGAAATATATTTTGGTTTAGAATTTTTGCTGTACTGTTTTCAAGGAATTACAGATTTTGGCATACCACAACTAACTCCAAATAACACAAAACAAGGCAAAACAGCTGTTAAGTGCAAAATGCTTTAGATCATTAATCTAAAAAAAAAAGTAAAGAGAGAGATAAATAGATGGACAGACAGACAGATTCACAGAAGAGATGAGCTTATTACAGAATTTAATTTACCTTAACTGGAAGAAGAGTTACATATAAATGTTTAGCCTTGCCTGCTGGTGTGCCTTAACTTTTATATGTAAGCCCAATTTACTCATTGCTAGCATTGCAGGCCTTGCACAACTGCCAGGGCACATGTGCTAGCTCACATATAGTATTACAGAAGCAGAGTGACTCTGCCACAAGTCAAGTGATGGCCAAAACTGTATTACTGGAAACTGCATGCATCATTTACCAAAAACCCAATGACTTGTGCAATGGGAGATTCCTTAAACTGGGACACTAAGGTTCCAGCCAAGAAGGAGGCTTGCCCAACTCATAAAAAGCATAGACCTTAAAAAGAGTGCAAATACTGAGTTTCTGCTGATTTATTTTAAATGTTTTAAATTACTGACTACAAACTCTGCAGTTGTAACATATTTTCTTTTCAATGATCTTAGTAACATTGTAATATTCATTCACTGCACCTTATACTCTACGTTGTACATCGCTGTTTACCAAGTAAGCTCTCTGTACTTAAAAACCTAATTTGAATGACTCATGTGGATGAAACTCTAAAACTGTGTTCTGAAAACATGTCCAGCTGAAGCTAGCATGTTAGTTGCAGGTTATTAAACAAAATGTATAAATGCTAAACAGCAACAGACTACCAAATAAAATGGTATTAATTTCTGGATCTCTTCAACTCACCTGTAATTGATACAGCAAATGTTAAACAACTGTATTATACTAATCAGTTTTAGGGTGGTAGGGTATCTGTGTTACATCTGAATATAATTTCAGAGTGTGAAGGACTGTGATACACTCCAGTTCTTGGGGACACTAGTGGATTCAGATAATAGCCATGGATGCATGGCCTGGCTGAACCAGTCAGCACTTTGTGGAAATTTTAAGATATACAGAAACATTTTCCCCCAATGTTTATTATCACCACAAATGAGACTTTTAATAAAATTTGAACTTACTGATAATAAGGTAAGCAAAAAATGCTACCATTCTGGCCAAATAGGTTACAGATCAGTGACTAAATGCCTCCAGTAAGCACTTCTGTTACACAATGAATGTATTTATTTTAAAAGGATGTGATGTTTCTTGCGACATGTGATTTAATATTTACTTTAGTTTTAAATCAGACTCCGAAAAAAATAAGATAGCAATGTATGAAAAGACAAACAAAGGTCATGGCTTTAATTAGACAGGCAGTATGAAACATTAGGTAGGATGCTGGACATTGAACCACTAGGTTCAATTTCAATCTCTGACCTACTGTGTTACTTTAATGTTGCTCCATATACATTTTAGAATGTAATGTGCCCTGATGTTATAAATTGACCTTCGTAAAGACATCCACTAAATAACATACAAATTTTAGAATGTGCTCTCACTGACTGGAGGTTACTCACAGTAGTTTTACAGTTACTTTTTCATTTGCCATGTGTAAAAAATAAGAGTTGCACATTAGAGTTTTTACAATAATGCATGAGATTCACCATAATGGGAGACAAATGTAGAGACAACTAGGACCTCATAGAAATTTAAAGAGTACAAGCACAGTGCCCGTGTCCAGTTAGGGTATTCTGAATTTTATCCTTTCCTATATGGTGCATGTGCAGATACTGTGCCAGCAATGCAGTAGAGTATTGTTTTGGTTGTTTTATACCAATGCTTTAAACCCATAGTTTTAAAAACATTGTATTTTTGCATCCATTAATACAGGTAGATGTAAAGTCATTATATATTTATAGCATGGTGTATTTAATGTTTTTATTATTCCAGTATACAAAAAGTTGTCAAAATCCAGAAAAGCTGAGAATAGCTTAAAGCAGTCAAGTCAATTAAAGCAAAAGGACACAGCCACCTGAAAGTGTGTGTAAATGTATAAATCTTGCAATTAAAGATCAAGGGAATGAGACAGGGAAAAGCAAATGCACATTTAAATGCCAAGCCTGTAACTGACTGATCACTACCAATAAAACACCAATCACTGTTTGATGGGAAGCAAGCTGCAGTTAAACAATGACCAACAGATAAGTAAAACATGACACATCAGTCAATTTAATTTAATAAACTACTGTAAAAACCTTACTACAGATATGAGTTTGGCCATTTTTTTCATCTTGACATTTGTTTGGTTTCTGTCTTTCAAGCGGCGTAAATGCTAGACTATCCTTTGTACAATTCAGCAACCAAAAGGCATAGTATTGATTACTTTTATTAAAAGTGTCAATTTACTCAAGTAAAAGGAGTAATAGTAATAGCCTTGATGTGAAGGGACTGAGGTCTTGGAAAGATTTTCTCTCCAGAGTATACAGTTGTGACCTGAATTATGATAACACAGTAGGTTGTTGATCCTTAAAGGTTTACTTGGAAGAGGGTTTTAATGTCCTTAAAGGCTACTAGGCATATTTCTACCTCGCTGTCACAAGAGTTTTTTCTGTTATCCTTGTGGACTAAACCCAGCAAATTCATAAGTTTATTTTACAGACACATAGACTAAAAACAGGAGCCAGTAACAGGTAATCTGAAAAAAAAAATAGGACTCCCTTGTTCACATTTGTGTGTATGTGTGCATTCCAGGGTCTTCTTACTGAGGTTAGTTCCCTCACTTGTACAATTCTGAGTACTAACAAAAGCACTCTTTTTTCACCCTCTTTGTCTTTCACAACACTGGTCCCCGCCTCATCTTCTTTTTCCATCCACCAGTGAAACATTGCTCCAAATCTCACGATACCCCCACCCTAGATTCAAAGACACTCAACTGCATTATCTCTACAGTCTACAGTGAGACACCTTTAAACTCAGTGCTAGGTGTACTTCAGGGAAAAATCAGTCGTAAACTCCATCTAGCATGCCCTGGTGTTCTCAGTAGCCTGTTTCTATTTAGGACTGTTTGTCTTCTGGTACCCTGGAAGTTCTCGGAATTCCAGGCAGAGGTCAATGGCATCTGTCTCACTTCTAAGATGGGCAGACATTTCTTTGACACCGATTAGCAGAAAGTAAAGGATGCATTCTCTTGCCACCCCTCTCTCCCTCCCTAAGTAAGCGCACAAGATAATGAAGATGTAATTCAATAAACATAACATTACCAGCGGCAATGAGTATGACAATCTATTGCAGAAACGTGAAAACGATTTACCTGGCTTATTTTAACTGTATTTAACATGATCCACTGCAACACTCCTCAACACTGCTAATGTTGTACAGCAATAACTTGTGCACACAACATATGAATCTTGCCCCACAAGACAATATTTTGTTCGACAAAATACAATCTAGTTCCCACAACATAATAACTTGTGTTTACAACATAATAACTTATTCCCACAACAAAGGAATGTTGTCCCACAGAATAATAAAAGGCCATTATTTTTTGGGCTTCGGAATTGAGATGTTAAATTAAGGCTTAAAGGTATGAATGTCTTATCAGTGTATAAAAATGAAACATGCAACAATCATTAAAAAAGTTTATTAGTAATCCCTTTTACCTTTCTTTTTGGTGCCAATACTCTCCTCAGTGTGTTATTCCTACTTTTTTTTACTAAACAAAATCACTGCAATTATGATCACTAAAATGTATCACAGCGTATTCCAGAATGTCAGGGGAGTGCATTGTCTTTTAAATGGCCTTTCGTTACTTTGTTACTTCATAAGAATAAAGTAAATTGAAATGAACTTTAAAGAATTCAATAAAAATGCAGAGTTTTTTTTAACATTAACTCTAATTAAATGAGATTTAAACACAATGTCAATGCAATATATTCAGTGAATTGCTCTAGGAGTTTTCATTTCTGTAAGATCTTCACTACCACAGTATATATGAATGCAGCCTTTCTCTGGTTGAAATCTTTACATAAATAAAAATACCCTTTTCTTCACATGAGACTTTTCACCCACAGACTGGCTGAAAGTGTTTATATCTGGAGGCATACACAGCAGGTCTGTCAGGGTAGTCGAAGCAAAAATGAAAGAACACTGGAGACACATGGAAATTAGGCAGTATGATTGTGCCAGCAAGAACTCAGATTAAAGTTATTCGTGAATGCCGAAGGCTGGTTTTAAGCTACAGGCTCGAATGTCAGGTCTAATTTGATTTTGCTTCATTTTATTTTACAAACACATGCACATAATTTTGAAACCTACCTAAAATTTCTAACATTATTGCATATTTATGCTACAATCACTTATTATTTCCAGTATGGCTAAGCAATGTGTGTCACATCTACTCATAAATCGAGCATTGCATTTAATTCTATTCTTTTATAGAGCTGCCACTAAGATCTACTTCCAACCTTATTTGACATTTAATCTTCTTACTAATAAATTGTCTTTACAATATTCTGAATGTATTTAGTAATTAATGTTAGAAACATCAGGATGTCAAGCCAGTTTTTAAGTAGACATTTTTCTAAAACATACCCTACTTATACAAACAGTAACCAGTTTGTAATACACCATGGATACAGAAGGTTTCATGGCTAATGTATCTCTCCAAAAGTAAAATAATGAAAGTGACACTTTGAAAAGAAATGTACAGTATACTTTTAGCTTTTCTGTACAGACAAAAAGAAAAAAGTTAAGTGGTGTGCGGTACCTAAAAGTACCATAATGCATGATATAGCTTTGAAATATTAATGCAAAGCTTATGTCCCCCTTCTACCTGTTTTCTAACAGGTTTAGACACAACCTATCTTGGCAGCATTGCATGCAACGCAGGAAACAACACTGGGACAGGGCGTTAGTCCATTAAAAAGCACACTCACTGATGGTAGGTCAAGTCAGAATTCTCCTATTAACCTAACCTGCACACTTTTCAGATATGGGAGAAAACTGGGCACCTGCAAAAAACTTACACATATATGGAGAGAATGTGCAACCTCCACCCACCATTGTTCCACCATGTCAAACTAATGTAACTTTAAATGTTTAAATATTCTATCCATTGTTACAGCTGCTTAATCCAGTTCAAGATCATGGAAACTGGAGCTTAACCTCTTAGCGTTAGGTGCAAGACAGAAGCTAAACTTAAGACATTGCAGCAGTGATTTACATTGCTCAGACACTCATATATCCATACTCACTCATACTAGGCCAATTCTGGGCTGCTAAACATACACTGACATTTGGAAAGAGGTGTAGACACTATCCAGATAATGACATTTGTGGTATAGCGGGTCCACAGCTCAGAAAATGGATGTTTTAATGAATAAATAATTGGTTACGCTTGTACTGGGGAGTGGATCAGGTGAGAGTGATCTGCTGTGAAGACACCTCGTCTCCTGGTTAGTGAAAGGTAGTCTGTCGGCCGTGCGTTACCTTACCAGCACGTGCAGGTGGTCTGATTGTCTCAGGATTAGCCCAGGGCAGCAATCAGGTGATCACACCTACAATTGCTCTCCAGTATATAAAAAAGGGGAGCGCAAGATAACAGGGGATAGAAGAAAAAGGGATAAAAAAGAGACAAATAGAGCAGAGGTTAAAGGACGGGAGAAGAAAAGGGTGGGAAAGAAAGCAAGAAGATGTAGAGAATGGAAGCGGGTGGGCAGGAGTAGAGCCCCAAGGAGGAACGTGCTGCCATCTCTCAGGAGTTGGTTGCTCCTGTGGAGCAGCTTGGGAGCAGGAGTGACCATTACTGGTGGTGCTTTTGTCAGGTGGAGCCAATGGCAGCAGTAGAAGTAGAGAGCGCCCATGCCGGATGGAGTCAGGACTGGCAGAGGTTTGGGTGGAGCAGGGCTCAGTGGATGCCCTCAGATGTTGTGGGATTGGCGGCGGAAACATGGGCAAGATGAAATGGGCGTTTGCACCTGTTGGTCGACGTCTCCCTAGGCTGTGATATCTAAATAGGATAAGCCGGAGAGGCGTCAGTTTAAAAGGAAGGCACCAGGGCTACTAGTTTCCTGCACTGTTTTTTTTTTTTTTAAAACCTTGTTTTCTTGTTTTTAATGGATTTTCTATTTATGGGATTTTAACCTCCACAGTTCACTTTACTTTATGGACTATTTATTTATGGACATTTTTGAAACACTACGCTTTTTGGAAACCTTGATTTGGGAAATTGTTTTTAATAAAAGCACTTTTTCACCATTCCCTTGCTTGGTGTGTTCATCCTCATCTTCTCAGCTCATGCCTGTTATGACTATCGACGGTGTCGGGTTCAAGATGCTCCCAAAAACAAAGAGGGAGCATGGAGCCAACAAGCACTGTCACAACAATGGGCTGAGATTCAAACCTAGGACTCTGGTCCTGTGAGGCAGCAGTACTAATCACTACACCACTGTTATCCTTACAATATTTATAATATTATTTGTCATTATTTTACATTTACCCTATTTAATTTACAAAATTACAATGGATTACACTTCTTTAGATATTGATTTCTTATCACTAAATTGAAACAGAAATTAAGTACTAGCATTACTTTTAGTACTCTACATTGCAAAATCAGTAGCTCACAAACAAAAAACACAAACTTTTCCTTATATTCTGCTCTACAGCATGCATTTCACACTTCACAAGACACTGTTCAATCAAGTGTACAATGCAAGTAGACAACAAAGACTGCAATGGCACCTCTCAATTGCAGAAGTTGATGTCATGTGTCAAAAGAGCAGGAACAGTAAAGGTAAACTAAATTGGCTTAGTAAGAAGGGGCTGGTTGATGGGGTTGATGGTAAAAAATGAATAACAAAAAGCTGCATATTCCACACCTACTTTTAGCCCAGAGGGCCTGACAGCTTTCATCTCCACTCCAGTAATCACAGCCAAAAGTGGAAACAGCATTCCATTTCTTGAATGTACTGCAATGAAGTTGCTGGCAAATTTGTTAACTGCTAGAACCCAAACTCCAATCTGCCCCAACCCCCAGCATTGTGGAGATGATTGCACTTAACCACCCAGATTTAAATTTATTGAGCCGTCCATTTGCTGATAGCTTGTAGTGGAGGCAGTCCACTTCTCAAAGCCCATAGACAAATACACCTTTCATACTAAAACAAACAAAAAAAAAAATCCAACCTACTATCAGAAGCAAGGCAACTACAAACAGAAGACTATGATGAGCTATAAAACTAGCAATAACAAATATTATATTCAGTTCAACATAAATCGTAAGCTTCAAAATTATTCAAACTCCAACATGCTGTACTTTTATGTGTTCCTCAATCGTACTTGTTAAATATGCTAAAAAATGTACTAAGAAGACGATAATAAAGTTGCCTCTAGTAAACATAATTCTGAATTTCTGAACGGTGCTCCATGACAGAAAGCTCCAGCATCACTAGTTGTCTTGGTTTTCTTTGTGAACTGCTGATGTATTTTGAGATCAGATAACAACAGTTAAATTGGGCTGAAGGCTGAAGACTGTGATGCTATATACAATGAGCAGCATTGATTTTCAGCTTGGAGCCAACTGTGGACTTGGACGTGAACAGCTGAGACAATAGTGTGTGCAGTCAAGACTTGGAGGTTTCTTTTTTATTTCAGGCATAAGCATCAACATATTAAATGTCAACACACTGAAAGTCCAAATGGAAACTGAAGCAGAAAGGATGCAGAATGAGTTTATGTACACACATCGCATATCTAGTTGACAATGTACTGGGAAACTGAAAAGGTGGATGTACTTTGGCTCCTTAGCTATATGGTTAAAAAAGAGGACTTTGGCAGTTCGGAGGCTCTGAGATTCTAGTCATGTGTTTAAAGGTTTACTCCTTTTCTAGAAGACTTGTTTAAATAGGGAATGTCAGAAAAAATGGACTGGTCAGGCATATAAATAAATAAATAATAATTAAAAAAAAATAAAAAAACTGAGATTAAAGGTCTGATGACTAGAGTAAAAGTGTAGAAACCAGGTAAGAGTTAAGAAAGGAGGATGGGAGCAAGGGTTAGCAACAGAGAGTGCTAGAGGACTTGAATCCTTCTGAATATTCCAAATTCTCAGCAAACAGGGACTCAGCTAGTTACTTGGTTTGTTCATTTGTTCTTTCTATTTATTGATCTAACTATCGATCTATCACACACTGCCATTCCACTAAGACTTACAAACAGTGTACTGGCTCACTCTGCAATTTCTGTGTACAATGTGATTCATAGTTGGGATCATTAATATTCACAAATGCTTTTCTTTTCCATGTCTTATCTTTCTGAGCAAACATAAAAATGGGCCTAATGTTGAAATTCTGGTTAATATGACCATGAGACATATTCAAAACAGTCACAGAGATAGAACTTTATAAATTTATATAACCATTTAAATGCGTCTTTAGGAAATTCTTGAAAGGCTACTGTGATTACTAGTTTCTTGCAATCAAAACTTCATGGGAGCTTTAGAGAGATCATATCCTGATGCTGTTAAAACATAATGGGAATCCTGAACCTGGAATTTGTGTTTGTTTAGAGAAGCCCTTTTTATACAATATGGTAGTACTATTCTTCACTCCTGTCCATAGCATGTTAGCAATTGTTCCTGTGATGCTAAATTTCTAAAATATAGAAAATGATCCAAGACTGATTTAACTACAGATTTTGTTGCAACAAACCCCAAAACTGTTATGGTCACTGCCCTTGTAATATAAGTATTAATCATTATGTGCAAAATGTGATCCCTCAAAAGGATGGTGTGTATAACTTGCAGAAATAACTGGATACTACTGTGTAGTAAACTGCTAAAAACAATTCTTACCTTCTGGTCTGGGCTTTGGTCTTTCTAATCCACCATCCTGCATCAATTCAAAGGAGAAGGAAACATTGTGTACCTAACAGGAAAGAAAGAAGAATAAAATTCAGGAAATGCGCCCATACTTCTACTGAATTAAATTGATGTGAAGAAAATTACGTTTGCTATGTAATGCTATACAGTATATAAGCCCATTTTCAAGTTTGATACCACTTAAGCCTGTGAAACATACAAAACATGTACTGTATATAAAAAAAGGTTATTTAAGCTACTCATATACTTGCATGACCTTACAAAACTGAAAACAAATGTAATGCAACTTATATCAGCTTCTTTCATCCATCAAATAAGCATGTATGGTGCAAAATATTTTTCTTAAAAATTAACAGTTTAGTCCATTGACTAAGATATTGGAGCTTAAATCATAAGACTGTCAGTTCAAACACCAGATCTAACTAACAGTGTGACCTTTGGCAAGTCACTTATCTTGCATATGCTTCAATTACTAAATAAAAAACACAGATGTATATATAAGGCTACTTTATGTATATTTTATTTCCAAGACATTTTCATAAGGCAGCTAGCACAGAACCTACAGCACTATAAACCTTACTCTGATGGTTTTGCATCCTTCTGCTATTTTGTTTGCTAATAGTGTGTCATTAACATAGAAGCTGATATTCACATGCATTTAAGCACTTAAGATGAGGACACTCTTTTACCTTGCCAAAGTGTACGCAAGTGAATTATCATCTTTGAAAATGGTTACACCAATGTGATGAGTGTAGATTGCCAAGGACAGCATCGAGCACTGATGGAGAAATCATAAGAAACCAGGGACAGCCTTCTCACTACAGAATTGTAACAATTGAAGAATTTGCATTACACTTAGGAAAGGTCATCGATTTGTAAGTGATGATGAGCAACTGCTCATCAAAGTTTTTTTTTTCTGCCAGCATTCAAATGTTTATAGACCACTGGTAAAAAATGTACTAAGAAGGAAGTTTTTAGTGATCAAATATCTATTGAATCAAGACAAACAGAATAAAAACACATTTGTGATAACTTTCAGGATCATATAAGTGAAAAGATAGCCCTCCACTGACACACACTTCTGCCTTGTGAAAAAGTTGGAAGATGATTAACCGGATAATGCACATCCACAAGACAGAAGAAGGCAGAAAGAGAGAGAGAGTGACAGACAGACAGACATACAGAGAGTAGAAAAGTCCAGAAGAAGTAAGAGAAGAGGAAACAAGAAAATATGGACACAAATTATGTTAGAGAAGCCTATTGATAACAGATAATCAGAGACATATGACAAAAAAGAAAAGACAAAAGAATATGTTGAACATTGGTCTAGGGGCATTTACACAGCGGTAATGTCATAATGAGCATCTGATAGGCCCAAAGAAAAACATTTAGATGGAGATACAGTTAGGTCCATAAATATTTGGACAGAGACAACTTTTTCTAATTTTGGTTCTGTACATTACCACAATGAATTTTAAATGAAACAACTCAGATGTAGTTGAAGTGCAGACTTTCAGCTTTAATTCAGTGGGTTGAACAAAAAGATTGCATAAAAATGTGAGGGAACTAAAGTATTTTTTTAACACAACCCCTTTATTTCAGGGGCTCAAAAGTAATTGGACAAATTAAATAACTGGAAATAAAATGTTCATTTCTAATACTTGGTTGAAAACCCTTTGCTGGCAATGACAGCCTGGAGTCTTGAACTCATGGACATCACCAGATGCTGGGTTTCCTCTTTTTAATGCTCTGCCAGACCTTTACTGCAGCGGCTTTCAGTTGCTGTTTGTCTGTGGGCCTTTCTGTCTGAAGTTGGGTTAAGATCAGGTGACTGACTTGGCCATTCAAGAATTTCCCACTTCTTTGCTTTAATAAACTCCTGGGTTGCTTTGGTTGTATGTTTTGGGTCATTGTCCACCTGTATCATGAAATGCCGCCCAATCAATTTGACTGCATTTAGCTGGATTTGAGCAGACAGTATGTCTCTGAACACCTCAGAATTCATTTGGCTGCTTCTGTCCTGTGTGAGTGGCTTGCACCTTGCAGTGCCCCCTCTGTATTTACTTTCATGCAGTCTTCTCTTTATGGTAGACTTGGATATCGATACGCTTACCCCCTGGAGAGTGTTGTTCACTTGGTTGGCTGTTGTGAAGGGGTTTCTCTTCACCATGGAAATGATTCTGCGATCATCCACCACTGTTGTCTTCCGTGGACGTCCAGGTCTTTTTGCGTTGCTGAGTTCACCAGTGCTTGCTTTCTTTCTCAGGATGTACCAAACTGTAGATTTTGCCACTCGTAATATTGTAGCAATTTCTCGGATGGGTTTTTTCTGTTTTTGCAGCTTAAGGATGGCTTCTTTCACCTGCATGGAGAGCTCCTTTGACCGCATGTTGTGTGTTCACAGAAAATCTTCCACATGCAAGCACCACACCTCAAATCAACTCCAGGCCTTTTATCTGCTTAATTGATAATGACATAACGACAGACTTGCCACACCTGCCCATGAGATAGCCTTTTAGTCAATTATCCAATTACTTTTGAGCCCCTGAAATGAAGGGATTGTATTAAAAAAATGCTTTAGTTGCCTTATATTTTTATGTAATCGTTTTGTTCACCCCACTGAATTAAAGCTGAAAGTCTGCACTTCAACTGCTTCTGAGTTATTTAATTTAAAATTCATTGTGGTAATGTATAGAACCAAAATCAGAAAAAATTTGTCTATCCAAATATTTATGGACCAATTTATGGATAGTTAATTACCAAATTAGATTTTTTGTGTGCTGGTGGAGCCACGTGTATAACGCCACACCACAGCATTCACAGTAAAACTTGCCATATGAACAAAACTAGAAATGTGCGTAAGCACAAAAAAATTCAGATGCATAAAACTGTGCATAAGCAAAATTGTACGCACTTTCCCGTTATAAATCCCAATTAATGTGAATTTTAACACACATGCCTACAATCCACCCCGACTGCTTCCAGAATTTTGCCTATTAGAATATGCAAATCAATATAAATAGCCCCTTCTGTTTAAGTGTATTGTTAAAAGACAATGGCAAAAGCGAATATGAAACGGAGGTCCTGCTCAGTGAAGTGGAGGCACGGAAAAACAAACTATTTTGTGGCTTAAGTAGTGGTATAAGAAACAAAGGGAAATTGATGGAGTGGCACAGTATGGCGGAGGCACTCAAAAGTTCACATTAAGAAAGCCGCACAGTGCCTGAAATAAATAAGAAGTGGTTAGATATTAAAGTCGACATTAAAAGGAGAATTGTAGCCCACCGTGTGAGTGCCAACACCACTGGAGGAGGTAGTGGAATTCCAGAGCTCACTCTGTTTGAGCAACTTGTTGCTGCACTTATTGGCGAGACACTTGTACCCAGCATTTTACCAGCGGGTGAGGGGGAGATTTAATTTTTTTTCGCTTACCATTATACACACTTAATGTAAATAATTTTCACATTTAATAACATAAACAAGCTGCAGCAGATGATTATTACTTATTCTGTTTCAGAAAATATTACAAAAGGAGACCCCTGTGCTTGGGACACGATACCAGGCAATTATGGTGCTTCTGTGCCGAGCACATCTTTGGGCGCAGTCTGTGCACACAACCCTGCCACAGAAACTGCCAGACGACCATCTGCCCTTGTAATGACGGACTGACACTATTTTGGACTTACAAAATGCAATAGTGGATACTGCAAGAGATATGGAAAAATGAATATTTTGCTAATTACATTCAAACGAAGTTGTAAGGCTGTCCAATTTGGCTGATCATTTGATGGGTCAGGTTCATCGTACCGCATTTCTTCAGGTACAGGCAAGCCACGATTGTGTGCCACATTATGCAGTATACTACATGCTTACATATTTTGAAACACTTTCTGTGGACTGTGGAACAGCACTCCACCAGTCTTATCCAGGCAACACCAACAGCCCTTAAGCTGCTCTACAGTACATTCTGCCACTGACCAAGCCTGGGAGTGGAGGTCATTATACCATCACTCTTGTTTAGTCAGTGGGTTGGCGAATGACGTGAGAAGACATGTCTTCAGCTGGTACCCGCATCACTAAGTAATCGTGTTATATGGTTACATCATACAGATAACTTTGACCAAAGGGGTAATATTAAATGTCTTATCTTACTGAGAAGCTAGCCATTCCACACAACACCATTTTCAAGTTTGATCCCAACACTACTATTTCTCACGGTGAATGAATCATGAGTTGAGCCAGGCCATCATGCAACAACATTAATGAGACACATTTTCACATCACCAATAATGTGCACATTAATTGAATGGAAATGCTTTCTATTTACATTAACAAATTCATTCTCTGAAGGTACCTTTATTGCAATGTGAGTGCAGTTGACTGCTCCAATTACATTTGGAAAACCAGATGTTGCTGCAAATTGAGCTTTGCTTTTTGTCTTATCAACCACAGCATAAGGAAATCTTTTATATCTGGATGACAAGCAGATAATACCATCCCATAGAGCCGGTATGGTTTGACTCGGTGATGACTGAGAACCACCCGATCGGTCAGCTAGTTCATGATGAAAAGCCACTTTGGCTAAAAACCTGAGAGTGGACATAACTTGCAAAGGAAATGATTGAAAACAATTCTTCAAAGTCTGCCTTTGTAAAGCCAGCCCCAGTTCAGCATATAGCTCCAAAAGGACAACTCTTGGAAATCTAAATTGACTTAGTAGCCAGCCATCATCATGGGACAAAAAATCAGTATGATCTCTAAATATGCACTCTCTTCTAATTCTTCCATTTGCGATGTCTTCTAACAATGCTAAAGCTGCCACAGTAGCTGGAATAGTTTGGCTATTTCATGCACCACTATATTGTTACTGATTGATTACAATTAGGTGCCTTAAATTTGTAAACGATATGCAATTAATTCTGGTTTATTTGATAAATCCCGTATTATGGATGTAAATCTAAAAAAGAAAGGGAAACCACACAGAAACTTTAGCGCTGCTTTGATGTTGGGTACTGCCCGTTTACAAAACTGAACAGAAATGTGCATACGCATGGTCTGAGGCTGCTGTGAAAATGTGCATAACATTTCACCATGTTTAGTGTTTATACATCTCACCCTGAGTGTGGAAATGGGCTTACACAACATTAGTGATTCAGGTTTTTGAATGAAGTAGTGATGCAAACCTATAAACATATTTTTAAAAATAGTTTTACATGATATGGACCTGTGTATGTTTAAGGGGTAACAGAATTTCAAAATAAAAAGCTTACTGCCTGTGACATTATTTGAAACAAGTTGCCTTTTCTGTTGGCAATAGGACCCTCCATTACCAACTCATCTGATCAAATGTTTTGAAAGTTTCAGACTGGCTGCCCATCACACTATTTCATACCAAAGTATGCTGATGGGTGACCTCATATTTGACCCAGCAACACCTTTACAGAAGAAATGATATTCAGTTTTATCAGTTTATTACCTACGGACATTATAGCAAATTGATCATCTTTATTACATGACCAGATGACAGTCTCATATTTGCACAGTTTCAGCAATCCCAACCTGCCTACTGTATTACAGTAAGAATGAGACCTGCTGTACTTCAAGCAAATTTCTCAAACCTGCTTAATGCAATTCAGTGTAGCAGGGCACTAAAACCTCTTGCATCACCACAAGGAAAATGTAAAACCCTGCATGGGACACCAGTCCATTACAATGCACACACATGTACACCCCCATTCTCACCTGACCAAACTAGAATTGTTAATTAACCTCACCTACAACTCAGGATGTGAGAGGAAAACCCTCACAGACATTGAGAGAACATGTACATTCCACACAGGCAATGCAGGTATGCAATTTTAACCCAGGATGTGGACTCATGAGGAAGCAGTAGTAATCACTAATCTTCTACTTTTCTGGAATTTAATACTGAACGGGTTGATTCCTAATGTGCCCCCAAAAAAACTTTTAATCAAATAAGCGATTCTGGAAAAACAGACTGATTCTCATTAGCTAGGTTTTCATATTTGCCTTTCTTTTCCTTTAGCATAAACTAGTACACATTCAGGCAAACTAATAGCAAAATTAAAATTGTATTTACTTTATACTGTGAAGGCTATTAGCCCAATTACTCAAATGTATCCAGTAAAGAGATTTCTCTTGTTTATTATCTACTGATTTTATTTTGTCTTCAGATTTTGATTAGGTATGTTTCATATCTGTGGTATGTATATAGAATGTCTTGCCATTCATCTTCATTTTCTAACTGCACTTTTCAGTTACTCAGCAGTTGATTCCAGCCCATCATGGAGTAGTCCTGTGCTCACCCACAACAAGGCAGTTCACCACTGCCAATCAATGTGTCTGACCTGCAAATATTTGGGCGGTGGGAAAAAACTGAAAAACCAAAAGACAAGTAACACATATGTGAACACTCACCAGATGGTTACAAAACACAGGTTATCAACAATGAGAGGTAACAGTATTAACAATTGTGACCTTTGCCCCTTGAATTGCTACTAAGTGGGACTGTTGTTCAATTAAAAAAGGTAATTGTGATTAATCATGGAACTAAAATTTTTAATCAAAATGATCTGCATATCAATAGCAATTTATCATATTTCCTTCAAGAATATTAATATTTTTCTATTAAGCAGAACTAACTTGGTGACTAATTTCTAATACAAAACATTTTTAGTAATCACATGCCCATGCATATTAAATTATTCTCATCAGCCCAAATGGATGGAAATATTATCAGTTTGCACTAATTACTACTTAATTTTATTGACTACAGCATAATATAAGCTAATTTAGCCTATAATGTAGGCTACAGTGAGTAACATACAATGAATTAAATAACAACAACATACCATGCCTGCTTTGAGGGTTGTCTGAGCGAGGTATAAGGAATCGAGTGATTTTGCTTTTTAGCAGTTCAGACATGGGTAGCACCTGTACTGTGCTGTTTCAGGTCACATATCCCTCCATGGCAAACAAAAGAATTCACAAGCAAGTGTATTCATCGTCAGTGATAAAGCTGACCCACAGACACTTTGACTCCTATTCCAACCTGTACCTCAACAGTCTCTTTTAGGGGAAGACTTAGATTAGCAGACATCACTATAGTAATGTTTATAGTACCGTCTTGTTCTGGATTTTCGGCTATGCTGTGTGATGTGACTTTTAATTATTTTTACTATTAATGTGTGAACACAGCATAATGGCAAGGATGATGCGAATGTGCAGTGCTTGTCAGTCTAATATTAGCACGACACTAAAATGAAACTCATTCACTTTGTTAAAACTTATTTGCAGAAATATTAAACTGATTAATAACATGCATTAATGGCAATTAATCAGCAGTTTTACTATTAAGCAATAATATAAAAAAGAATAATTCATTTCAGTCAGCCTAGAAGATACCAGTCTATAGTGGTATGTGGCATACCAGTAGAAATGAGATACGGGTGAAAATTTGTTAAAAAAATTTCATAAATCATTTTTACTGCAGTTTAGTAAATCGGGAAGGTGCCTTTTTTACTTGTCAAAAAAATAAAGCACATGTTTCAGTGGCATGGTGAGGAGTGGATGCTCTGTTACCTTCTGACACAATGCGGTATGCAGCAGTACAACTGTGAAGATAGCAAAAGAAGGTGAAGAAGGAAGAAGTGGAGACTAGAGGCTGAAATAGCTCTGAATGATTGCTTTTAAATGACAGACTGAGAAATGATGTGAAGTCACATGGAGATGATACTGAAAGACTCACTCACTGCACCACAGACTATATTAACTTTTGTGTCAACATTGTGGAACCATCAAAGTCTGTGTTGCTTTCCAAACAACAATCCTTGAATTATTAAGGAGCTAAAAATATTCCTGAATGAGAAAAATAAAGCATTCAAATGTGGTGGCAAACAGGCGCTGAAGGACACACAATGAGTACTGAAGAAAAAGAAGCCTACAAAACTAAAACAGAAAACAAACTCAAAAGGAATAACATGGAAGATGTCTGGAATGGACTGTGTATAATTATTGAACTCAAGCAATCCAGGGCTCAGGTGCTAGAAGGGGATGTGGACAAAATTAAAGTACTGAGCCACTTTTTTTTTTTTTAAACAAATTTTCCCTCCCACTGCCATCTTTTTCCAGTGCCGAGTCTCTCCACACCATTCCTACTACATCAATAATTCCTATGCTTAACTGTACATAAATGATGACCAAGTGAATTGTTTTGATATAAACTGAAAATGACTTAATTTTAGACATTTTTACATATTTTTATATCTATAATTTGATATATATGATTACTGTACAAGAGTTTGTAAAAATCATAACGTATAATTTTGCTTATACAATGTAGCTCATCCCTACCACTCTGAACTCTCTTATTCAACTGGATATACAAAGGTCACAACGTACTGGTGTCTCTGGACTTTCTGCAACTGCTGTCAGACATCTTTAGTTCATCCACAATACACCACCCTTTACTGATTGGTGCATACTGTCTCTTGACATAGCAATGCTTCTTGGACTACTCTACTCTGGTTTTCCACAGGATTACACTAAATCTACTATCTGCCTTATATATATATCACTGCTTTCATCCAGAGCAAAGGCACTAAGATAAAAATGTTACAAATCATTTTTTACCTGTTTTATTGAACCATAATGAAAACTGCCCCTTTCCTTCCTAGCAGGAATGTCACCACAATGATAAGAGTGAGAATAAATAATTATGTGTATAGAGAATGAAACAGCAATAGCTGTTTTCACTAAGCACAGAAGTACATTATTGGTGCTTTTATCTAAATTTTCATTTGTTGTGCCAAATCACACTATTTATTAACAGAATCTCATAAATAGATATTAAAAGAGAGCAAAAGCCAACGTGTGAAAACTAACTAGCAATACTTTGACAATAAAAAATGGAAGCAAGCACACATAATATCAAATCAAATCAAATTAAACAAAACTAAGATAAGCAGCTGAATGGTTAGACCAGCTGCTTCACAACTCTAGGAGCCTGTGCTTGAATACTGGTTAAATCCTTGTCTAAGTATAATTTGCATGTTATACTCATATCCATGTGTCTTTCTCCTACATTCCTTAGATATGGTGTGCATGTAGGTTGAATCATGATTTAAATTGGCTTCAGAATGAGTTGAGTGTGGCTGAGAGTATGAGCGTGCCCTGCCGTGTGGCATCTTCCAGGGTTTGTTTCTGCATCACATCAATTGCTATAGAAATAGGTTCCTGTGCACTGTGACCGTGTAACAGACCAAGTGGGTTTACAAAGTAGATGGATGAACAGTTCAAGAATGACTTCCTCACCATGACAAACATGTAAAAGCTATTCTAGCACAGTAAATGGTTTCACTATTCCAAAATGTTGAAGAATGACTATATTATCTCCTCCTTCCCCATCTCTACTTTTTTTTCTTATAATTCAGATGGCAAGGCAGTCATTATGTAAAAGAAATGCAGCATGCACTACCAAACTGTAAGAATTAAGCCTATCTGCAGACATTGCCTTGACTTAAAGCATACTGTAGGATCAATGTTATACAATGTGATGAATGTTTTTCCCATCAAACTCAAATTCGACAGCTCCTAAATAACCATTAATATGCCTGGTACAACTTCCAAAGGGATTTTACCGGTTTCACTCTGGAAATAAAATAAAATGCATGGCTGTAATTGTGTAAAACATACCAATGTATATTTGTGATTTTTTTTTTTTACTTTAAATAGAACTACTCTATTGAAAGAGTTAGTGGATAAACAGATTGCACTGCCTTTAAATGGATTAGTCTGCTCAAGAGAATCTGCTTGGGTAAACACTTTGTGCAGTGCTACAAAAAGCAGACATTACAATGTTTACACTAATCTTAAAGAGGAGCTCAGTCAGCCTTAGCGTTGTCCCTGGTGAATTGTAGTGCATATCTGAGTGGTGCAGTAATGACTGTGTTTTGGCTGAATAGGCACAGTGAAAGACTTGCCCCATGCCCTAGAAGGAAGTGACTGGATTTTTTATTTATTTTCCTGGTTCATGAGAAAAGCTGCTGTGCATTCAGATCATAAGTACACTATGCTTCCTGACACAAAGTCTGCCTTACTAGCATTCAACACTCTCCCTAAGTAGACAAGGCCTCCAAAGTGCTTTTGGCAATAGCCTGCAACTGAAAACTTCATCACAGCGATTCACCTCAAGTCAGATGTCAAAAGAATTTTTTTTTTTTTTGTTAGCAAAACTTTTTCACAATTAGTTACTCTCTGGAATGTAACAAAAACATAATGGTTGCAAAATCCCAAATGCCATAGCCCTTAGATTTGTAAGCAGCCAAATGCAATACCATGCTCTACTATTTAGATTGTCATTCTTTAAGTTACAGTAGCTATTGTGAAGATACAGCTCACTGGCTATATCCGGCCATCTTAAATTTCATGCAGCCTGTATTGTTATTTTAAAATCAAAGTCTTTAATTATATCACTTTTTAAAGGTAAAGTTACAAGTTACAAAAAACAAAACACTGAGATTAATGAGTCAGCTCAAATATGATAAGATAAAACATAAAATATGGAAAAGACATGACTGGAATCCTGCCTGTATAGTGAGAAGCACAGTGGCACAGTGGTTAGCATTGCTACTTCAGAGCTCCATGAGACTGGCTTGCACTGTCAACCTGGTCACTGTCTGTGTAGAATTGGCACCTATCTCCCAGTGTCTGAATTGTTTTTCATTTCTGAATTCCAGTTTTACTTCCACAGTCCAAAAATGTAACATATTGGATTACTTAGTGACTACAGTTGCAGTTTTTGGGTGTTGTTTAAGTCTGCCTTTTGCTGGACTGCCTGCCACCCAACCTTTCAGGGTTTGGTCCTGTGCTGCACTCAGTTTTTATTCTACAAGTCACTGCTATCAAAAATTCATTAAAAAAAGAAAAACATTTTTGTTCTGAACTTGAAGTCGTAATTTCATAAATGTCTGCCATAGTAAAGAGATGTATAATAGATGTATATAGTAGGACATATTAGGATTTTATTTTTGTTACAGCAAAATATTTGCTTTATACTTCCTACATGTTTCAGGATGTTGTTAATGTATTCATTAATATCTGAACCTACATTAGAAAATCCTGGAAAATGTAACACAAGGGGAGTTCTGACTCAGGTATTTTAATTCAATCTATCCTTCCATTTTCAGCTACAGATTTCTCATGAAGATGGGGAATCAGAGGCCATCTATACCAGGCACAGAGTTGACAGGCAGGAACCAGTCCTAAGGCAAATAAAAGTCATAAATCAACCTAACCTTCTCTTCTTCCTCCTGAAAGATAATTGAACTTGGGTAACAAAAGCTATGAGACAACAGTCCACCATTTAAACTCTTTAAATGTATAATGATAAAAAGATTTTCTTTCAGCCCTCTAGGAGAAATAGCAATGCCAAACAGGTGAAACTAAGAAAAAATATTCTAATTGGATAGGCAACAATTTATTTTCAATTTAGACATTTATCAGTTTGGACTCATAGTGAGAGTTTAAATGCTTCCAACCTGAAAGAGACATGATGCTGATGGACTCTCAAAAGGCTGCCCTGTTTTTTTTTTTTAAGTTCTAATATATTATAAAGGTGCCTAAATGGCACTGCTAAAGCACTGATGCTCTAATATTGACTATTATGAGGAGTGCAGTGGGATGAGCAGGTGTGAAAATGAAGTCCACAGCTGCAGGCATATTTTCACCCACATGATCAGCATGAAATCTAACACTGTGGTGATATTGCTCAGAAGGGATTAGTTGCCATAGTCAAGAAACAGGTCACCTTAGTCTCAATCCATCCAAGTTAAATCATTCATAAAGAAAATGGGCAGTCCAAATGTTTAAAAAAAAACAAAAAAACCTGCAGCATCAACTTAATTAAAAGTAGAGGATTTATCATAGGCCAGATTTAGCTGCTCTTACAAGACTCTGAAAAATGAGTAGGACGATTACATTTGTTATTGGCGATGTTATTTCTAAATATTTCATTTCAAATAAATGAAAAAATTGTAGCTGAGCTTAACAACCCATAGCACTTTAAAACAATCGTGATAGCCAGTGCTCACTGTTTTTAACAGTTCCATTTCAAAAGCCCATAATAATTCCTTACTTCTCTCTTTAACTTTCGAAATTATTTCAAAATCATTATAAAGATGTGACTAAAAGAAAAAGAAAAATGAAGTACAGGCATGCTTTATATTAACTATATATACAAAGCATTTTTGTGAGACCAGATCTGGAGAACTAGAGGATATAGCCTACTGTGACTGGCTAAGGGAATTAAATATGTATTGCCTTGAATGAATCATTTTCCAGGTCTGAAAAATTCTCAGTGGTACTGATAAAATGAATCTGTTTAAATGGTTTTGATTAAATAGTGAATCACATACTCAAAGGTGGAAAGTAGGGAAAACTGCTTTCATTAATGGAAACTAGAAAAAATTCCTTTATACAAGGGGGGTTCTATGAATCAAGAACAAGCTGCCAAATCCATGTAGTGTGAAGTAGAAACCCAGTCAGCTTTGAGAAGTTACCTGTATGAAATATTGGGACAGTTTATACTGTAGTTATTAACAAACTATGCATGCCTGGTAGACTGAATGACCTCATTTTGCTTAATCATCAATACGTTTCAAATTTTGTAACAGCATGTAGTATCTGACAATCTACAATTTCTGCAAATATTCTGACTCATTGGTTCAGTGTTGAAGCAGGAAATAGTCACCATTTACAGACCCCATTTTATCCAAGTTTAGGGTGATGGAAAGGCAGAACCTGTCCCGACAGCATCAGGCACACTCATGGACAGACACACACAAAGTTTCAGATTATTACGTGCTGATGCCTCAACCATCCAAAGAATGGATGTCCTGTGTTCTACGCTTAGCCCAGAGAAGGCACCGTCTTTCTTGAGTCTGCACATTCTCCCAGTGTGTGCAGTGTCTTTCTGTGGGTGTTTTCCACTTATTTCACACACCCCATTGATGTGCCATATCATACTGGGTGTGGATATGTGTGTTTGAGTGTGCCCTGTGATTAACTGGTGCCCACACAGAGTTTTTGTCTTGTACCCAGTTCTAAAGGGACAGGTGCACCGGCTCCTCTGATAGAAACAGGCAGGTTAGAAAATTTATTTTAATTAATAATTCACCTAACTCACAAACTCAGTATATGATAATAGTAAAACCAGAGTGAGACATCGAGGATAACATGCAAACTTCACACAGACAGTCAGAATTTGGTTCCAGTTTCCTAAAGCAGTAAAACTGTAGCAATACCCATAGGAGTGTCCAGTAGGAAATATGTATGTTTAACATGCTGAACATTAAGAAATTCTACTGTCAAATTTTCAATTCAGTATAACATCCTGACTTTGTCAGAAATCTACAGACTTAAGGTGCATGTGAATTTCCAAACAGGATAAGGCAAGTACTTTTAGGATTCAGATAGATCCCTGAAACTATGAGGCACATCACATTACTAATATTTTGTATCATTATTATACAATTATTTTGCTGAGTTCTAGAGACTTATTAAATGCGATGCTGATGAATATATTTTCGTTTGTTTTAGGCAGTAGTGCTGGTCTAGGATGGTACACTAAAAGATGATGTTCTACATTAGACTCCAAGAAGATACAAAGATGAGAGTAAAGGTGTCATTTTGCCACAAAGACTATTATCCATTCAACCATCTTAAAAACTTGTTTCACCAATTTTGCCAGTGCAAGTGCTGGATTATATCCTAGCAGTAAGGAGGATAAGGCAAGCATCAACCCAGTCTGTTACATTCATGAATAATGGGCCAACTGAACACAGGGAAAACATTGAATGTCCACACTGACAGAGACCCAGGAAACAAAGCCATGCCACAAACAGTGCTAACCACTGTGCCTCTGTGGCACCCCATAAAAAAAGAGGTATTTTGTCATTTAAAAGAAAACTTGTTTTCAGATAAACCATTGCACTACAAATGAACTTTGAATATCACAAGATACAGTAATTATAGCATAAATAGGTCAACCCAAGATTCCCTTAACTTCTTACTTGTGTTCTGAAAAGTAAAGTAAAAGGAAACAGCATTTCTTGACTGCCTGACATTGTGCTGGCAAGGCTGCACAAGGCAAACTTTCTTTTGTCTAGACATGAAAACATATTTTCCTTGTAATTTTTTATTAAATGCAAACCATGCCCTCCAAACAATTCAGACCTTACACATAAATGGCAATAGCCTTGAACAAAATAAATGACTGAAAGAATGACCAAAAAGCAATTTAAAACAGACAAGAATTCAAAAAAGGTTTTTGTTCAAAGGCTTATACTATTTGGCATTGCATAGTGTCAGTCCTAATGTTTTGTGGAGTTTAGGAAATTGGACCATCGTTTATTTTTATTGTATATCAAATGTGATGTCTTTGCAACTCACATTCTCCTGTGTGAATGCCTGTCATGTACTGTAGATGCAGAGGCACTGCACAAATCAAGACACAAATGAAGGCTGACTTTGGGTTACAATGGGGCTAGAGAGCCTATGTTTGGAGACTTAACACTCACAGTCTAATTTTCACTGCTAAATAATTACATTTGTAGCAGGTTGTCACACCTTTACTACCAACTCAAAAACGTCAATTACATAAACTATGGTTGCAAGGCATGAACTAATGCCAAGAGAGATGCTAGACCATCACGGGGTACACTCACATAGATCAAATATTCATGTTCATTGTATATACAGTAAGTGAGGGCCTTTTTTCTATCAGTTTGATATTTTCATCCTTTATGTTTACCATAGCACAGACATTACATAACAGAAAGCAGAAATCAGCTAACATGGGGTAGACTTGCCTCATGACACTGAAAATCAGGCACATGCCTCATGTAATTCACAAGGCTACATATATTTCCCACTGTAGGAGCCTACAGTTTACCTTAAAAATCAGACTTGGCTATTCAGTCTTAACAGAATGCATTTGGATTATCACAAGAAACCTACACAAACACAATAGTGGTATGCAAATTCCAAACAGAAGGAAGTCATACTACTAGCTACAGACCGGCACAACCGGGCACACTGATACATGCACCCACACTCAATCACACTGGGCCATTGTGGAGTTTCTAATTAAACTAACACATAGTGTATATTTTTTGAATTGTGGTTGTTAAAATAGAGTACCCAGTGGCAAACTTTACACAGGTGGTGACGAGGCTGGGATATGAATAAAGAGGTTTGAAACTATAATGCAGCAAAATACTAACGAATGAATCCACTTGAATACCAAACAGCAATTAAATGTCAGATAAATATGCAGCCAAATTGGTCCGGTTTGTCATTCATTTGTCACCATTATTTAGAGACTATAGGCATGACGTAGTGAATAGACAGTGCTAGTAATTAGTAGCCATGGATCATCTTGGGTTTTTGCAAATGATAAACATTATACAGTTGCATGTTATTGTCTATCTGTTTAAATTTGTGAATAGTGCTGCCTACCTTCTGCTCAAAGTTCTCTGGAGTGAGAAAGAAGTTATACAGTGGAACAAAATAACCCTCCAGCAGACCCATGAGTAGTACCAGGTAGACACCATCAGCAAACTACAAAAGAAAAGAGACATTTCTGTAAAATTAGGTAGCATCCACACAAATACTGTATGAAGTTAAAGATTATAACACATAAGTAGGAGAGAAGCCATTGTTAAAACCAGCAGCATGGTCCTAAATATTTAAATTGTAAATTAAATAATAATTTTAAAACAATCAGCATAGAGCTACACACTTGTGTTTTCTATAGATATTTCTATCCCACATTCACTAAAATCTCTAGTCTTCACAATTCCTTTAACCTTATGAAAATGGAACACAAACAAGGAAAAACAATTTATTAGCTACACCTTTAAACATATTATCTAATCTGAATGTTAGCTAATTTGTACTGTCATCTCAGCCTGTTAATTTAATCCCATAATATGCTGTAAGCTTTTATGTTGAATTCCTTGTACATTTTCATGTATTGAATGAGCATGCATTTTGGGAAATGTGTTCTTGCTTACTCTGTTAAGTCTGCCATATCCGATGATGATTGACTAATTGAGTAGTCTTGGAGTTCTAAAGATTTTTCTTCAGCACAGATGTGCCAAAGGGATTTTTTCTTCTCTCAACTTACACACCATTTAATTGCTTTAATGGATAAAGACTGCAGGTCACAATTACATGCCAACAACTGCAAAATCGTTACTTTCGCTTTAGACTTTCTTGTGATTTATGTTTACAAAAATACAGTGTGTTTATGAAGAAACAAAGTCAAAATTATAATGAAAGCAGCAAAACAATAAAGTTAAATTCTTCGAAAATAATGTGAATTGCATTTTTAATTTTACAAGTTTTAGAAAGTCAAATAAAAATATAAAAAAGTCCTAGCTACATTTTAGAATGGTATTACTGTATAAGGTTGATAGATGTTTAGCATGAATACTCAAACATCTGCTTTGGGACTCAGCTGCCGCTTGCAGACCGGAGCAGTCCACTGCCTTTAGAATCAATGTTTTTCAGTCCAGTACTGTAATCTAATAAAGACTCAGCAAGTCATGCGTGAATCTTTTCAAATTAACTGGAAAATGGTTGAATTTGCATATCAAAAGAGATGACATTCAATACTCTTTTCCCCGGCACATCAGATATAGGTTGGCTTGTGCCAGTAAAATTGATTGTTGTAATTGAATATGAATGAAGTCGATTATGTCTCATTAGAGATAGTTATCACTTTACTTTATAGGATACATGTTTTTATTTACGAGGAGTTTACAGACAAACTCGTAAATAATCCAATCTGAAAAGATGACCACACAAGAAATAACATGTTACTGATGAACAGTCTCTGCACAAAACAGATTCAAATTAATAATAACTTTACTAATAACTTGAAAAAATATATACAATGTTTTAAAAGTTTAAGAAACATTACACTTTTTGTTTCTTTATAGATTGTATTTAGGGAGAACAAAAATCGAAGAAAAAAAGGATTTCAGAATATGCATGTAGAATACTTGTACTTGTATTGTACATAATTTAGCTGGATGATGTTTACAATTGGCATTAAAATGTGTCTCCACTGTTCACATTGTGTTCAGATGTAGAGACTTCCAACAAATGCCCAGGACTCTTGCTGTGTAAGATTTGGGGGTTTAATGTTCACTTGCATTTACCAGCACACAGCAGCTACTGACCTGCAGTTAGAACAGAAACCATCAACGTGAAATGACCCTAATGAAAAAAGTCATAAGAAGGTATTAGCTCAATTTTGAGTTCAGTTCACATTGCTTGTATGTGACTGCTCACACACAAGATTTTTGGGCTGTTTTCCTAGTTTGTCATTTTCACATACCCTTTATTTCTTTTAATTAATTGATAAAATACTATTATTACTAATTATTATTATTTTTACTTTGTGATGCCTGGTTAGCTCTTTCAACTCTGACTTCTGTTTTTTCTTTGTGCCCTCCTGGCTGTACATACACTCTTCTCTGGATAGATTACAACCAATCTACTGAAGCTTTATTTACTGGACACCTAATCTAGATGATGCTGAAAGCCTGTTCATTTCAAGGAATGATTAAGAGGATGCCTTCTTGCTTTTCACCAATAATTTTATTAAATAATCAAGCCTAAAAATAATTGTTGGAAAGAATATTTTAATATCTTGCACCTCCTTGCTAAAAATGGTCCAGAAATTGTAGTTTTGCTTATATTATAGTTTTGAAAGCTGAGTACACTATTTTTGCATTTTAATCTAACTGCACATTTAGTCCTGCAGAAATATTAACTAACACAACAAAACAAAGAGTAAACTGTATTTTACAACAAAGAATTTGCATTCCTTTATTCAGAATTTTAAACAAAGAGATGGCAGTGGAGTTTTTAACCAGATTGTTAAATGGAATCTTGGAAAGTGAGAGGATGCCTGATGAGTGGAGAAGAAGTGTACTGGTGCCAATATTTAAGAATAAGGGGGATGTGTAGGACTGCAGTAACTACAGGGAATAAAATTTGTGAGCCACAGCATACAGTTATGGGAAAGAGTAGTGGAAGCTCAGTTAAGAAGTGACATGATGATTACTGAGCAGCAATATGGTTTCATGCCAAGAAAGAGCACCATAGATGTGATGTCTGCTCTGAGGATGTTGATGGAGAAGTATAGAGAAGGCCAGAAGGAGTTGCATTGTGTCTTTGTGGACCTGGAGAAAGCATATGATAGGGTGCCTCGAGTGGAGCAGTGGAATTATATGAAGAAGTTGAGAGTGGCAGAGAAGTATGTAAGAGTTGTACAGGATATGTACAAGAGAAGTGTGACAGTGGTGATGTCTGTGGTAGAAGTGATGGATGCATCCAAAGTGGAGGAGGGATTACATCAGGGATCAGCTCTGAGCCCTTTCTTATTTGCAAAGGTGATGGACACATTGACAGACGAGATTAGACAGGAGTCCCAGTGGACTATGATGTTTGCTGATGACATTGTGATCTGTAGCGATAGTAGGGAGCAGGTTGAGGAGACCCTGGAGAGGTGGAGATATGCTATGAAGAGGATAGGAATGAAGGTCAGTAGGAACAAGACAGAATACATGTGTGTAAATGAGAGGGAGGTCAGTGGAAAAGTGAGAATGCAAGAAGTAGAGTTGGTGAAGGTGGATGAGTTTAAATACTTTGGATCAACACTATTGAGTAATGGGGATTGTGGAAGAGAGGTGAAAAAGAGAGTGCAGGCAGGGTGGAATGAGTGGAGAAGAGGGTCAGGAGTAATTTGTAACAGACAGGTATGAGCAAGAGTGAAAGGGAAGGTCTACAGGACGGTAGTGAGACCAGCTATGTTATATGGGTTGGATGTGGTGGCACTGACCAGAAAGCAGGAGACAGAGCTGGAGGTGGTAGAGTTAAAGATGCTAAGATTTGCACTGGGTGTGACGAGGATGGATAGGATTAGAAATGTGTATATCAGAGGGTCAACTCAAGCTGGATGGATGGGAGACAAAGTCAGAGAGGTGAGATTGTGTTGGTTTGGACATGTGCAGAGGAGAGATGCTGAGTATATTGGAAGAAGGATGTTAAGGATAGAGCTGCCAGGTAAGAGGAAAAGAGGAAGGCCTAAAAGGAGGTTTTTTGGATGTGGTGAAAGAGGACATGTAGGTGACGGGTGTAACAGAACAAGATGCAGAGGACAGAAAGATATGGAAAAAGATGATCCGCTGTGGCAAACCCTGACAGGAGCAGCCAAAAGAAGAAGTAGTTGATGGGGGACAGAAATGATACTGTCTGAACTGGGCACAATAGGAGATTACAGCACAGTAAAATGGACACCAATCAATCCAGAAAGACAACCTATGCAGAGCTACCTGTCATCCAAATCTGTATGTGTCTGGGATTTGGAAAGACAACCTATTCACTCACAAGGAGAACATAAATTCCACAGGCCTAGATTTGAATCAAGGACTCTGAAAGAGTGAAAACAGACTTTAGCTTTATCTAAGTTCTCTCTCTTTTTTCCTCTGATACATTAATAAATGTTTTTTCTTGCCTGATGTTTAGAAGAATATGTGCCCTGGCACTGAGCTGTGTCCTACCTCATATAAGTATGCTTTCTTTGTACTTCTTACATGCCATTATGAGAATAGGAGAGTGGCAAAGATTAGCAAGTAAGTGAAGAATTATAATTGGAAAGAAATGTAAAAACATATACAGTACTGGAAAATAATGAAGGTAGTTACTTTAAGGTCACATATTATGCGGCCTATTTTAACAATGATCTGTTATTATCACCTTTTAGAGCTTTTCTTTCTGTACTGGATTATTTTTCTGAACACTGGTAATGCTACTTTGTCTGAATGATCAGAGCAACACCTAAAATAGTTCTTGGTATTTTTTCAGAGAAAAAACAGCTAGAGGGATGTTTTCTTTCTATTAAAGAGGAACAGTTTATGTAACTAAAGCAGACAAACAAGGTAATGATGATCAGATCAAATAAGCAGGAGAGAAAAAAAGACTGCATTCACATATTCCCTGTGTCATATTTTATGTTGCATTAATGTCACAGGCTATAATCAAATTAAAACTGAACCATTGCATATTCTTTTTGTATAACCACATACTAAAGAAAGACGTATTTATGCAGCACATACAGACTTCCTCAGGCAAAATCTGGTCAGCAATTACAAGGCAATTCAAATTAGTTTTTGGCCACAGCAGGACATGGATGTGGCACATGATATTATATGATATAGCATTATTATTTGGTTTATTGTGATTATTAATGATAATAGTTCTTAATTTTGGTTCCATAAAAAATATCAGTTACAAATCATAAATTTAAGAACAAAGGATGTAAGAAAAAAAAATTAACAAAGGCTCCAGAATAATTTTTGTCTTTCCATTAAAAAAGTGAAATGTGCTCGTTTTGATTATTTAAAATGTGATTACAATCAATAATTTCAGTCATCTAAATAGTATCTGTTAAGCTACAAAAGGCTTATATATATTAATAAGAAAAATGAAAATATAAACTACATTATTAAATGACATACAACCTTAGAATATATTACTGTTAAATATTTTATGTTTTGTTCTTGGCCAGAGGTTAGACTTATCTAATTTAATATAATCGGCAGGCAGTTATATTATGAACATTATACCTGACTATATTCACTTAATTGAAGAAAACACCCTTTACGGCATTCACATCAGTTCTCATCAGAAGGATTCACAACTTTTACTACACTCTTAACAGTAAGCTCCTTCGCCAAATTACTACGGCATCCATTCTTTTTGTAACCCCTGTCTGTATTGGCAGAAATGAACAGAACAGAAGGCATCAACCCTTGAGTGGCTGAAACTGTCTCTGTTAGATTGTTACCAATATTTTCCTTACCTGAGTGTCCAGCTCAGTTACTTCTAGATTAAGCTTGTTCAAATGCTTGTTAACAAATGTAATCAGAGTCTGTAAAAAAAAGAAACACCAGAAATTACAAAACAAAAATGTAATAGTAATATGATACATGTTATCAATTACAAATTATTATTTATAATTCTCATGAAATGATCACATTTCTGTAGTCTAGGATATGTATTCTCTGTGATGATCTTTCTGACTGTGCCAAAACCTGATAATTACAAAAAACAAATTCCAAATCCATTTTTGAGTGCTTCAATTGTATAGAAGCAACAGTGAATGAGATCCAGCCAAAGGCAACTAATGGTAAGAATTTTTATGCAGTTTTTGAAGCAATCTGAAATATGGGGGAAATAGGGAAAAATACTTTCAGAATAAATTACTGAAGATTGTAAAAAGAATATAATTTCACATCATGACAAAAGGATACATAGTGTGTACACTGATAGCCAGGTATAAGTATTAAAATGGAGCATTTTATTCCTGCCTCATAGCTGCAGAGACCAGGATTTGATTACTGACTCGGGCTCTGCTTGTGTGCAGTTTGCTTGAGCTCAACATGTCTGTGCAGAATTCTCTAAATACTCTAGTTGCTTTCTCCCATTAGAGATGTGCATGTGAGGCTAAATGACAAATTTGAGAATGTTGGCATAAGTGTGCCCTCTGATGGACTGCCAGTACACCCAGAGATTGTTTCTGAACTTTGCCTCCTGGTTGCTGGGATAGGTTCTGACTTCCTATGGTAATGAAATGTAAATGACCAAGTACAGTACAGAAAATATGCAGATGGAGATAGAGTACACTACTTTATAAGGAATGTGCCCTATAACTGTTTTTTGCATTACAAATTGCAAAGTTCAACTCCCATTGTGAAAATTGGATTGAGGTAATAATTTCTAGGATTGGGCAAAGGGGTGACCTTCTTTTGCTTTATAACAGACTCCCCCCATCATCCAAAGTAGTGCCCAAAATTGACAAATCTCCAGGTCTCAAGACAGCTTCTTGGGCTGACTATCTTAAATGAACAACTCTAATCTGCTTCTCCTGCATTATATAACAGACTAAAGTACTGGTCTCAGTCTTTCTTCGTCATCCTATAAAAGGGCAACATGGCTCCTTATTACAACTTCTTTCAATCTGCTTCCCCATACAGACCTGGAAGTATTTCGATCTATTCCAATATTTCTAGACCTTATACTTAAGCTGGTACCTCCGGATAAATTTCTTCAAGAACAACTGTTAAACCTTCAGGGTACCCCCATATTTCAAGTGTAGGATTTTCTCATTCTCTTAGCATTACTTAAAGAATTATGTAAGATTATTCATATAAAAATGTCATAGTAAATAGCAGCCACAGACAAATGGCTTAGCTGAGCATTTTAAATGAATATAAAAACAAGCAATTAAAACAACAGAGCAATGTGCAATGCCCCTTTCTTGTTGTATGCTTTAATGAATAGAACATATGCAGACTCAATAAGACAAACAAAAGCAAAACAATGATCAAAGGATGAAATAATGAGAATTCAGCAGAGTAGAGAAGATTTTATGCTCATTGAGAACCCTTTTAAAATTCTAGACATAAAAAGGTATAATATTTGCACATTAATTTGTTAAAAAGTGACATGAAACTGTAACTTTGTACAGTAAAATAGGCAGTGACACAACAATGGAATAGAATGATGATACCAATGTAGGCAAATCTAACAAAACAGAAAAAGCATGAGCTTAAAGCATGCATTAGTGAGTTAAAATAAGATGGCATTTTTCCTCCTTACTTTAGTAAGGCACACGTAAGATAATAGCAGCAAGAAAGCTATGTTTGTACATGCAGGTTTTTTGAAGCACAGCATGCCACAATTAAAGAAGTGGAAAAAATTCTATGGCTGCATGTAAGGATGGAATCGAAGACTGACTGGTGCAGCCCTTTTGTCATGATACTCAAGGTTGATAGCAGTGTCAGATCTTGTATTGATTTAAGACTAAATTTTTAAGTTTGATGTATATTCTATGGCACATGTTACATTTCATAAAAGGATACTGGCAAGTGTCATTACTAGAAGATTACTTGTGAGGCTATATAGAGCATCTTTGCCATATTAACTGGACCAAATTTTAGACCACATTTAGAAAAGTCAGGGACACACCCTTAATGACATAGTCATATCCAGCAATGACTAGAAGATACACTTCCACCTTCTATAGGCTTTGCTTGACAAGGAAGCAGGGTTGACATAAATCCAAAAAAGGTAAAATGGGAATGTCTGAAATCCATTATTTTGGTAACTCCATTTGCAGGGGACTAATAGAGCCACAAAAGTTCAAGGTAGGGGACAGTACTTGACTTTTTTTAATCCTGAGAGACATAGACAAGCCCATAATTTCCATTGGTTAGCTGGCTATTATAAGCAAATTGTGTTTTGATTTGCTGCTGGAGTCACTCCTCTCTCCAGTGTAACAAGATGAAACAAAAATAGAAAAGGATGAAAGAGAACATGAAAAAAAAATACAGAATTCAAATCCCATTCTCAAAAAAACATTCCTGCACAAAAAAATCCCTAAGTGAGGAGTATTATGACCTTGAGGTCGTGTTTGCACAGATTTTCAACAAAGAGGAACATCCAATCCAGTATATGTGAGCAGAAAACTGCTCCTATGGGAGGAAATTATTTGACTATAGAAATAGATTGTTTGCTGATTAAATGGGTGTTTAAAGGTTTGTGTTACTATTTCTGGAGATTGCAGTTTACCCTAGCAGCTGATCATACTCACTTGCAACAGCTGTATTGGAAAAACAATGTAATCTGTTTGCCTGGCATCTCAGATAGGAGTATTTTTACACTAAAATTCCCAAATCTGTCATAGTATGTACTAAATATTGATCCTGCAAGTATTCTCTAAGTTTGCAGTGTGTGATTTATACTTCATGTGACTATTCCATTGTGAATAAAGATGATAAAGGATATGTCTGCACCCCATAACACTCCACCTGAAACTACAATTTTCTTTTAAATGCATCTATCCACCTACAACATTCTACATCTATCTATCTATCTATCTATCTATCTGCTAAAAAAAGCTGAAATTTGGCAAGATGGTATATTTAGGACAATAGGTTAAGAAAGGGCATTTCAATATATCATTATTTAGGGATAAAACAAAAACAGATAGAAACAGAAAATAAAAATACTCAAAAATCTCAAAACTACTTTGACAGAGTAGATTGAAATTTAGTGATGCTGTAGAAAAAAGAAAACCAGCCAATATATGTTTCTTTATTTGTTGATATTTTTGTTATGAATTGTGCACATTGAGATTTTATTTCTCTTAAAATATTTTTAGAACAATATATTAAATGGGAATTAGGACTGCTTTTTCTCTATCATTTTCTGAGGTGATATGCTTCTGAATATGATAAGAAGAGAACATTATGGTGTTTTTGAGTAAGTAAAAGTATTTAGCAACATTTTTTGGGTAGACATTTACCGAAACTCACTGTATATTGAGACAGTATTAATTTTAGGCTTTAATGCTAATACAGTGTTGATAGTTTTAGCAGTTTGTAGCTTTGACTCAACTTTAAATCACCTTTGTAACATTACCACATACCCCGGTTGTTACATTCTTTAATACAAAATTCTGCTGCACTCTCTTTCATACCAGCACCACCAAGGACTGTATGTAGCATGTTCAACAGTAAGCAGCTCAACTGAACTAATAATATTAGCCCCTGGTAAAAAATAAATAAATAAATAAATACAAATATTGTATACAGAACAGTACTTAGTTACATAGTACTTCTGATACATTTGATTAACCAATGACAATATAAATGAGGGCTGTTAACTTGTAACACTTCCTGGGGGAAGCTGGGTAACACAGCCAGTTTACTGTATAAATTCAGAACAGTGCTGAACTGTACCAGGTGCACAAATTATGTGTATTAATAGGCAGGTTGTGAGCATGATTTGTGCACTAGATGCATGCTCTGTATTATCTTGTCCATCAGAGTCAAAGCTCACATCTGTGAGTACTGTGACCTTTTGTGCTGTGTCTCTGTGACTCTCTTGTCCTGCAGTATGTACAAGATAAGATCACTAAATGTCAGCCAACTGAATCACATACTGTATATAATGCTATTATATTTGTAGATGTGTTCTGGACTTGCAAATGGAATTATTCTATATAAAAACTAACTGATATCAATTCTGAGGTGAAATAATAATGAATTGATACTTCACAACTTGAGAGTCCTGGGTTCAAATCCAAGCCCAGAAACAATATGTGTGAAATGTACAAGTGCTGCTTTTGTCTGTGTGGGTCTCCAACTGGGTATTGCAGATTTCTTTCTACAATGATTGAAGCTGTGTGCATGATTGATTGTACCCTGTAATAGACTATCACCCCATCCACAGCTGGCATCCATCTTGCATCCAGTGTCGCCAGGATAGGCTCAGGTCCACTGAGACCATAAACTAAACAAGTGTGTTAGAAAATGAATATATGTAGGGTTATATTTTGGCACTATGGTGGAAAAGTGGTTTTACCTACTGCATCAAAGTATTAGGATATTTGTTCAAATGTTGGGCCAGTTGCAGTCTATGTGAAGTTTGAACATTCTGCCTGTCTCCCAGAGTTTTCTGCTTAAAACCAAGTTATAAGTTAATTTGTGTTTGTGTGTGTAAATATGCCCTGTGATGGACTGCCTTCTCATCCAGGCTTCATTGCTTGTGTCCATGGTAGAAGAATAAGGACTTGCTGACTTGCTTCCTTTAAACAATAAAATAAATCAGCTTTTTAGAAGAAATTAATAATTAAACGAATGTTCTCTCTCTCTCTCTTCTCCAAGCTGCTACATCCTAACACAGGGTCACTGGGGTCTGCTGGAGCCAATCCCAGCCAGCATAGGGCGCAAGGCAGGAACAAACCCCGGACAGGACGCCAGCCCACCGCAGGGCACAAACACACACACACACACACACCAAGCACACACTAGGGACAATTTATGGTTGCCAATGCACCTAACCCGCATGTCTTTGGACTGTGAGAGGAAACCCACGCAGACACGGGAGAACATGCAAACTCCATGCAGAGAGGACCTGGGAAATGAACCCAGGTCTCCTTACTGCGAGGCAGCAGTGCTACCACTGCACTGCCTAAATTAATATATTCTATTACTTTGTATTCTGTCACACACATACACATGGGAGACAGCTAAAGAGCTCAAATGAGGGTAATTCTACACCAGACCAGGGGTTGACGGAGGGCACTGATTCTTTCTCTCTTTCTTCTACAGACCAGTTACAGAAAATTCCCCCTGAGCCTTATGACGTCATTCCGCTGCCTTTCCATAAATTCCATAAAACCGCAATTTTTACCTCCTTCAAGTCAGTTCTGTCCTTGCTCAAATATGTACACAATTGTGAAACTAATTTACTATTTTTCAGCTAGGTTTCAAGTATATGGGAGGCTGCCCCAAACATTTTTCAGACTCTTGTCTGTTCATTTGACAATACAAAATCAATAGTATAAAAGAAACAAGTAGACATGGTCAGTCTTTTTGAAAGAATTGCAACTAAACTACTACCAAATGCCTAAAATCATGTAACATTTTATAGAAGGTGGATATCTGAGCACACATAATCTTTTCTAAAACACGGTTTTGTTTTTAAATTATTTAAACATGGATTTCTGTGTTTTGGATAAAAAGTACAGTACAATTATTGTGACCAAGTGTAGTGCCTTAATTTTATTGTTAAAGGAAAACCAAAGAAAATAATGAAAATATGATTTTTGTTTCCTTTTTTTAGCTAAACAGTCATGGTCTTGCACCAGAAAGAAAAGGGACAACACAGAAAACTGTGTTTAACTCAAAACTGTCAGTTCAGCAGATTATGGTAGCAGTTAGTGGAGTTCAATTAAAACCTTGCTTCAGATTCATTCATTGGTTGAGACTTGGTTGATTCCCCAGACAAATGTGGACAAAAAGCTAATTTCTTCAACATTACAAAATGTTTAAACTATGTGATAGTGAGAAGCTCTTTTCTAGTCTTGTGTGCTGTGCTGTTTACCAGACAAAAAGGAAGGGGGATTAGACACTGTTTCTCTTAAACAATGCTCCCTTCCTTGTAAAATAAAATAGGTTGATATCAAGAGACACTCAGTGTGAAGACAGATACTGAAGCTACTATTTCTGATTCTCAGCACAGTTTTAGGCCTTTTTTTCCATTTTGCTTTTGAAACATTTTTACACTGATGACTTATAATTGGTAATTGACCATTAAAACCAAACCAAAGTCCTTTGGCACAGACAGCACAAAAAACAGAAAGATAATAACTAAGGAAGTGAGATACAATTTTCTATATATTGCAAAGTGAATATTACAGCATAAATACTCCTACATTTTCACTTCCTTTTGGTGCAAATGAGTAGGGTGTATCCCAATGTCCTGGTTAATTTGTCCTTTCTGGCCCCCTAACCATTCCCTGTCTCTAATTGGATATCTCTGTCATGCCTTCACCACCTAATAGCTCATATGTGGTTAATTTATTGGCGCAAAATGCCTGCAGTCACATGATCGAGGTGGGTGCTGCACATTAGTGGTGGTTCCCCATTCACTATGTCAAACGCTCTTTAAGTAGTGAGAAAAGTGCTATATAAATGTAAAGAATTATTACTATTATTATTATTTGTAAACATCACCATTAAGAGGAACTAGCCCTACTCCAAAATTTTTAAACAACACACTCTGTGGCAGGGCTCCATAATTGTAATTTGAATGAGTAGACAGAAACAAAGACATAAATTTCACTTTTAGATCATTATTTTACTTTTTTAACTCCAGCTGCTATAAGAAAATATTTTACCAAAGGAATTGAATTACTGCTCACCCCAATATATGTCACAGCCATAAATAAAGGACTCAAGGAGACCAACCTACTGTACTGTAAAGCTTGTTTTATCCAAGCTGGTTTGGAAATCTAGCACAGATACATAAGCCAGAAATCACTTATGTAAAATAGTTATATTTTATTATGTCACTGAATAAGCCAAAATTCTCAATAAAATGACGTAACAGAGATCTGAAATCTTAATGTTTTGATGCTTATCAAACAAACACAATGTTTCAAGTGAAATGAAAGGGTAAAGATACATTAAAAGACTATGTGATCCAAAAAATTCAATGTTTTGACAATCTGCCTTTTCCCCTCATTCACTGGTTAAGAGTCCTGTCTTCAATTCAAAAGCACAGTACTGTACTGTACTATGGGAATGCTTTTCCTGCTTATGATATATGTTTTTTTTTAGCAAATAATGTATGTATTTGAAATGTTTTGAGCATACAACTCCTAACAGAACTGTGGATTATGCGACATGAGAAATGTGGGAATTTTCTTTTTTTTTCCGCGGATGTTTTTCACATGTTTTGTTGCTGTACAGCATTGGTCACTATTGGGTTGTATTATATCATAAACTTTTTCTCTTGTTGTGTATGAAACCATTTTATTCTCAGACATCACTACAAACTACACTAGATAAGTAACATAAAAAACGATAATTTCAGGGTGGATTATTCCTTTAAAATGAAAATAATGATAGGTAAAACAAGCTTCAGAAGCAGTTGAACCAAGAGTCCTGTACTAAGAGTTTAACCTAAGTCTACTGATCTCCAGGGGCCTCATGTATAATGCCGTGCGTAGAATTTACACTAAAACATGGCATACGGACAAAAATTTGAAATGTGCGTACACACAAAAAAATTCAGATGCCCGTGCGTAAGCCAACTTTCACTCCTTAAATCCCAGGCGCCCCACCTCGACTCCTCCCAGAATTACACACATTTGAATATGCAAATCAATATAAATTGCCCCTTTCATTCATCATTTTGTGAAAAGACAATTGCAAAAGCACAGGGGAAAAAAGCATTTCAGTGAATGCGAAGTGGAGGCAAGGAAAAATGTACTATTTGTTGGCTTAAGCATTGGTATAAACAACAAAAAGAAGTTTATTGAGTGATACAGAGTGGCGGAGACACTCGAAAGTTCAAGGTCAGAAAATACCACAGTGCTAAAAAGGAATAAAAGTAAGAAGTGGTCAGATATCACAGTTGCTATGAAAAGAGGAGTCTTAGCCCACCGTCGTTGACTGTCATACGGAAGCATATTAGGGTACAGAAAAAAGCAAAAAAAAAAAAAATATGGACACAGTTAAGAAAAAAAGGTCAAAATGTCGACTTTAATCTTGAAGTTTATTTTGTCATTAAAGTAGAAGGTCGTAAACTTCTTTTTGAAGTTGATGTTTAATTTACTAGGTTCTTAGATCCCATCTTAAGTAAAGTAGCATGTTTAATCTTGACATTTCCACTTTAATCTCGTAGTTTATTTTGTCTTTAAAGTAGAATGTTGTAAACTTCATCTTGAAATCGATGTTTAATTTACTAGGTTCTCAAATCCCATTGTAACTAAAGTAGCATGGAAAATGGTCCGTATTCTGTCTTCTATGTGTGTATATCACTTCATGCTCCTTAAATGGGCTTTTTCTTACATCAACAGGAGCATGCAGGCACTGATCACCACACAGAATACATTATATTCATGAGAAAATTTTAGAATGCTAAGATGTATACTTTATATAATTTTAATGGTGAAATGCATTAAAGCATGTATTAAACATGGGGGCATGTTGGCGCAGTGGAAGTGATGAGCTGGCGTCCCATTCAGGGATTGTTCCTGCCTCCCGCAAGATGCTTGCTGGGATGTGTGCGACCATCGATGAAATAATTTATTGAAGCAGTACTGTGTCTGTCAAACATGCCAACCAAATCCTGTGCTTGTTTTTTCTTTCTCCACATAACCAATCACCACACAATAAGCCTTGTAATAAATGTCAAACCAGCTGTAAACTTAAGAGTGTTGATTCTTCAAAACTTTTAAGGAACATTGGAAAATCTTTGTTAATACATGTTATATGTGTAATATATTATTCTATCCATCTATCCAACCGGGGTTGCGTCTGTCCCAGCAAGCATACAGTGCGAGGTAGGAACAATCCCTGGATGGGGTGCCAGCTCATCGCTACCACTGTGCCACCATACCTCCACATGTTTAATTATTAACATTATTTAAATTAACAATTTATCTGTATAATGTAATATACATACTTTAATGCATTTCTTCTTAAAAATGACATCAAGTATACATCCTAGTATTCTAACGGCTCACAGCTTCAAGAGGATAGCTCTGGGAAATCTAAAGCGACTTAAAAGCCAGTCATCATCATCATCTGTAAATACAAGCTGTCTTCTATTGAACTGAATTCCTTTATTGTCACTGTATGGTACAATTGGATTCAATATGCAAATCCTCCATAAACTTATTTTCCAATAAAATGATAAAATAACAATAATAATAACAACATGATAAAAACAATGAAAAATATACAATATGAAAGCATAAGTACAATATATATGTAACTCTTGTGCAGATAATGCAAATGGTTTAAAAAGTGGCTCAGGATGTGCAATATTACAGTTGTAGTGCAAGTGTACAGTGAGGTATTTGTAATTATAAATACAAATAGTTCTACTGGGAGCCCTTGATGGACTGATTGGGAGCATTTAAAGCTCTTGGGATAAAACAGTTTCTGAACCTCATGGTCCTTGCAGGAAAGACTCTGAAGTGTTTGCCGGATGGGCGAACTTCAAATAGACTGTACGCATTGCTGAGTAGAATCCATGCAGATGCTGGTGGCATCGTGGCAGCATGTACAATAATAGATGCTGTATCCTGATAATCCTCTACAATAAACCCACTGTAGAGCTTTCCGATCAGCTGCTGTACAGCTGTGATTCTACACTCAGATACAATTCGTTAAAATACTCTGAGTGGTTCACTGAGAGTAACAACACTAAATCAGCTGTGGTATTTGGAACAGCTTGGCCATTCCATGCACCATTATATTGTTACAGATTGATTACAATCAGGTACCTTATATTTATAAATGATATGCGGTTCATTTCAGTGTATTTGATAGAGCCCATGTCATGGACATTATTCTAAAAAGGAAAGGGAAGCCACACAGGAACAGCAGCACTGATTTCACGCTGGGTGCTGTTAGTTTGCATAACCTAGCAGAAATGTACATACACAGTTGGGGCTGCTGTGAGAATGTGTTTGGCTTTAAGGCAAGTTTAGTTTTTATACATTGTGATGTGAGTGTGGAAACAGGCGCACGCAAAACATTTTGGTGTGTACGCTCCATTTATACATGAGGCCACAGGTGTACCCACAAAGTATAACATTCTCATTCCAGCATTCTGATTGTACAGAAAATTTAAATGTATTGAGTTGGTATTTAAGCTTAGAAAGGTCATCAGAGAGTATCTGCTTTGGACTAAATGTTGTACAAATTGTAACTGTTTACTATTAATATCACAAAAGACTGACCAAGTGGCTATGACCATTATAGAGTAAACTAGGTAATATCAAAAAAGAATGAAAAAAGAAATAAATTAATGTGAAACCAAAAAGAAGAAATAAATTAATTAATTTGAAACCAATTACTAACACTTGCTAAATGAGTGTCTGGCATTCTTAGAGCTTTTTAGTTTAATAAAACTAAAAAAAATAATGTGGGGGCTGTATGTTGTTATGGGGTGTTAACTTCATAAAAAGTGAGAAACATATGCTAAAAGACTTGAGTTATTGAGAAATATGAGAAAGATTAACTGGTGGAGACATATGAGAAAGATTAACTGGTGGCAAGGATGCAGCTTACAGCTGTAGCTTATGGAAATGTGTTGTGCTTTCAGTGTGTCTAGATGTATTGTTAGTAATGAAGTATTTATTTATATTAAGAATATCCAGCTAGACATCTATTTAATAACAAGATTTTTCAGTTGGTGTCATGAGAAGAACATATTTGAGTACAGTAAAATTTTTCTCAAATACTAATTTTATACCATCTTGAAAAACAACTGAAAACTTCACTCAAGGGAAATGTCAAAGGTGAAAGAAATCTCAGGTTTACGTGAGGTTATAATAATTTTTAATACACTGTGTTTAAAAAAACAACTCAGACAATCCTGTGCTTCATAATATTATTCTATGTGCAGAATGTAAATATGTCCACATAATGTTGTCACAGGTGGCTGGGTGCGGTTGGCAATCAGCCGCCTATTTAAGAAGCCGCCGCCCTGCAATCAAGGCTGGAGTCAGGTGAGGAGGAAGACGAGGTCGGTGTAGAGGAGGTGAGGAGAGGCCCAAGTGTGATTTGTGTGTGGGAAGAAGAAAGTGGCTATTGAGAGCCTGGACTTTGGGGAGACTGTGGGGTTTGGTGATGGTGCACATAAGACTCTGTATATAAGAGGACTGTAAATAAATGTGGGGTGATGGCTGAAACGGTGTCCGTCTGTGTGTGTCTGGGCTGTCCTATTTCACAGTGGCGTAGTCGGCAGGATGCTCCACCTGGGTCAAGGTGGGGACCTGCATTCATGGAAAAATCTGTGAAAGGCCCAGCACAACAGGGGATCTCGCCCACGTGCCGCAGGGGCGGCGTGCACCCCACCCCGCAGCAACAGAGTGTGTCATGGACCATTGGCGGTCCATTGGTGGACTTTGCGCTTCAGGGGCGGCTCACCGACACAGGGGCCAGGAAGGAGACTGCCGAGAAGGAGATGCTGTGGCTGCGGAAGCCACGGCAGCAGCGGAGGTGCCCGGAGAGACGCTCTCCTGTGAGAGAGGAGAGCGAGATGGCCGACCAGAAGTCTCTCCTCGTAGCAGGAACGGGATTGGACAGCGTGTCCTGTTCTCTCGCCAATGATTGGTTGAAGGCAAGAGCAGGGAATGTCCGTTCCGTGCTCCAAAGGAACCCGAGTGGGCCGCAGGAAAAGGCCCATAGAGAGCATTCGGTAAGTGGAACTACTCTCATGGTAAGCCCACCGCCGGTTGCTTCTCTCTCCTTGATGGCGATTTTGCAGGACTTGCAAGAGCAACTGCGCCTTGTGCTGTCGCCGGCGGCTGAACGATGTGCCCTCCAGAGCCGCAGGCAAGAGAAGATCGGTGTCCTGCAGGAGCTCCTGGACGGAGAGGCACAGCAGGGAAGGTAAGGGAGACCGACCCCGTGAAGCTCCGGATGCCAGCGGGGCTGGGTCTGCCCTCTTATAATGGGCAGATCCAAACCGCCGTGGTGTCCCAAAGTAAGCGGAGGAAGCAGTTTGGGGAAGCCAGTTCCTCCGATATGGGAGGACGTGCCGCTGGGTGCGCAGGTCCCACAAAGGGCCGTCCTCTGTGGATGCAAAGAAGGAACCCGCAGCTTGGGAGGTGGACACGAAGCCTGATCCCACTAGTAGTTCCGTGGCGGGGACTGCAGACTGCTTGAGCGGGGAAGCCAAAGGAGGGAGCATTGGGGTGCCGATCAGAGCGGAGAGCGTTGGCCCAGCCGAGAAGACGAGCCGAGGGGCTGTGTCAGGGGAACGTCCCCGCCCCTTGTTTTTCTGTTTTGGCTGGGTGCGGTTGGCAATCAGCCGCCTATTTAAGGAGCAGCCGCCCTGCAATCAAGGCTGGAGTCGGGTGAGGAGGAAGACGAGGTCGGTGCAGAGGAGGTGAGGAGAGGCCCAAGTGTGATTTTTGTGTGGGAAGAAGAAAGTGGCTATTGAGAGCCTTTGGGGAGACTGTGGAGTTTGGTGGTGGTGCACATAAGACTCTGTATATAATAGGAATGTAAATAAACGTGGGTTGATGGCTGAAATGGTGTCCGCCTGTGTGTGTCTGGGCCATTCTATTTCACAATGTCTTCAAAATTAACCCATTCAACAATAAAAACCTGCTCAAACTGTTTATGCTAATCTGAATGGTATAGGTAGAATTATTTTTGGATGGACATTTACAAGCCTATAAAGGACATTTTTTTTATCATATTACAGCTTCAAGACACTGTTTCAGGATATGGTTCAGAATTAATTGCTTCACAATTATTAATTAACAGTGATCTAGAATCCCAAAGCATACTGGGGCATTAATTCATTTGGGGGGAAGATTTTTTTTAATTAATGTGGTATATCTCATCCATTTCCTGCACATACTCACAAATGATGATCAAGGGTCTGTGAACTACATTTCTCCTTCAGCTGCAGCTATCCTTATTGTCTATGAATTTTATGTCACCTTTACATATCTGCCACAGACAAAATATGACCTAAGGAATTTCAGTAACATTTTAATGACCTAGTGGGTTTATTTGTGAGTAAAACAAGAAAGAAATATATTAAAATAATTCCAATCTACTTCAAGTGAGACTGTAGTAATATACAATTTAAATTTCTATTATATTGTTTGTGTTTACTGCAAAACAACACTCCATTATGGGAATGAGGGCCTTTTAAGAATTATAGCTGCTGTACATATTAAGTAGGTACTTGATTTCTTAAGTTTTTGTAACTAACCAGAGTCACTTTTGGCAACACCTCCTCTGGGAGTAATCCTAACTAGCGACTGATGAATGAATAACTCATTCTTTAAGAAAGCGTAGAAAATTACCAAACCTTTTTCACGACATTAAGCTTGTCCGGTGCATGATCAAACAAGGTGTCAAATGCATCTCTTTCTGCAAAATAAAAAAACAAGTTTTAAAACAGACATATAAATTAGCAATATCAATTTAATAATCTTTAGATGGGTCAAAGAAGAAAAAACATTTTCAATTCATATAAATAGAATGAACAAGGTGATGGATGCCTTCTTTCACAACTATCTCATTACAATTCATAATTTATACTTCATATCAAGAGTGTGGATGCACAAACATAATTATCACTAAAGAATTTCTAATTTGAATTCTCTTGTTGACTCAAATATATGCTTATTTGCAAGTGTAATACAGACAATTTATTATAAGCCTTACTAAGTCTGTTATATACAGTTTTGCCTTGGAAAAAAGACAATTTTAATCAATGGGATGACTATATTTTGGATGAATGCTGGACTAGTTGAGTAAATCACATGATTATAAAATTGGCTAAATAACAAAAATTGCTGTTTTTCTGCAACTGAAAAGTGGGATTATGTTAACATATTCAAACCTCCACCCACACACATACATATAATGTTCTATAATTTGCCTAATTTTGATAACGGTTTTGGGGGGGCTATAGTAGAGCCCTGCAACCCCACAAGACACAAGTCAAGTGAACACCCTCAACAGGGGGCCAGCCCATCAAAAGTCTTTAAGATCTGAAGGAAACCAGAGTACCCAGAACTGCTCATTACTATGTTACCATACATAAATTGCACTGCACAATTTGCATAACTTACACCAGACTCTTTAACTACTGCTGGGTGACATACGGGCAAGGCTCCAATGTGTCCTCAAGGTGCAGTCAGTAAGATTCAGCACCTTATTCTGCCTCAGTGTGCAACCCTTCTTGCTTTCTTTCATGCCCAGCTAACTTAGGTCTTGGAATCGATTCTTATACATGAAGTAGAAATCTGAAATATTAGTTTTCCTTACAAGCATTGCTCTAACCGGACACAGGCTATTCGCCACATTAACACATTAATGTGTTAAACCTAATAGTAACTCTGTTTTAAGTATGTAAATGCAAGACTTATGGAACTAGCTCATCTTGCTTCTTAAAGTGTCCACTTATCTAATTTGTGAGATAATTTTTTTTGGCTGTCACACACATACTTACAGTTGACTTCAAATATTTAAAATGCTGTTGAATAATACTATTCACCATAATGTTATTTTTTCTATTGGTTGTACATACAGTATTCTTCATGTTTAAGAAATGTAATGCATTACATTCAGAACAAAAAAGATAAAGAGAAACAGTGTATAAGTGAGATTTCAAGTTAAAAAGTTTCTGTGCTTCTTTTACCAATTGTCAGACAACAGACTGTTTATGATTATTTTCACTTGGTTAACAATAACATACAAGCAATGGTTTATATTCATAAATATAAGAAAAAAAAGTTAAACTGAGTGACCAACCATGCATCAAGAAAAAAATTATTCAGCTTATATCACTGGAATATCAGTCAATAACTCTCTATTATTAACAGCTATTGCTAAATTTCTGTTCAAAATAAGACTATGTCAAACCTCACATACAGTGGCTTTTATCAAGTGAGAGACTGCAAGAGAATTTCCAACTATCATATTTGACTTGTTTAAATTAAGTACCCTACAGTAATCAGGCTTTAGATCTCAGGTGCATGTTCCTTTTTTTAATACTAAACAGAGAACCACTGGGCACCTATCACCAAAAAGATTTGTTCTGGTTATGACTTTCATTTTCTATTTCAATATAATAAGGAACTGTTCAAGAGAAGCACTGACTTTACTGTATCAAGGGATTTAAGCTTTCTTTCTTCTCATTTATGGTACTCCTCTTAGAATATTGTCCATTTTTTTCTAGCCACTTTAATGCATAATTTTACCAAATCCAATGTAGTTAAAATTGTTAAAAGGTGAACTACTTAATATACCAGTCAGAATATCAATTTAAAAATTATCTTACAAATATTCCATATTCAAAATAAAAAAATATAATTCATAATTTCTAAAATTCAAAAAAATATTTTATTAATATAACTGATATGCAACGGTTCTCACCATGTCGTCCAGAAAAGGCCCTATAAAAAGAAGAAATAAGGTCTATTATAGCAATTTATAGCATGTTTAAATTGACTAATGCTCATAAAAATAATAAGCATCTATATTAGAATCAGAGTATAGAAATGAGTTTTTCTATGGTGGGTTTCTGCCATATACTGCATCTGTAATAATTAATTTTTTTGTCATTCAAACAGGAATACTTTGCTTACTAAAGAAATGACACTGATCGATGAACCTGGCCAATAAACCATCAGGGTAGCATATAATCTGTATAAAGTATATCTAGATAAAAAGGAAAAATCTACAATTCAAAAATCAGAAAAATCTGGAACAGTATGGAAAATGCTACTTTAAAAAAATGCAATGATTCTTAAATGTTCTTTGATGTATATTTCATTGCAGAAGCCAATACATTTTATGTTTTGTCTGGTCAACTTCATTTAATTTGTTAATATACAACCCCAAATCAGAAAAAGTTGGGACAGTGTGGAAAATGTGAATAAAAAAATAAAGCAGTAATTTACAAATTTCCCTTAACTTTTATTTAATTGCAGACAGTATGAACACAAGATAATTCATGTTTTTTTTGGTCAACATCATTTGATTTGTAAATAAACATCCATTCTTGCCATTCAGGCTTGCAACACATTCCAAAAAAAGTTGGGAGGGGGGCAATTCAGGGGTAGTAATGAGGTATAATAACTAAAAAATGATGTGATTTGAAACTGGTGATGTTAACAGGTGATTGCAATCATGATTCGGTACAAAAGCAGCATCGAGGAAAGGCCTACTCCTTTAGGAGCAAAGATGGGTAGAGGATCGCCAGTTTGCCACCAAGTGCGGGCAAAAATCTTTGAAATGATGAAGAAAAACGTTTCTCAAAGACAGATAGGAAGAGATTTGGGCATTTCTCCCTCTACAGTGCATAACATAGTGAAAAGAATCAGGGAATCTGGAGAAATTACCGTGCGCAAAGGCCAAGGGCGCAAACCTAAACTGAATGGCCGTGATCTCCGAGCCCTCAGACAGCACTGCATTAAAAACCGTCATTCATCAATAAATGATATACTGTAACTGCGTGGGCTCAGGACTACTTCAGGAACTCACTCTCAAGCGCTACAGTACGTAGTTACATTAGGAAATGCCAGCTAAAACTGTACTGTGCCAAAAGGAAGCCATACATAAATAGTGTCCAGAAGCGACGTCGACTTCTCTGGGCTCGGAGGCATCTGGGATGGTCCATTGTGCAGTGGAAATGTGTATTGTGGTCAGACGAATCGGTATTTCACATCTTTTTTGGAAGAAATGGACGCCATGTGCTGCGGACCAAAGAGGAAAAGGACCATCCAGACTGTTACCAGATACAAGTCCAAAAGCCAGGGTCTGTCATGGTATGTGTTGTGTCAGTGCCTTCGGCAAAGGTAACTTGCACTTCTGCGATGGCACCATCAATGCTAAGAAGTATATCTCAGTTTTGGAGGAACAAATGCTGCCTTCAAGACGACATCTTTTCCAGGGACACCCATGCTTATTTCAGCAAGACAATGCCAAACCACATACTGCGCGCATAACAAAGGCATGGCAGGGTGCGGATGCTTGACTGGCCTGCCTGCAGCCCTGATTTGTCTCCTATAGAGAATGTTTGCCGCATTTTGAAACGAAAAATGCGTCAACGAAGACCCCGTACTGTTGCGCACCCAAAACGTTGTTTGCAGGAAGAATGGGACAAACTAACACCTGCAACACTTAGTCACTTGATTTCTTCAATGCCTAAACGTCTTTTAAGTGTTGTTAAAAGACAGGGGAACTGTACAAAGTGGTAAATGCTGTACTGTCCCAACTTTTTTTAAAATGTGTTGCAAGTCTGAATGGCAAGAATGGATATTTATTTACAAATCAAATGATGTTGACAAAAAAAAACATGAATTATTTTGTGTTCATACTGTCTGCAATGAAATAAAATTTGAGGAGAATTTATAACTTTCTTTTTTCTTTTTTTATTCACATTTTCCACACTGTCCCAACTTTTTCTGATTTGGGGTTATACATCTATTCCTGCATTTCTGGCCTGCAATACTTTCCAAACGTTTTTGATGGTGAAGCATTTACCACTTAGTAAATGTTGCCATTCCTTCTCACAACATTTAAAAGACATTTTGGCACAAAGGATTCAAAGCAATAAAGTGTTTCAGGTGTTATTTTGTCCCATTCTTCCGGCAAACACTTCTTAAGATGTGCAGAAGTACAGGGTTGTTGTTGTCACATTTTTTGTTTCAAAATTCTCCACACATTCTTTTTTGGGGACAGGTCAAGACTGCAGACAAGCCAGTCCAGTACCTGTAACGTCTTCTTCTGTTGCCATGCCTTTGTAGTGTGGGCAGAATGTGGTTTTGCATTGTATTGTTGAAAAATTCACGGATGTTCCTGGAAAAGACATCAGCTTGAAATCTCCATATGTTGCTCTAAAATCCTAATGTACTTTTCTGTATTAATGATGCCATCACAGAATGCAAATTTCCTTTGTCAAGGACACTGACACAACCATATACCGTGACAGACCCTGACTTTTGGACTTGTTGCTGATAACAGTCTGGATGGTCTTTTTTGTCTTTGGTCTGCAGCACATGGTATCCATTTCTTCCAAAAAGATCTGGAATACTGATTCGTCTGACCACAATACATTTCAAAATCCTCTGCCCATCTTTGCTCCTCAAAGACTCAGCCATTTGTGGAGACTGATTTTGTACCAAATCATAATTTCACTTTGGTCCCAACTTTTTCTTGGAATGTGTTCCAGGTCTGAAATGCAGGAATGGATGTATAAGTTCACCATACAAAGCATATCTTGGGATCATATTGTCTGCAATGAAATAAAAGTCAGTAAATTTAAGAAAAACTATTTTGTGTTTTGCATTTTCCATACTATCCCATCCTTGTCTGATTTGGAATTTTCTGTACAATGTCAACTCTAAAAGCCAGATTATTCAGTAGTTTAGAGTTCACAGAGCAGTCTTTTTTCATTTCATTTGATGAGGGTGAAACAATGAGTTCAATTACAAATTCAGTTGTTTATGTGCAGCCAATCTTGGTGTTTGGACTGCTCTTGCTCATGCAAGTACTTAAAAAGTCCATTCAACTCCACTCATTCCAATTCAAGGCAGATATCTTCAGGGGTCTTTGTGAATAAACATTTCTGTTTGTACTGCCACAGATAGTGAAGGTAGTGGTTATTTTTATAAAGGACCAACAGAAGAGACATGTGCAAACAGTCAAGCAAATATTTGTAACCAGGAAATCAAATGAATACTGTCTGCAAATAAGAAAACAAAATCTTAAGTTTTGTTCCATAAAAGACGTTGTGCTAGGAACACTAAGTAAGCACACGCTAAACTCTCATTCTTTTTTTTTTTCTCCACAAACTAAGATCATAAGGAAGCACTCTGTACGACCTTTATACTGCCTTACACTGATGTCACTTCAAGGTCATTTTTATAGCTTGGTGGTAGCATTCTCATCAAAATGGCTGCGTACATGAAAACAAAGACGAATTTGAAAGGAATAAAAAAATCTTTGAACTAATTAAAACAAACTTAAAACAAGAAAACTGTAAAGAAAAATAAAATTGTAATGTTTCCAAACCAAACAAAAACCTGAAACAAAAATTCCCCAACAGAACAGAAAAAAATAAAACTTAAACATATCACAACACAGAATGTGTTTTACTTCAGTTAAATAAGTGTTAGGCTACTTGTTAATTTGAAAAGTAAGACTGCAAAACGCATATTACTTTTAACATGCTACCCTACTGCACTGAAGATTGTGTTGCTGACTTTAGAACTTTACATTCAGCATTTCAGCATAAATTTAGTGATTTCTGAAATATTGAGAAAGACTATTTCCAGGAGAAGAAAAATTGCGATGGCCCAATTTCCCTCTGAAAATTTATTTTGTGAATGCTTCTACCCTTCGCTATTAAAAACATGTGTGAAGTAAATACAGTACCTTGAGATACGTGTGCCCCAATGTATGAGTTTTTTGAGATACGAGCCGTCATTTGGTCGATTTTTTGCCTTGAGTTACGAGCCAAAATTCGAAATACGAGCCATCAAAGAGCTTGTTGCCGCACATTCAGAGGAACTGACGATGGAGGAGTTGATGGAACTACAGACGCAGCAACATACGGAGGTTCTGCAGGAGATCGGTATCGCGGAGGAGGTTATCTCATCAAGTGAGATAAAGGAAGTGTTTGCAATTTGGGAAAAAGTTTCGAACTTTAAAGAAAATAAACACCCTGAAAAATTGCAAGTGATTGTGTAGCGGCTCTATTTAATGACACTTGCCTAACGCTTGACTTTATTGAAAAGATAACCCTGAAAAAAATTGCAACAGATAGTTCAGCTGTGCTATTTAATGACACTTGCCTAACGCTTGAATTTATTTAAAAGAAACATCCTGAAAAAGTTACAACTGATTACGCAGCAGCTGTATTTAATGACACTTGCCTAACGCATTTTAGAAACATTCTGAAAGAGAGGATGAAACAGACCTCATTCGACAGGTTTTTATCGAAAACCCCTGCAGATGAAAGTGAGGAAGGTGTGACGAAAAGGGCAAAAATCAGTGAATAACATTCAGTTATTCAGTTCAGCCTTTCTCCACCACCTCCGTCAGCATCTTCAACTCGTCTGACCTCCAAGGTAAATGCTGTACATTATACAGTACTTAATAAAACCAGTTTATTGCAGTACATTCTATTGTATTGTGTTTTTATACAATATTCATTATTTATAAGTCAAATTTTCTTATTTAAAAACATGTAACAAAAAAATTGCAGTGTTTTTTGGGGTCCAGAACGGATTAATGGCATTTCAATTCATTCAATGGGGAAAATTGATTTGAGATAAGAGCATTTTGACTTAAGAGCTCGGTCACGGAACGAATTAAACTCGTATCTCAAGGTATCACTGTACATGCATACAATTAAAGAGTACAATGGGCATGTGCAGACAACAAAATCCTTAACAGCAGAATGATTAAAGGATTACGTGGCCACAAAATGTGGTTATTCACAAAGAAATCTACCTCTGTTAACCAGGTTTCTCTAAGGGTAAGGGTTTACGTAGCATCTTAGAAAATGGGTTTCTTTGAATATCCCATTATTGAGGCAAACTGCTACTTCCACAATTTAATACCCTGCACCTTCCCCACCATAGTAAGAGACTGGCAAATGAAAAACAACAGAGTGAGTTGATTGGGAGGAATCATTTGAAGTCAATGTGTCATTTCCAAATGTTCATCTACCCCTTTATACTACTTATACAGCAGTTTGAGGATTTTTAGTTATAACCTGAAATTTGTACACAAAGTGTACCAGATAGCACTACTACTGCAGATGACACATAATAATCAGGTTCAAGAAAGTACATGTAAGAATGTTAATGCATTGATTTGATACTCTGAAAAGCCCATTCTATATACGATGTAGGTGTTATGGAAATTTAGTGTTTGCTCGGTGGCTAGGTAAGGTGAAGGGGCTGGAACCGAAAAGAAACATTTATTGGGTATAAGAACCAAAACTAATAATTGCATTTTTATATTGTAATGGCTAACAAATGATTTTTATTCATTGGTTATATCAGGTTCAACTTTAAAAAACTGTGAGTAAAAAAAATATTTATAAATTATTTTGCTTAAGTGATCTTTATAATGAAACCCTACTGATTTATGAATTATTCTCCAGGAAAATTAATTTCTGTAGTTAAGGTCATAATGGTAAACCTTTGAAAATGCCCATGTTTGTGTACAATATGGTAAACAATCTTGTATCAATAAATTTCAATCATGAGTTAAAACACTGTGGACTCCATGGGGAACTCCAGCTCCCCAAACACCCAACACAAGCAATCATGGGTACAAGTTAAAAGCCCAAAGAGTCTTTACTGTGGGAAACTCCTTAAAACAGGTGTTTTCCACTACCACAGCCACAAGTAGAATAAAGCACAATATAGCACAATACAACAACTCTTTGTCTCTCTTTCACTGTCTCCTCCACTCCTTCATGCAACTGGTGTCCACTTCCAGGCAGCATCTTTTATCTAATCCCTATGAGTGCTACTGGTGACAAAGCAGCTCTGAAGCACTTCCAGGTGAGGTCGGAACCCTATGAAGTAAGGACTACCAAATACTGCTGTTCGCCCTGGCGGTCCCTACAGGATCCAACAAGGCTATCACCAAGGATTACAATAGCGGGCATGCTTTGAAGACACCCATGTGTGGATCCGAGTCTGGACTCACTGCCCTCTAGCAATTCTGGGGAGATAATGTTTGTTTTAGCTGATAAACATATGCATGTGGTGTTGGAATTGTCACAAAAATTTAAATTATTACACATTTACAAAATGCCTAAAATATTTCAAGTATTGTTTCAATTTAAACACTAGGAAGAACAGTGAATGATATAAAGCATGATGCCAACACAATTGAAAAACAACTGATGGTATGATATTCTGTATTAATGTTCTCCTATTATGTTTTGTTAATGTATTGCAACATGCAGGAAGCTTGTGATGCACTGTACGGGAGCAGAAAGGGTGTAATGAATGCTGTGAGTGATGGGACTGGGTGAAGGGCTTCTGTTCTGTAAGGGTCGGACATGGCCCGTAGGAGATAAGTAGCAGGAGAAGTTAGGAGAAAAAGAAAGGTGCAGTGTAAGGAAGTTTTGAGTAGGGAGTCAGGAGACAATAAGCAGAAGTGTTAGCAATATTGAGAAAAAAAGAATGCAAATGGCAGGAGATAAACTGAATTGTAGTTAAAGCTTTCTTTTGTTTTGGAGGTGTGCTCCGTAACCCAGATAACAGTGTGTAAGACAGGACACCATTTGTTACAGAACAAAGACTCCAAGTAAAACAGAAAACTCCAGTACCTGTGAGTTGTATTTGCTTATTATGCTGGTCTTAACAATATTACACAAGTTAATTAATTTTGTTAAAGCTATACTATATTTTGTTAATATAGTTTTGCTTTAGGGGTGGGGATCGATCTGTTCTTAAATTAATTTTTCTTTTGGTAAAAACTTGATTGCTTTGTATGGATTGTAATAAAATGAATAAAAAAAAATATATATAGTTTTGCTTTGTAAATAAATACAACTATTCGCCAAACTAATCTACTGTGTATCAATGTTAAAGTAGCTGTTCCTTATCCTTCTTTTCTCTCATCCGTCACGGCCTTGGCCCTGACAGATAATTAGTGTTTTACTGTGCTTTATTAACATTTTACATGTGATACAGTAATACAGTGTTATTCATTGCTACAATTTGTATGTTGCATATCTGCTCATTCATAGATGAACAAAACTATGAGTACACATAGAGACTTTTTAAAAACAAAGAATCAATTAGTGCTGTCAAAGTTAAAGTGTTAATGCATTGGATTAATTTTAAAAGGCATAATGCATTATTTTTCCTTAATTATGTTAATTCCACACCATTTGCTATCCAAACCAAATGTTTTTAAATGGTTGAGGGACTGTGGCCCCAGTGAAGTTGACCCAAAAAAAAAAAAATCAGATCAAGTTTTAAAGATTGTCTTTAAATTGCTTAAATTGCCCAGGATTTAAATAAACATAAAAGGTAATTAAAAATGTTCTTGAGTTGTTACATTAAAGTAATTGTATATGAATATAGTTCTACAAGATAGCAGCACGTGGTACACAGCTCTTCGGTTTTGTAGGGGATTTAAAGGTTATAGTGTGACTTAAATGGCCATTAGTTACAAAAGCAACTGTACTTGAGTATTGATGTGGGTTAAGTCCACCACTCAGTTTTAGGCCAGGTTTATACTTGATGCGACAAAACACATGCTCCAGTGGATGCTACTGCTATACAAGCGTTTTACTGTTAATACTTGCGCACATACTTTACGTAAATCTGCAAGAATCCCCCAGGTGGCAGTGCGAGATATTATCACAGTGATAACAGGTTTGGCTTCACTGTGTTGTGAATTGCCTGGAACACCCATTAAACTCTGATGACACCTTACCACAATATCCCTGAAAAAAATGTTTAATGATTAAATCCATTAATTCAGGGATGTGCCCATTCCAGCTAGCATTGGGCACGAGGCAGAAACAATCTCTGTATGGGGCATCAGCTCATCGCAAAGTGAATACAAGCACTCACATACACTAGTGTCACTTTAGTGTCACCAAATCTGCATGTTTGGAAGGAAACCTTGCAGGAAAACATGTAAACTCCAGGCAGGGAATACATTACATGCAACGTGACTCATCATGAAAGTGATATCAAGTGTAAAGCTAAGGATTCTAAATGTGCAGAGAGCACAGGTTCAGTGTGGTGATCTATTGCTGTTTGCCGCTACTGTCAGATCAGGAGGAAGCCCCAGAAGCTCATAATGATTAACAACTGGGATGATGTTTATGATGGTCTGCTTTAATGATAAACTATGAGGTTAAAATGGACATAAACATGGACTTAAACCTGAAATGTCCACTTTAATCACAAAATATACCTTTTCACCATGTCCTTAATTTTTTTTCTCTGTAGCTCACATACATCACTGTACATTGACATGACATGTGAGACATTTAAAATGTATTGTGTCATTACGATCGGAAATGTGAGATGCTTGAATATAAAATCACCAAGAATGCATGTGTATGTCGACATTTTGCTTCATCACATCGAGCCGTTCATCAAACATCGATGCACACATATCAATCCTCTATGATTCTGTAAGTACATGTAGATAGTAAACATTCTGACTTTTATCACACTGTGCCCCCTGGCTTTTTGCTGGTACTGCAACTCGCGCACGTGTTGCGTTAATTTCTGAGGACATGCTCAGAGGACGCGTCAAATGAATGTCGGGAAAGCATGCACGTACGTGTTCTGAGCATGAAGTATAAACAAGCCCTTACAATTCACCTGCTCCAAGACTCCACTATTCTCTTTCCCATCCTCATTTCCTCTTCCCTGTCCATTACCAAATCGAAGTCTTCTACCACACAACTAGATCAATCAATTTTTGTGAAAAGAGCATTTCAACACACAACCTCATGAATAGGCTGTATATTGTGTCTTTCTCTCGCTCTCTCTCTCTCTTAGGTTTGGACCTCCAGCGCTACAAGATTTTTTTGTTTTGGTGAAGTTCTTTTTGGTACCATCATTTATAGAAATGTTTTAGAAATTTGCTGAATAATATATACAAGTGTTTAAAAATACATTTTAACATAATGAATAATAATCCACAGCAGAAAGCTATTTGTTCAGACAGATTTGCCAATGTTTAATAACCTTCATCCTTCCTTTAAAAAAAAATACAAGAATAGTCTGAAGTTAGAAGCAGAACTATGCTTAAAGTTATCAAAACTAGAACCCACCATTGACAATGATCCACCTCAATAAAAGTGTCTCTGTATGTTTCTGTGTATCTGTATATCTATCCAGGGCTATGTCTCTGTTGTATGACATTTGTTATGGGATGCATAAAAGCAGTATTTTTATTTATGATGCAACATCTTTTAGAATGAAAAATCCAATGTATTACTACAAATGTATGTGATGCATCATGTGATGGAACTAATAATGCAATAAATTGAATTAATACATGTACAGTATTACAATATACATTCCAAAAGATAGTGCACTTCAAACATAAATTCTTAATTTACTGAGATCTACGTTTATTAACTACTAGCAAAATACCCGCGCTTCGCAGCAGAGAAGTAGTGTGTTAAAGAAGTTATGAAAAAGAAAAGGAAACATTTTAAAAATAACATAACATGATTGTCAATGTAATTGTTTTGTGACTGATATGAGTGTTGCTGTCATCAAGGATTTGATTATCATTATTTCTTTCAATCAGGTTTGTATTTGGAGGATGTGTTGTGTTCAAGTTATATTCCATGTTTGTTTGTCAACAGTTGTAAAGATAACAGGTTTCATTCATCGAAGTGTTCACTACCCAAATCGGTACTCATGAATCTATGATGTTTAACAGGCATTCCCGGTATTAAGTTGTGGATTTGCCTGTGAATATTTAGCGGCAGCGTGTATGAACTTAATTTAAACTTAAGCTTTACACCTTGCTTTCCTATTGATATGTCTAGAAAGGCTTGTTCAGATTCAGAGGATTGTTCCTTTCTTACTGCATCAATAAACAGCTCGTCTTCCTCTTTATCTGAGACATCACACACTGCATGCACGGGTTTACCTTTCCCAGTCCTGCAAACTTTAGCGAAGTGGTTCAATTTACCACATTTTTTTACACTGTCTTCCTTTAGCTGGACATTGACTTTTTCCACCGTGTGCTTCATTTCCGCAGTACCTGCACTTATGAATATGCTTGTATGTGTCACACGCTTCATATTCTTTTGCTGCCTTCTCAATTGTATAATGCGTTTTTTGCTCAGCGCTCTTTGGAGCTCTTGCTTTTTGTGTGCATACTGCTTTCACAGTCAGTTCACGTGAGCCGCTCGGAATACATGCATCGAAGGTTCTCAGCTGTGGTTGTGCTACCTCGTGCGATCTTGCGATGTCCACGGCTTTATTTAATGTTAGCTCAGACCCGGCACTTAAAAGTTTCTCTCGCACTTTCGCTGAGTTTGTACCAAACACTATTCTATCCCTGACCATCTCATCTTCGTTTGCATAAGCACAGTCCTTTACCAGCAATTTTAACTCCGTTACAAAGTGATCAAAAGTCTCGTTTATACCCTGCGTCCTCTCAGTAAACTTGTATCTCGCGAATATCGTATTCGTCTTAGGTATGACAAACTCCAGCGGCAGCGTGTCTATGAACTTAATTTAACCTTAAGGTTTACACTGTGCTTTGTTTCCGTAGTAGCTGCACTTATGAATATGCTTGTATGCGTCACTCGCTTCATATTCTTTTGCTGCCTTTTCAAATGTGTAATGCATTTTTTGTTCAGCGCTCTTTTGAGCTCTGTTTGTTCTCTGCGTACTGCGTTCACAGGCAGTTCACGTGAGCTGCTCGGAGTACATGCATCGAAGGTTCTCAGCTGTGCTTGTGCTATCTCGTGCGATCTTGCGATGTCCACGGCTTTATTTAATGATAACTAAGACCGGGCACTTAAAAGTTTCTCTTGCACTTTCGCTGAGTTTGTGCCAAACACTAGTCTATCCCTGACCATCTCATCTTCGTTTGCATTAAGCACAGTCCTTCACCCACGAATATTTAGTGGCAGTGTGTCTATTACATTGCTGCTGACAGACGGCCTTACATGGGCAGCCACTCAATTACGTGGGAGGTGTGACGATGAGGGACGCAACTCCGCCTCACACGGCGACCGAGCTGCAGGCTATGGCCGTATAATTGTACATAAGTAGGTTCCAGTTATGACCGTTACTTTTGTAAGTAAGCTGTAAGGAATGAGCCTGCCAAATTTCAGCCTTCTACCTACACGGGAAGTTGGAGAATTAGTGACTTTGGAAAGTTCAATATGGTGGCCGACAGTGGCATCATACCACTGAAATAAGTACATACATCGGTTTTGGTTAGCGCAGGGAAGCCGCCTACCAAATTTCGTGAAGATGGGGCTATAAATGAGAAAGTTCAACATGGCGGACATTGTCGACCGTTACGTGTAGAATTTCGAAATGAAACCTGCTTAACTTTTGTAAGTAAGCTGTAAGGAATAAGCATGCCAAATTTCAGCCTTCTGCCTACACGGGAAGTTGGAGAATTAGTGATGAGTGAGTCAGTGAGGGCTTTGCCTTTTATTAGTATAGATAAAGGGTGAAATATTCCCTTGTATTGTATGGGATAATTATTCTTCTTTTCCTTACCACCAAAACCAGTTGTATAACTGTTTTTCCAAAGAAGTGTGTACAGTGATCCCTCGCTATATCAAGCGCTTCGACTTTTGCGGCTTCACTCCATCGCGGATTTTAAATGTAAGCATATCTAAATATATATCACGGATTTTTCGCTGGTTCGCTGATTTCTGCGGACAATGGGTCTTTTAATTTATGGTACATGCTTCCTCAGTTTGTTTGCCCAGTTGATTTCATACAAGGGACGCTATTGGCGGATGGCTTAGAAGCTACCCAATCACAGCATGTATTACATATTAAATAAAACTCCTCAATGATATACTTTGTACGATATGCTTCCTGCGCGGTGCTTGATTGTTTGCTTTTTTCTGTCTCTCTCACTCTCTCTGCCTGACGGAGGGGTTGTGAGCAGAGGGGCTGTTTGCCTATAGGATACGGACGCTCCTCTACAAAATGCCGCTTTATCGCGGTGCTTCGGCATACTTAAAAGCACAAAAGCATGTATTGATTTTTTGATTGTTTGCTTTACTCTCGCGCTCTCTCTCTTGCTCTCTTTCTCTGACATTCTCTGCTCCTGACACGCATTCTTTGAAGAGGAATATATGTTTGCATTCTTTTAATTGTGAGCAAGAACTGTCATCTCTGTCTTGTCATGGAGCACAGTTTAAACTTTTGACTAAAGGGTGTTATTTCATGTCTAGAGGGCTCTAATAAAGTTAACAGTGTGGGAGAGTTTATAAGGGCTTAAAATATATAAAAATAACCATACAAACATATGGTTTCTACTTTGCAGATTTTCATCTATCGCGGGGGGTTCTGGAACGCAACCCCCGCGATCGAGGAGGGATTACTGTATTAAATTTGTTTGGTCCCCCTTCGTATGTGGAACATATGCCAATAGGTAAACCTTCAAACTTGCTGTTTTAAAGTTGTGGTCCCTGTTGTGATGTAGAAGATGGGCGTAAAACTACAATTATCTCTAGGATTTTTTTTTTTTTAACAGTTACTTTCATTGCTTGAAACATTACTGGTTTGTGCAATATTTGCTTTATGCGTAAAACAGAGTCACAAGTATACCAAATTGCTAGTGATATTCAACCAGTGTGTACTGGCAACTGCAATGTGGCATGAAAACCTCAATCCAAAATATAAACATATACCCACTAAAAAAAAATTAGATGAAATGAATATAATGTGTGCATAAAATAATGCTGGGATAAAAAAATAAATACTAAAAAAGAATTGTTCGAAGGCATCACAAGAAATAATTAGCTTTTATAGCAGTAAATACAAAATAAAACAAGATTATCAGCCTGGTTTTGGTTCCTGGTATTAGTGGGGAAGGAGCAACAGAATGATAAGAACTAAGGAGATCAGGCAAAGTCACAGGCATAAAGGCTTTTGAAACTTTAATAGTTGTTACAGCTTATACAATCGGTGAACAGCATTTGGTAAGAAGGGGAGATCCTCTGCGTGGCTATTGCCACAACTTTCATCTTGCATGAAGGGACAGGAGTGCACAGTTACCGACAGTATCTATGCCATCTTTGGATACCTCATTTAGCTATATCTAGTTATGCCAAGTGGTCTGCTGTGGGCAGAAACAATCCATCATTCCTAGTTTTAACACAAAGCTTTCTTGACAGGCTTTGTGACTACCTTTTATAATATTTTCAGCTGTTAAAAAAGTAAAACTATGTTGGAAACATCACCTCAATCGCACAAACAGTCTATGAGTTCATAAGGGAGGCAGGCTGCCCACATTCTATATTCCTGGGTATGTACTGTATGTATGGTTAAGCAATTAATTTGTTGCAAGGGGAAATGGCCTTTTACAAAAGTTCAATAAATAAACAAATATCAACTTCCCTCAAATACACCCCAGAATTGCTAAAAAGAAAGAAAATATTCAGATTTGGTCAAAGATAAATGGAGCAGTCACAGTGAGGTATTATAAAGATGTATTGACGTAGGTATTAAGGAACCCCAGAAGCATTTCTGTACATTCGTTTGCTAAATAATTTGTTAGCTGAAAGTGTTAGAGTGTCAGACAGAGGATGTGAAGCACTGTTTATAATGGCACTCAATGTTACTTTCATTCTATTCTTTGCTACTCCATCCAGGGGGTCAAATTATGTCTAATAACTGGGCCTGCCTTTTTTCAGTGGGCCTCTCTTCAGTTGATGTTACCAGCCCAGCATGCCAATGCGCAGACAACTGTACTGTCCATCACAGACTTGAAAAACAAGATTCATGTTTAAAAAGCACCTAAAATTCTCCTAAAAAAAGCCTATCCTTTCTTATACAGTTCCTCTGTGTTACAAGACAAGTTCCAGCAAGTCACTGAAAAAGACCCCCTCAACCCCAAAATACCTGTAGCAGTTCAACTATTCCTCATGTACTCTTGGAACAGTGACTAAGCATAGAGACTCCTTGGTGCAGTGAATACATTACATCACTGCAGTATCATCTTATAATTCCTGTATGTGACATGATCTGGTGTTATATTTATAGTCAGAGGTGTGCAGGTGAAGAGAGACTTCCTTCTGGTTCTCTAGTGTTGCTTATATTTATATAAGAGACACTGTCCTCAAATCTCATAAAACTGCAGTCTTCCTGGCAGATATTCCACTGTCGAGGACACTGTTGGCTCTGGCACCTTTTATGTCCCTGAGCTTACCCCTTAACAGGGATAGCTGAATGGTGGTGAAGGCATTGGAGAAATCAAAAAAATAATCCTCACAGCGCTGTCAAGATTTGTCCAGATGCAAATAAGCCTTTTGGAGCACAAAGATAATTCCATATTCTACTTCTCTGTCGGATTAGCAAACTGCAATGGGTCAAAGTGGTCCAGTACCTTGAAAGTCTTCATGATGTAGAATGTAAATGCCACTGTTCTATAATCATTAGGTGAAGAGGAACCTTCCCTTATTTGGAACTGGAATGATGCAAGATGCTTTCCACAACAGCTGCACTTTCTGGAAGCTAAGTGACAGACTGAACAGGTAACAGGGAATAACAAAATGTTGGTCAGCACAGGCCTTAAGATCTTGAGGACTGACTCCATCTGGTCCTGCAACTTTCTCCTCACTTTGGCATCAGTTATGGTCAGCCAATACAGATTGTCACAGGTGAACACACCATACCAGCTGAAGTGGTAGGAGCTGTTGATGCAGTAAGGATGGTGTGAGGGGATTATTCATTGAAAGAAGATGGTGACAGACAGACAGACAGACAGACAGACAGACAGACAGACAGACAGACAGACAGATAGACAGATAGATAGATAGATAGATAGATAGATAGACTTTATTAATCCCAAGGGGAAATTCACATAATCCAGCAGCAGTATACTGATACAAAAAAGAAAAAACAATATTAAAAAAAGAGTAATAAAAAATGCATGTAAAAACAGACAATAACTTTGAATAATGTTAGCATTTACTCCCCCAGGTGGAATTGAAGAGTCACATAGTGTGGGGCAGGAACGATCTCCTCAGTCTGTCAGTGGAGCAAGACAGTGACAAAAGTCTGTCACTGAAGCTACTCCTCTGCCTGGAGATGACACTGTTAAGTGGATGCAGTGGATTCTTCATGATTGACAGGAGTTTGCTTAATGCCCTTCGCTCTGCTACAGATGTTAAAGTGTCCAGCTTTATTCCTACAATAGAGCCTGCCTTCTCAACAAGTTTGTCCAGGCGTGAGACGTCCTTCGTCTTTATGCTGCCTCCCCAGCACACCACCGCGTAAAAGAGGGCACTCGCGACAACCGTCTGGTAGAACATCTGCAGCATCTTATTGCAGATGTTGAAGGACGCCAACCTTCTAAGAAAGTATAGTCGGCTCTGACCTTTCTTACACAGAGCATCAGTATTGGCAGTCCAGTCCAATTTGTCATCCAGCTGCACTCCCAGGTATTTATAGGTCTGTACCCTCTGCACACAGTCTCCTCTGATGATCACGGGGTCCATTAGGGGCCTGGGCCTCCTAAAATCCACCACCAGTTCCTTGGTCTTGCTGTGTTCAGGTGTAACTGGTTTGAGTCACACCATTTAACAAAGTCTTTGATTAGCTTCTTGTACTCCTCCTCCTGCCTACTCCTGATGCAGCCCACAATAGCAGCGTCATCAGCGAACGTTTGCACGTGGCAGGACTCCGAATCGTATTGGAAGTCTGATGTATATAGGCTGAACAGGACCGGAGAAAGTACAGTCCCCTGCGGTGCTCCTGTGTTGCTGACCACAATGTCAGACCTGCAGTTCCCAAGAGGCACATACTGAGGTCTGTCTGTAAGATAGTCCACGATCCATGCCACCAGGTGTGAGTCTACTCCCATCTCAATCAGCTTGTCCCTAAGGAGCAGAGGTTGGATGGTATTGAAGGCGCTAGAGAAGTCCAAAAATTCTTACAGCACCACTGCCTCTGTCCAGGTGGAAGAGGGATCGGTGTAGCATATAGATGATGGCATCCTCCGCTCCCATCTTCTCCTGGTATGCGAACTGCAGAGGGTCGAGGGCATGGCGGACCTGTGGCCTCAGGTGGTGTAGCAGCAGCCGCTCCTTGGTCTTCATCACATGTGACTTCAGAGCAACAGGCCGGAAGTCATTCAGCTCACTAGGACATGATACCTTTGGGACTGGGGAAGTCATGATGGAAGGAGGGAAATTCAGTTTAAAAATCAGTTCAGTGCATTAGCTTTGTCCACAGTCTTCTTTAGTTAGTGACCTCTTGATCGCTGGAGTCCAGTAATTGACCCTAGTTCATTCCAAACATATTTCATGTTATTCTGTGAGAGTTGTTTTCTATTATAGCTTTGTAAGCTTCTTTTCCTTCACTCAGCCTTTTCTTAACTATTCTTTGTATGCTCTTTAGAGATTCTTTGCCACCAGATTTGAATGTTCTCTTCTCATTCAGGAGTCTTTTTAGCTCCTTAGTAATCAAGGGCTTGTTGTTTGGAAAACTGTATACTGTTTGGATGGTACAATAGTGTCAACACAGAAGTTAATATGTTCTCTAATATGGTGACTAAGTCCCTCTATATCATCCCCATGTGACTTAATTTCCCAGTCAATCTTTTAGAAGCAGTCAGTCTCCAGGTGCAGGCTCTACTTCCTCGCCATTCTTGTGTTAGCAGGTTGTCATCTAATGACAGGCTTGCAGGAGGGAGTAAAATGGATTAAATTGTGGTCAAAGTTGGTTCAGAGTATTGTTTGGTCAAGTGAGAGATGACACATACTGTCAGAAGTTTGTCATAGTGCTTTCCAAGATTGCATGGTTAAACTCACCACATATTATAATTGCAGGGTCAGAATGATTCATCATTAGAGTGTTATTAATAGAATGAATAATTTCTGAACATTAATAAGGATGACGTAATTTATCGCCCTGGGCAAGTAACATGCTCGAATACAACAGTCAGAATTTCAATACCTGGATTAAAATCTGGTTTTAAGTGTAATATGTTCTCTTTTACACCATCCCTCATTTACATAGATTACTGGAATCCCTCCTGCCTTTCTATCACACCACACTGTGTCTCTCTCTGCTCAAAATTATACATTCAGTTCAGCATTAATACAGTGTCAGGTATATCAGGTTTCAGCCAGCTCTCTGTATTACACAAAATTCCAAAGTATCTATGGCATGCCATGACTTGTTAGAAGAGTGAACAGGTAATCCATTTTATTTGAGGGAGATCAATCATTGCCAAATAAAATAATGTATATGCCAGACTAGTTCTGAATCCGTTTTGTCTTGCTTTTTTTATTTTGCTGCAGTTCTTTGCCCAAGACATCTTCAGACAAATAACTCCTGTGGTAGGGAGAAATAAAGCTGCTTCAGTGCTTGAGATCTTGGTACTTGCAGCTGATTACAGGTATATTTAATAAAAGGCACTTTTAGTTTCTCAGTGTCTCATATGTTTCAATGTATTTTAAACGTAAGGTAGCCTTCAGATCCTCTTCACTTTCACTGTGACTCCCGAGTTTGCAGCTTGTCAGAAAGGCAGTTAAGAAGAGCAAGCACTTGGGTTTGCAGCAGATCACTGGTAAATTTAAATCGACTTATATGATTTTCTAGTGGCTACTATCAGTGACATGGTAGAAGCCAGATCAAATCTAATCCTAAAATTAATTAGAACTAGATTAATTTAAATTAAGTTTCAAAACACAAAAAAAAAAACAACAAAGAGAACACCAAACTCCTATAAAAGGCTGCTGCCTGCACAGCACACAGAACTACAATATGAGTGACAAACATTCCTATGTATTTTCTCAGTATTTATCCTGGAAGACTACTCAACAAAACTAGAATGGATGTAATTATGTTTAATTACTAACATTTTAAGATATTTTTTTCAATTGGAACAAAGACAAATTAACTGAATTGCTCAAAGATTCAAAATGACACATAGGTGAGACAGAACTATCTGGTAAAATTATACTTCACAGTCCAGCTCCTTATCCTTTACACCCCACTGAAGACTCTGCAAACACTATAGAAAAATGTTTACTGTCTCCCAGTGGTTGAGACCATCATATCTAGTGGCGTCAATTGAAATTTTATTCGTTTTTACAATCTTCCTTTACATTAGCAGAGCAATTTCTTCTAGTTGAGCGCTCACAGAAGATAAAACAAAAGCAGCGTCACTCAGCGTCAAAATGAAATTTCTTTGTCACCTTACACCCCTCTACAGGTTTGGCCAGCCACACTGTGGCCTGGGTAGTCCACACTGCATGTCAAGTTTTTATGAAAAAACTGTGATCCTAAAATAGTTTGTTTCCTCCACTATTTCAATAATGACAGCTGTTTCCAAAATAATAAGGGGGGGGGTGTCTTAATAATGTGATAGAATATCAAAAACCCCTTGGTGGGGTGGTGTGAGGAGTTGTATTTAACCCAGGCAAAATGAAACTCAAGAGCCAGGCCGGATCGCAACCACATTTCATTTGGACAGCAGCCACTCAAAATTAGGCAAGTAATATCATAGCTTTGGCTGCATTTGAAATTGCAAATGTGCCAAGGAACATAACTACCACAATGTGCTGATAGTGTGTAATATTGGTAAAATGCAATATATTATCAATCCATTGATGCTTCATCTATTTCCGTGTCCACAATTGCTGGAGAACTAGGCACAACCAACCCTTGATAACCAAATTGACCTAAGCTGTTTAGTTTTTGGATGTGGTTGGAAAAGCTGAATATCTTAACAATAATTCATACAGACACAGTGTAAATAAGCCATCTAAACACAGAGAGTAACTGGGCTGACAATGCAGGTTCCCTGGAGCTATGTGTCAGGAGCATCCTGCAATTAACTGCAACTTTTAAAAGGATATTTTCTGAACCATTTAATCTATATGTGTTAACTGGATAAGATGTAGTAATTTGTAATATGCAGTTCCAATAAACACACTTGGTACAAATAATAAATAAAATAGAATATAAAAAGTGCAGAAGGGTAGGAGTCTCACACAGTCTAGGGATGTGCAATCTGTACAACCAAATAACCCAATGAAAAATATAGTTCATAACACTTACTAGCAGAAGCACAATGTCAAATGAAAACTGCCCTGAATATTAAAATTGAATTCTAAGTTCATATTTCTTAAGATACATTAGATGCACACAAAAAACAAAAAAAGTTACTTTTGTTGATTAGTCTTCTGACTTGCAATTCTTGCAAGAGAAATGCACAAATCTAAACAGTTAAAACATACAGTACTGAGCTTTTTTGCTACTCTCTGAAGAATGAAGGACATAAAATGATAGTTTTTCTTGAGCAGAAACATTTGTGTTAGCCTGATTTAAAGAATATTTTATGTCTTGTTTTCGTTTTCCATTAAATTAAAACTTGTTTAACCTCCTATGAAATGAACAGTAAATACAGTATATTTTAAGGCAGACTTTCAGGAACTTGAGAAAGACTATGCAAACCATCATAAGTGATTGAGTTTCATTTAAGCAGCTGCAATTAATTAAGAAAAAGCTGACTGGAATACAGCTGACATACTCTGTGTTACCAGTGATTTCCTCCTGGATCTGTCGAGACTGAAGAATTCCCTCGCGTTTCTATGGGGGGAAAAAAGAAAATGCATTATATCATAAAATGAACTTAAAATCCGGTATATATCTAATGTCTTAATACTGTCATTTTTTGTTTTTTTTTACTGGATACCTGGAAATATCTTCTCGTTTTAGATTTCAGCTTATCTTTTTCTTTACTTTGTATGGTTTACTGATTCATTGTCATATGCTCTGTTAATATATACTACACATGATAATGTATATAAAAAAGATCATGACAATACATACTGTATAAAAAAGATTGGTTTCTTTTAGAACACTGTTCTAAATTTTGTCTCAGCAAGCCAGACTTTTTTGACAGCTTTATCTTTGCCCAGGTTTCTCTGTACATACAGTAGGATGAAAATAGCCTTAATAAAGTCATTGAAGTAGATCTTTAATGCACATAGACCAAAACAACAAATAAGGTGGGTGCAGAGGTAAAGAATTTACGGATAATCATTGACTCTGACCTAAACTTTAAATCACATATTAACCAGATTACAGTACTAGGACTGCATTTTTCTCTTAAGGAATACAGCAAAAGTTAGACCTCAAAACTTTGGAAGATGCTGGAAAATTTGTTCACACTTTTGTTTTTAGTTGACTAGTTTACTGCAATGCACTCCTAACAGGACTACCTAAGAAATATATCGGTTGCAATTAATGCAAAATGCAGCTGCCAGAATCATAACTAGAAAAAAATGAGCAAATCTCTCTAGTTTTAGCACCATTACATTAGCTACCTGTGTCATTCAGAATTGACTTTAAAATATTACTAATGGTTTATAAAGCCTTAAATATTCTTGCTCCACGGTTTATAAAGCCTTAAATATTCTTGCTCCATCCTATATTTTCGAATGCCTGTCCCCCTACACTCCAACTCATAACCTTAGATCTTCAAATTAAGGTATGTTTGTAGTTCTAAGAGCTAAACAAAAGAACTGATGATGCGACCAATTGCTGTTATGCACCTAAAATCTGGAGTAATTAACAAAAAGAAATTCACCAGGCTAATACTGTGGAACATTTAAAAAAAATTCTTAAAACCCATTATTTAAATTTGGCTTTTTCATAGCCGAATTTTAGTTACTTTACTAATCTATACTATTCTCTGCTGCCTTTTCTGGTTCTTCTGTGGTGGCAATCTGCTCCACCACCAATTGATCAAGGCACCATGCAACCACCTGTGATGATGGAATAAAGTTGGATGGTCTCAGCTGTCCACAAGACCAACTTAACCAAATCCTATTATGTGAAACCTGAAAACAAAGAGGATTGATTTAGGAACAGTTATGTTAGGTAGAATATGCAGCGGGGGCTGGGCTGTCTTTTGGCCTTGGAATCCCTACAGATTTTGTTTTTTTCTACAGCCTAAATTGAGTTTTTTGTTTTTCTGTTCTCCTGTCCATCTGACCTTAACTTTTTCTTTTGTTACTTATTTTTAATATTATTGTCTATTCTTAATTGTGTTTTTTCTTGTATATTTATCTTTGACATCTTGTTAAACACTTTCAGCTGCATTGTCTGTATGAAAATGTGCTATACAGTGGAACCTCGGTTCACGAACGTCCCGGTTCACGCATACAACTTCGGTTCACGACCAAAAGATCGCCAAACTTTTGCCTCGGTTCACAACCACACACTCGGTATACGAACAAGCCAGGTTCCCTTGCCTGCCTGCAAGCTGAGCTGAAAGAGAGAGAGAGAGAGAGAGAGAGAGCGAGCGAGCGTGCCTGCTGGGAAGGGGAGGAGGAGATTGCTGCGTGTTTGCCTGCCTATCTGTAGGCTGTAGTGCAAGCGAAACCATCCCCCTCCCCCCACAGGCAGCCTGAGAGAGAAAGAGAGCGGCCATGCTTTTTCATTTAAGCAAAGCCGCTCCTTGTTCATTGTTTTCAATAAGACGTGCACTCTCTTTGTGCTCTACAGTATTTCGTGTGCTTTTGCAGTTAACTATGGCTTCTAAGCAAGTGGAGAGTGGTCAGAAGAAAGTTTTGAAGAAAATTGAAATCGAAGTAAAGAAAGAAATTACAAAAGGTGGAAAAAATGTTTACCAGTTTACTCATTTACCAATCGGAGAACCCTCGTGCTTTCAAGCAGCATAATGTAAACAAAGCCAGACTGCCAGTAATGTGGAGGGTCACAAGAACGTTCTTTTTGGAATGGCTGCATGAGGCTTTCACTCCCACCAGCTAAACAGCTAAAAACACCAGAAACCCAAGAAATCACAAGAGAGAAAACACCTGAAGGAAAACACTTCATGCCAGAACTCGTTTCATGCAAGGTTAGTTTTCTTGGTGGTTTTGTATTACGGATTTTCAAAAGTAATTTTTTAGTTCATAATGCGATTTGTTGCAATGTTATTTTTCTCTTTTTCAAATGTTCGCTTTTTTCCTTGTGCTTAAAACTCATTAAAAAATGTTTACATGGAGGACTTCATCGTGTGATTTGTTGCAATGTTACTTTTTTGGTTGCTTGCGAGTTGGTTTTTAAATGAAGTTTGGATTTGTGCGATGTTTTTTTCTGCTGTGCTTAACACTAGAATTACCAGAGCCTACGAAAAAACTCGTAATTCCGTCCCACCTTAAACTGCTTCTTAAATCCCTTCACACCTCTCCGCCAGCGCCCTTTGTCTTCTAAATGTGCTGATAAAGAGAAGCTAAAGCAGCCGGCTATTCCATCCCCACCAATTTAGAGCGTGCACGAACTTCTCTCAGCTCATGCCTTGATTGAGTATCTGGGAGTGAAGTGGAGTTTTAGAGTGAAATAATAGATCGTTGTTTGGAACACACGCATTTCATGTCTGTTCCGTTTCTACAGTAATCTGTGTCAACACATTGTTAAAACAGAAACTTTTTTATATTCTAGTAGTAGATGACAAAATGTAGGCATAAACTATATAATGTATGAAGCCTGAAGTCCAAATAGCAAAGAAACATTTTCACAAGAATAACACAATTGCACTTTTATTCAAACATATAACTGCAGAAAGAAAAAGCCGCCTTAACATGCGACATTGACACCAGTTTACTATAACTGACTCCGTGGTTCAATAGATACAGCCCCGCTTGGAATCAAGGGTCACGGGTTCGATCCTGCCCCTCCTTTTGAGAAGTAAACTGTTCTTAGTCTTACTGTTTTAGAATAAAAACATACATTTGATTTCAGTCTGTAACAGCCGGTGCAATTTATGATCTTTGTAAAGGTTAGCTTTTTTTTTATTCACTTTACACTCTCTCAGTCGCGTTCAGAATCAATCCATACAACCCCATCTGACACGGCTGTTTTCACTAAAGGCGCTATAGCTCTGCAGTGTACCACGATGCATACTAACGCCCCCGGTTCTGACACACAAGCGCTGGCGAAGCTGCCTTCTTGTATCTCACCGTCACTTGCTTTTCTTTTTATTCAGTTTTATTGAGTGTTCCTGCCAGTCCCGCATGTTGCTGTATGCTTTTTCTTTTGCACCCAGGACATGCAGAAGAAAGAATGGTAAAGACCAACTTCGCGCTATATGCAATCATCAGACACTCCCCATCTGCCCGTGTCGTTCAAACACAGGAACATATATTGGTGTAAAAGTATAACAAAAGTGCACTTTTATTCAAGTGCACTTTTTCCATCGCTTTTCCTGTAAGAAGCAGTGTACACACTTCTCTCTATGCTGTGGTTTCTATTACACACCTGAAAGAAAGAGACAATACATATGAACATATCCAGCATACAGCAACATGCGGGGACTGGCAGGAACACTCAATAAAACTGAATAAAAAGAAAATCAAGTGACGGTGAGATACGAAGAAGCAGCAGCCAGCGTCTGTGTGTCAGAACCGGTGGGGGCGTTAGTATGCATCGTGGTACAGCACAGAGCTATAGCGTCTGTATTCTGTTTCTTTTGTACTCCAGGGCACGCAGAGGAGAGAATAGTAAAGAGCAGTAAGTTCGGCGCTATATGCAATCATCAGACACTCTCCATCTGCCCGTTGTTTTGTTATACTTTTCAATACTTTTATACTGCTCAAGCGGGCATGCTCAAAAATACGTGTAATGCCACGAAAAGTGCACGCAGACACTTCATTTCAAACAAAACAAGTGCACTTTTATTCAAAACTACCTGTATAACCGAAGAAAAAAGAAAGCAAGATACAGTAGGCGATTGATACGACATCTTGCATGGTACAATGCTAAGAAGTGAAGATTTTCATTCCGTGCTATATAAAATCATCACATTCAAATATTAACAGTTCCCACACCCAAGGACCGTCCTTCCTACATTTACGACACGTGTACTTGTTGCCGTGTACACACCTCTCTGTGCTATGGTTTCTATTACACTGAATGAGCACCTGACACTGTACTTTCTTCCCTGGGGAAGGTCCCCATCAGAGAATTTCCAGTTCCTGCATAAATTCACACCGATCTGGCGCTGTTCGTTTTCAAATAATATTGCATTAGTGCGATTATATTTTCACATATATTGTCTTTCTTTCAGGTGTGTAATAGAAACCACAGCATAGAGAGAAGTGTGTACACTACTTCTTACAGGAAAAGGCGATGGAAAAAGTGCACTTGAATATACCAATATATGTTCCTGTGTTTGAACGACACGGGCAGATGGGGAGTGTCTGATGATTGCATATAGCGCCGAAGTTACTGGTCTTTACCATTCTTTCTTCTGCATGTCCTGGGTGCAAAAGAAAAAGCATACAGCAACATGCGGGGACTGGCAGGAACACTCAATAAAACTGAATAAAAAGAAAAGCAAGTGACGGTGAGATCGAAGAAGGCAGCTTCGCCAGCGTTTGTGTGTCAGAACCGGGGGGGGTTAGTATGCATCGTGGTACACTGCAGAGCTATAGCGTCTTTAGTGAAAACAGCCGTGTCAGATGGGGTTGTATGGATTGATTCTGAACGCGACTGAGAGAGTGAAAAGTGAATAAAAAAAAAAAGCTAACCTTTACAAAGATCATAAATTGCACCGGCTGTTACAGACTGAAATCAAATGTATGTTTTATTCTAAAAAAGTAAGACTAAGAACAGTTTACTTCTCAAAAGGGAGGGGCAGGATCGAACCCGTGACCCTTGATTCCCAAGCGGGGCTGTATCTATTGAACCACAGAGTCAGTTATAGTAAACTGGTGTCAATGTCGCATGTTAAGGCGGCTTTTCTTTCTGCAGTTATGTTTGAATAAAAGTGCAATTGTGTTATTCTTGTGAAAATGTTTCTTTGCTATTTGGACTTCAGGCTTCATACATTATATAGTTTATGCCTACATTTTGTCATCTACTACTAGAATATAAAAAAGTTTCTGTTTTAACAATGTGTTGACACAGATTACTGTAGAAACGGAACAGACATGAAATGCGTGTGTTCCAAACAACGATCTATTATTTCCACTCTAAAACTCCACTTCACTCCCAGATACTCAATCAAGGCATGAGCTGAGAGAAGTTCGTGCACGTTCTAAATTGGTGGGGGATGGAATAGCCGGCTGCTCTAGCTTCTCTTTATCAGCACATTTAGAGAACAAAGGGCTGGTGGAGAGGTGTGAAGGGATTTAAGAAGCAGTTTAAGGTGGGACGGAATTACGAGTTTTTTCGTAGGCTCTGGTAATTCTAGTGTTAAAACTCATTTTAAAAACATTGTTTACAGCGATCAGGCTTTAAGTTTAATAGCGTGATATCCTGCAATCTTACTTTTCTGTTTGCTTGGGAGTTGGTTTTTGCAAAGCGATTTTTTTTCTGCTGTGCTTAAAAGTCATTTGAAAAAAAATGCTGCACGAGCACGTGCTACAGAGAGATTAGAGAGCCGGGCAGCTGACAGGGAAGGGATTGGGGGGACGGATAGGTGTGTGTGTGTGTGTGTTTGTGCGCTCGCGCTACACAGAGAAGAGAGCTCGTGAGCCAGCCTGCTCCTGTAGCTGAGGTAGGGAGGGGCTTTGGTGGTGTGTGTGCTACAGAGAGAGAGCGCGTGAGCGAGCCAGCTCCTGTAGCTGATCAGGGAGCCTGGGTGTTTTGTGTCAGTGTTATTCAATGTTTTTACATTAGTTTACTATTACACTGTGGATTCTATGGTGTAATTAACTATATTTGTGCTTAATCTTTACATATTTTTACATATTTGCATACAGTTTGTACGGTCTGGAACGGATTAATTGTATTTACATACAATCCTATGGGGGAAACTGCTTCGGTTCACGACCAAAGTTCTGGAACGAATTATGGTCGTGAACCGAGGTTCCACTGTATAAATAAACTAGCCAACCCGCGGCGTAGCATACGCCGCATAATCAGGCCGCTTTTTAAATTTTTAAAATTTTTAAGCACAGAGAAAAAAATAAACATTTGAAAAATCAGTAATTTAATAAACCACCAAGAAAATTAACATTGCAACAATGCACGCTACGAACCAACATTCAATTGTCCATGACTGAAAACCGGAGGAGCGCCGTCGCGCTTTCTCATTCCAAAGCGAAGGACGGGGTTGAATAGCGATTGTTCAGTACGCACTGCCCGCTTATGGCCCGCCCCCAACTCCCTACCTGAGTCGCTTTTGGCTGTGTACAGTCCACACCCACCTGTGAGTCACGTTGGCTGTTAATTTTCCAAACACCGCCTCAGTCGGTTTCCACGTTGATTTTTCATTGTTCTTTGCGGTTCCGGCTGCTTTTTTTATATATAATCCACCAAGTCACCCGACCATGGGGGGCTTTACAAAGGGCAGGGACGTAATCAGTGCGAGCGTATGACACGCACGTACTGGGAATTTCTCGTTCATGGGGAACAATTGGAAGCCACGGTCTCCATCACGAATGGAGTTCAACGGCTTACCCACGCCTCCCCGCGCTGGGTAGACACACGTTGATCCATTCAGTGCAGCCACTTGTCCCTCTAAGAATTTGGACACCGACCGCTGTTGGGTCATGTAACTATTTAGCAGGAGGGAATCTCGTTCGTTTTCGGAAATAACCAGCCAAATCGCTCCACCAATTAAGAACTGCCATGCACCACCACCCATTGAATCGAGCTATCAATCTGTCAATCCTGTTCGTGTCCGGACCGGGTGAGGTTTCCTGTGTTGAGTCAAATGAAGCGAAAGGCTCTTGTGCCCACCTCCAACTCGTCACTCGAGTCGTTGTCGTCTTTGTACAGTCCAGATGCACCTGTGACTCACGTAGACTTTTCATTGCTCTGTGCGGTTTTGGCTGCCTTTCTATATATAATCCACCAAGACACCCGACCACGGTGGGAGGGGGGTGTGTACAAAGTGCAGGAGTATCTAAGAAGACGCATGTTTGTTGCGGATGCGAATTTCTGTATGTAGCGTGCAAAACAGTTTACTATAGTGCATGCGGTCGTGCGTCGTAACCGAAAACTCGTTTTTTAAAGACTGTTCACTTCACTGTGTTTTAACCTCAGTTGTAAAGGAACGTTTTAAGGATCCCATGGATTACCCCTCGCAAACAGTTTTACACGCCGCATATGGCGATTCACCTCCGTGAGAAACATGCCTCTATTAACAGTCCACGTGGGTCGGAGCTGCATGTGACCTCTACGACAGACGAATATAAATGACGCCGGTTTTTCTGTGTCGTCGCGTCCGAGTTGGTGGGCGTGGCTCTGTGAGTTGTCGTCGTATCCAATGGTCTTGGAATTGGTGGGCGTGGCTCCTTCCTGCGTGCGCCATAGGTGTCTCACTTGTCGGCGGCTTAGTGAATCCACGCCCCTTCCGGTGTGCTTTCCATGTTTGTCTTGCCTTAGTGAATTATATATATAGATGTTGTTGCAGCTATGGCTAAAAAAGTCCATGGTGTTTTGAAATTGTAATCTGACAAAAAAATGAAAAATATTAGCTTTGGACATTTACTGCACTGCTTCATTATCCTTGGGGAAAGGCAAGATACCAATGAGGGAAAAATGGGGGGAAGGGTGTACAATAAATGTGTGTGTGTTTATGTGTATGTATGAATTCTTTTAAAGTATATCATAGCATGTGAAGCAACACAGATTTTACAGGTCCCACTGAAATGCATGTAACAAAATCCAACCGGTTTGTGGATTTTATGCAAAAAGTCATAAAATTGCTGATTCAAACCCACATTAGTGTCATCTCCATCTGCAATAAATTAGCTACCAAGTACTGTATAACTGCTATAAAAAATATATAAATATTTCTCTCTCTGAAAATTGTGCAAGATCATTTAACGTTCATTAGACACAGTTACATTTACTAGATGTTTAGTTCTTTATTAACTGAATTAGCCGTAAAAACATCCTCTTGTACTATTTTAAATGAGTACATCGGGGCATTTTCACATAAAATAGGTCAAAAGAAGTTCATTGTTATTAAATACAAAATAATTACTGTACATAAATAAAACACACTGAAACACAGAAAATATGAAGTCGTATGCTGCAAAATCTAAAATTCAGATTCTGATTAATTATTTTAACAAAAATGTTTCATATTTTTTTTAATGTTGTGCATTATATTTTGCCTTTTGTTTGCATTGTATCTAGAAATACACCAATCAATTAACCAGTAATTAAAACTGGGCCAAGTGCAAACAGCTATCACACCATTACCAAAGTGATTCAAACCAACACAGCAAACTGAAGACAAATGATGTAAATACTTTAACAACAAATAGTTTACAACAGTATATGGAAGATGCTGTAGTAGGACACAGAAAACACAGTTTCACATTTAAGGTACAGTCGACCCTTGATATACGACGAAGGTAAAGAAAGCGATTGTTAAGGGATGTTAGCTAGTGGGCTGGCGCGGCACATGATGATGTCATCAGGCTGAGTCAGCACCGGCTTGCTTTGAAGTATATTATTACAGCAGTTCACAACATGACCAGCTTTGAACTGAGTGCTAGACTACTGTCATTATTACCTTGAGAAACAGAGATCACAATCGAAACGAAGAAGGAAATTGTGCAGAAATATGAGAGTGATGTTTGTGTGACTGATCTCGCTAATATGTACAGGATATCGAAATCCACCATCTCGACAATTTTACAAAGAAAAGATTTGCATAAGGACGCTCCTTCTAAACAATAACCACCTTCCGTTTCATTCTCCTCCTCCCTTCCTGCAGCCCAAAGATATCAAATTAAATGGTGAGTACAGTATGAAATTGTTGTTGCTGGTAGGCTAGGCACTTTTTCTAACTTTTTGGTTAGTACATTAGAAAAATTATTGGTGTTTTGGTAAATTATGCACATTATATAACCCTTTTCTATTATGAAAAGGTTAAGTAAGTGTTGCTGTGGGAGGGTCGGAGCGCATTATGGGTATTTCCATTATTTCTTATGGGAAAAATAGTCTTGACTTACAACCAACTTGAGTTACAACCAGCCCTCGCAAACGAATTGAGTTCGTAAGTCAAGGGTCCACTGTACATCCTTAGGTTTCCAAGTTGGCTTTTGCCTAATGAACTCACATGAATTTACCATTTTCAGTGATTTCATTCTGCTGAAAAGTGTTGGACAATGATTTGTTAATTTCATTAACATAAAGGTGCACAGCATAGGCTGCCAAAAAAATTCTTTTTTTATTTAAAAAATGTGGCACTACCCAAATTGTTCAACATTGTGCCATTTGTTAAAATATTTTGTGATTTTAAAATTCTGTAAGACTAAAAGGCTCTGTATAAATTGTCTATATGGATGTGGTGTGTACTGATATCAGCAAGGCCTTTGATTAGCTCTGGAATCGGTCATGAAGTCCTGGTAATGGATTTTCTAAGTATACAGTATCATCATGCCACTATGCATCCTAAGGTACAGCGAAAAACACCATATTTTTGACCGTAACACTATTACACTTAATTAAAAGTTGTATCATCATATGCAAGGCAGAAACCAACCCTGCATGGGGCACCAATCCACAGAAGGGTCCACTCACACACACTTTATGGGGACTGACACCTATTAACATATATCTTTGAAATGTGGGGGGGAAAAATAAAATACATGAATATGCAAACTCTACACCAGTGCAAAATAGAAGAACCCTTGGACCCCAATTCTAATTCATGCTTATAAAATAATGCAAAATTAAGCAGTAAATTAATCACTTAGTATTTTAGTTTTAAACCATTAACATGGCATACAAAGATCTTTGCAAACCACATAAGAGAAAAGTAATTCAACTCCACTACATGATAAATTAATTAAAAGATAATAAAAACTTTTAAGAGGCTAAGAAAGTAGAGTTTAACAGAAATTATTTTACTTACTAAAAAAACACAAAATTAAATTTGCAGACTGTTAAACTGCAGCTTCAGCTTGAGAGTGAAACATTTCAAGAGGCTCAAAATATTCATTAGGAGAAATTTGCAAAATTACAACACAAACAATAATGAATGTAATTAGTCTTATTGCTGGTTTCCTTTAACTGTATTCCTTTTCACTTTATCAATAAAAATTTAATCACAAAAAATGTGACAAGACTAATGCCATTAAGGAGTAATACACATATTATGGACATCAATGAAAATTAACAAATATTTAATAATATATAAGAGGTACTAGAACCAAGCTCAAATGTGTCTACCTGGCCTTGTAATCCTAGACACCTTTACAAGTTTGGGCAGATATGGCATAAAACAGAAATGGTAGTTTATTTCCTAAAACACAGAATATTAAAGAAAACTGATATAGTAGTTGTGCACTCAAAAAAAAAGAAAGGAGCTAAATATCTGCATTCTGAAAAAAAAAATCACTCTTACATACTCATTATTTTACCATTAAATATTCATAATTCTCACAGGCTAACAAATGTCTGAGTAAATGTGCTGTTCTTTAACAATGGGCTTAATATGTACAGATTCTGTTGAACCCTTTTACTTTATAAAAATGAACATTAAGACATGACGTGATTTCAGAATTTTAAAAATATGAAAGGAATTAGCATAGTGGATCTCTATAACTTCTTAACATCTTCACCAAGAACTGCTCAAGGACACAGGGGTAGATTTCACACAAACAGAGAAATGTATGCAAATTAAATAAATTACCAAGCACGAGGCAGAAGCAATCCCTGGATGGGGCCTTGGCTCATCGCAAGGTGAATACAAGCACTCACATACACTGGCGTCATTTAAGCAGCACCAAAATTCCAAATCTGCATATCTTTTGAAGGAAACCGGAGCACAGTGTGGAAACCCAGCAGGAAAACATGTAAACTCCAAGCAGGGAATACCAGCAACATGACTCTCTGCGAGACAGCAGTGCTACCGCTCCGCCACTGTGTCACCCCCCCATGTGTGTAATTATTAATAGTATTCATTATTTAAACGAAATTAACGATTTACCTATAAAATGTAACATACATAATTTGATGCATTTTATCATGAAAGTGATATCAAGTATAAATCTAAAGATTCTAAATTTGCAGAGAGTTGGAATATCATACATTTGATGTGTTCTGTACGGTGATCTATATGTTTACACAGATTACAGTAGAAACAGAACAGACATGAAATGCGCGTGTTCCAAACAATGATCTATTCAAAACTTCACTTCACTCCCAGATAATCAATCAAGGCATGAGCTGAGAGAAGTTCGTGCACGTTCTAAATTGGTGGGGGGATGGAATAGCCGGCTGCTTCTAGCTTCTCTTTATCAGCACATTTAGAGGACAAAGGACGCTGGCGGAGAGGTGTGAAGGGATTTGAGAACCGATTTAAGGTGGGACGGATTTATGAGTTTTTTCGTAGGCTCTGGTAATTCTTGTGTTAAATGTATCGTGTCATTACAATCGGGATTATGCAACGCTTGAATATAAAAGCACCATGAATGCAATCGTATGTCCACATTTTGCTTCACCAAATTGAACCATTCATCAAACATCGAAGCGCGCACATCGATCCCGTATGATCTGTAGGAATAGAGGCCTTCTGTCACATGTAGATAGTAAACAGAGACTCTGACATCACATTCCAACTTTTATCACTTTTTGCTGGTACTGCAACTCGCGCACGCTTTGCGTTAATTTCTGAGGACATGCTCAGAGGACGTGTCAAATGAACGCTGGGAACATGTGGCAGCCATGATGCCTGCGCATACGCGTTCTGAGCGTGAAGTATAAACGAGCCCTAAGTGTGACTGCCACCATGTTCAGAATTGGCACCATCTTTCTTGCCAGTGCTCTCTGGATGGTTAAGTACTGGCTCACCATAGCCCTGAGTTGGACAAATGTCTTAGAAAATATACAGATAGATGAATGATAGTATGGATGGGTCACTAACATTACTACACCTCTATCACTGTTATGAATTTACTACTAGTAGCAATTAACATGATAATTTTTACAAATTTAAATTGAAAATGGATCTGTTTTGCTTGTCATGATATAGATAATGATTATAGCCATAGCTGAACCCATTTCTACAATGCAATAACTTCAAAATGTCTTTTTCAAGGATAACATTATTTACAGTAAGATGATCTATTTCATACTAATTTGGTATCTGTGTATAACTAAAGTGACCCCAGCATTAACTTTTTAGGCATTTCTGCCCAAAAAACAGGTTATTTTGTCTGATTAGGCCAAAACACTCATTTGCATGAGTCTTGCTGCTTGCCTAGTTCACTTCTGAAGAATGTTCCAGTATTTTACTTTTCCATATATGGTTCTACTTGGTCTGATTACACTTCTATAGTGAAACGTTTAACAGATTTGCTGATTACAGGCACAATAACAGATGTCCAAAACAGGCATGTAGTGTAGCTCATTTTGCTAAAACATACTGCAGATCGTTTTCTACTACAAAGTAGAAAAATACTTAGAAGAATATGTTATCTACATTGAATCACTGAAATATGACAATCAGATGCATTATTGTTTTATTATTATTATATATTGTTGTATTATATTTGTATAAGTATGGTGGGCAAACAGGAAAGCTGCTATCCAGAAAATTATCTGATTAAAGTTCTTAAAGAGGTTTAAACTTCAAGACTATTGTGCAAACATGTATTCTCCTTCAATTTCTTGTCTTTGTGTAAGTACTACATAAATTTTGATTCGGCTGAAAACAATAATGGTGAAACAGAAATGCAGAAACTGTTAAAAATTGTTTTCATGTCTGTATGCATTGTGAATTTGGAAATATTCGTAAGTGTAAATTTTCCTGTTAAATTAGAATTCACACCTACTGTATGTTTTTTTTTTTTTCAGAAATAATTACTTCAGAAGTTATTTGTTAAAATGTTACACTCAATAATTTCATGAATACACTTAATATCTTTCATTGTAATATACATAAATACAAATACAACATAAATAAGTACAAATGTAATATAAACAGACACAAAATGCAAACTATATCGACATATTGAAGATGCTCCTGTGTAGGATGCATTTATACCGGCAATAAACTACAAAAACAAGACTATGCATCATCAATACATTAAAAAGCTCTTAATTTTAAGTGCAGAAAAATGATAAAAATTATACACTTGGACAATAACACATTTTCTGATTTGTTTCTTTTGTAGTTTCAGCTGGCAACTAGGTAAAAATTTCAAATAATTCAGGAAAAGGGCATTTAGCTACACTTTAATGTAAAGTTTTGAGACATGGGAACTATTTTGACTTATGTTAAGGTTTTATTTGCCGTATTTCCCATCCATCTATCCATGTATTTACTTAGTAGAACCAATATGTAACTAGTGCTATAGCACTTTACTGTCTCTTATTTTTAGAACATATACAAGTAGCATTGTCAAAGAATGTGCAGCATGCAATTCCAAAAGCATGTTAAATTTTAGTTCAACTGGAAAAGACTATTAGTGTACCCAGAACTTTTGCCACTTTACATTTTTTTTTTGTTTAATTCCATAAATATACCAGAATGTTACCAAACTGCAGGGGTTTCTGAAAAACCATAAATCTGGCCAGCAAGTGAAGGGGCACATAGAAAGAGTACAAATCTGCATTGTTTGGAAAGCACCATCATGGAAAATTATGAGCTAATTAAAATTTTCAATGTATTATTATGTGCCTGATCACAGGCAGACCGATAGGCAGAGTTCAGTAGTTCAGCAGGCATTTCTGACCTGTTTATTCAGGCATTTGGCACTGACCACAACATGAAACGGTAAACTAGCCATTACAGATTGGTAGACCATTACTGTCAGCTTGACACGTATATTAAAGGATCCAAGTCCAGAAAGACAAGCCTACTCTGGTCCTTCCTTAACAGCATTGTTCAGCTGGGCTATATCTACATTACTATATTTAAATTTAAAAACTATTAAAAAGGATGCTCAAAGGTTTGAACGTTTCCGATACATATTTAGCTCAGAATGCCATGTGATCTTTAATGTTTTACTACAGGCAGGTTTGAGCATTATTCCATGTAATTACAAGTCACAAATATTATACTAGCCAAAGCCCACCGTAGCATATGGCGGTGTAAGAATAGGAACAGAAAACGGTGAGAAAGGAATTCAGTATAACAAAGGCTTAGGAAACCACCGTTGCAGTATAACGAAAATAGCAAGGAGCGAAACCAATGTCAATGGTCGAGAGAGTACCTTCCTGTAGCAGGCTATGGAAAACATAGACATACTGTATATAGATAGACGCCGCATTCACTGTGTTGCCCAGTCGACGCGAAAAGTCAGTGCGTCTGCCCTATTACGAGTGGTAAAAGTGCCATTTAAACTAATACAGGTACACGTGGAAACCAGGTTTCTGATGAAAAAACAATCATTTACATACAACAGATTTTGGCGAATCGTTTACATGCAATTATTCATATCCATTTATACACTAAATGCGTCCGTATCCAATGGTCTTAGTGTTGCTGGGCGGGGCTCTGTGAGTTGGCGATTGTGGCTCTCTGTCTTGCGTGCGGTGTAAAGTCAACGTGGCTCAGAGGTGCATGTGGAGTTTTGCACAGACGAAAGCGACAGAGGCTGTGTTTGGTGAGTTGTTGTGTGCCTCGAGAGCGATGCTGGACTTGGGAGGACGGTTACAGGTGGCGTGCGTGGCTCTGTTGTGTGTATCCCATGATGCGGTAGGAGCGTTAGAGTTGGCGGGTGGGGCTCTGTCTTGCTTGCGCTCATTGTCTTGTGTGCCCTCAGTGTCTTGCTTGCGCTCAGTGTCCTGCGTGCCCTTAGTGAATTATATATATAGATAAAATGTATTTATTTGTATTATTTAAATTTGAACATTTGTTAATTTCTTTGCCAGATACTATATTACATATACAATCAAGCGCCTTCTACCTCTGTTTTTTTTAAAATGTTGCCATTCATCAAGAGACATGAGAGACCAGAGAAAACTAATTTAGTTAATCTACTTTACAATAATCACTATCAGCTTTATAATTAACATGCTGTTTCAATGTGTTACCATAGTGAAATGTTAAAATGGTTAATTTTACCTTAACCTTTGAACTGAGCTGTTAAGTATCTGAATGCTATTCCGTACATTATACCATCTGCTGTCAGGTAGTCACAGCTTATGATACATGGTGCCGTTTGAAGGAATGGTTTTCTGTTCCCGCTCTGTAACCCTAACAATACACAGTATGTTGTATGAAGTGGCATTTGCATTTTAAAACTAGGAAAATGTAATTCCATAATTACCTGAACAACCACCACCTGGATTGACACATGATCGGGAAGCCGAATTGGGGCTCTGAAGTGCTGAGATAGGGCTATCAGCAAGTGGAGAATAGCCACCAGGCTTTTGGCATGAACAGCTTAAAAACAATGTAAAAAAACAAATTAATAAAATACAGTGAATGGGAAAAAATTACAAAGTTTCAATGAATAAGGTTACCGTAACACAAAGCTGGTCATACCATTAAAAACAACTTGACCTATTGTAAACTAGAGGCAAACGAACTATACAGGACATAAACAAACAATAAAGACAGGTTGTTGTTTCCATACAACTCTATAATGGCTCCAGCGGCAGACAATACATTTTTCATTCACTGCAGGAGTAATTTTAAATGATATGGAATTAAAAAAATGATATTACTGGATGATGTAAGATATCAGTTATATGTCTGTTTGCAATCCAATTACATTATCATGTTTTTTTCAAAAAAACTTCAAAAAAAGGTGTGGGAATTAGGATGAAGAATAATTAACATGATGTAAACCCTTTCGAAAGTTCTAGAAAAATGGATATAGAAGGAAGAGTTAGTCAAATGATATATAAAACCATACGTTTTCAAATACATAGGCAATATATATTGTGTCAATTCACCCAATTTTCATTTTTTCTTTGTCCAATGTAGAGTGCATTTGGAAAGGGTGACCAAAAGCCAGCAAACAAACTGGACAGGCACTACTCCATCACTGAGTACCCTCTCATACAAAAATACCCAGGGCCAATCTGGAGTCACTTATCACCACACACGGAAATCCTAACTACATGGTAAGACGATTAGAGAAAAATTGGCAGGCACTGGGAGAACTTGCAAACACCACAGCATCTGACACTGGATTCAAACACAGTCTGCAAGAACTGAGATGACTGTGTATGTCCACTTAAAAAGAGTAAATTTAATTTATTACGTATACAACTCGTCATGAAAGACAAGATACGAGCACTCACAAAGAGTTTGCAGAGAATTAACAATGTTCATTAAAAGCATAAAATATCATTTTAAAATAATTAGTGAATTTAAATCTGTTCCATTGTGGTCACGATCACAGTTACAAGTTTCAGGGAAAATTTGAAAGTTACGTTGTATCATATTCATAGATTCAAATGAAAATGTAATTTGTAATTAAATGATTGCAATTAAATACAAAACAATTTTAATATTATACAGCATACTACATAAGGAGTACATCACCTTGGTATCTCTCTTTACAAGTAAAAAAACATTTGGAGATTCTATATAATTGTACTGTGTCAGCAACACTGATTTATCAGTCACCTATGAAATATGTCAATCAGGAAATATTTTTTTAACAAAATGATAAAAGACCATGTGGCAAAAATTAGTACAACCTCATTAAAATTACATAATAAAACTTTAAAATGCTTTGCTGAAACTAGTTAAGGGTAATTGAGCAGCAGATGAGTATTAAACCATCACACTCAAACAGGTGTAATCAGTTCACCTTCAGCTCAAAGGGAAATGTAACCCACTGAATTACTCCTAAACTTAAAGCTGACAGTAGCACCACATGGAAGAGAATTGTCTAGAGACTTTAAAAGGAAAATTATTTTATTGCACAAAACAGGGTGAAGGTACAAGAAGATTAGTGAATCATTTTTATTAAACAAAAATATAGTATCAAAAATGATATAGGGGAAAAAAAAGCATGGACTTGTGACCAGCACCCTAAACATTCAGGCCACCATCATAAGCTGCAACCTTGTAAGGAGTGTTATTTGTTTTTTTTGCAGATAAAGGAGCAGAAAAAAAAATAAAGCCAGTGCTTCAGAGTTGACGATAACTGTGGAAAGCCAAACAGGAGTGACTGTATCATCTCAAACAGCAAGATACAACTTGCATCGTAATGGAATTGTATGGCTGTCATCCATGTAGGAAGCCACTACTGAGGTCAAACCACAAGAAAAACAATTTAGACCTTATCAAGATACATATTACCAAAGGTGAAGACTTTTGGGAATCTATTCTCTGGTCTGATAAAACCAGAAATCAATCATTTTGGATCTAATGTTGCACAAAATATTATTAAGTATACCAAAGACATGCCGGTTAGGTGGATTGGCGATTCTAAATTGGCCCTAGTGTGTGCTTGGTGTGTGGGTGTGTTTGTGTGTGTCCTGCGGTGGGTTGGCACCCTGCCCAGGATTGGTTCCTGCCTTGTGCCCTGTGTTGGCTGGGATTGGCTCCAGCAGACCCCCGTGACCCTGTATTCGGATTCAGTGGGTTAGAGAATGGATGGATGGATGTTTAATAAATTTTATTAGCAGATGAGTCCTAAATGTTGCGATTTGACTTATTTTTATGATAATAGTGTGCTTCGAGTAGATTTACATTGAAACTCTTACTTTAAGGTTTGTGCTACTGGGATAAGATGCCCCCACGACACAGTAATAGACAATGCAGTTTAAGACAAATGATGAGAAACAACAATGGAAATTAGAACTATTCTTTACATCTTCATTATTTTGTTTCATCACAGAGAACAGTGGAATGCTGCAAAAATACTTTCTTACCCATGGTAATGCTTTAGGTAAATAGTATAACTGAATATATAATTAAAAACTACTCTGTGTGTGTGTGTGTGCAGTCTTTCCGAGCAATCTGATTGGTCAGTTTGGCTTTGGTTACTTAGTCAAATGTGATTGAAAGAGGAAGCACCAGGCAAGAAATGCTGAGACACACAAGGATACTTAACAAAGGTGTAGGAGGAATCATGAGGGTACACATCAGGCAAGAGATATCAAATACCTTTAAATTGATTCTATTTCCTAACTTTGACAGGTAATGTGGCAAGTTTTAAAATAAATGCTAATATACGAGGGACTTTCAAAGAGTTTCCGCACTTTTATATTTTCGGTAGAAACGATGAAGTAGTAATTGGGAATTAAAAAGTTAGTATGATGTCAGGAAAATTGCATCGCAAAGGAAGGTGACTATATAGAGAAGTGATGTAATTGTTTTTGAAATTCTTAATAAATAAAGTTAATAAAAAGTGCAGAAACTTTTGGAACGTCCCTCGTATATGTATCCCATCGCATGTTGGTTTTATGACTTGTCAGTCAAAAAAGAAGTCAATAATAAGACAAAAGCAGATTTAAAAATGTGCAATGCAAACAGAAATCTGCTGGATCTCCATATCTGTTTCATTTTAGGTACATTTTGATATATTCTGTAAATCACCTATTGCGATAGGCCAAGTCTGTCTGTCTTCATAAAACAATTTGGCCCCCCACTGATAAATTTTCTTGGAATGTGGTACGCTTATTCTTCATGGACATTTGTCAGGACAGTTCCATTTTGATGAAATGCCATGAACAGATCGAACCGTACACAGTTATACAATTTCTCATTGAAAAGCACTGGCTAACTTGCAAATTCATCCATCTAACAATGGAGGAACATTCTGTGAAACTTTCATTACGAATTAGCTTACTGTTTCAATTTTACCCTGACAACAGTTACACCAACTTGTATATTTTCCTCTTTTTAGCTGCTACTGATGGCAAACAAATCTGAAATATAGGCTAATAAAATGCCAGCAAACTGTGTGCACAGGTAAGGAAGTTGATGTCATGAGCAGCTTGAGCATGCACAGAATGGCAGTCTTCCATCTGCAAGTCTAGAGAGGTAAGTCCAGTCTTCCCAGCCTCTCAGGACAAGCAGAAGAGAATTTGCGCATCGTCACCTCAGCCTAGATGCTTTAATTTCTAACAAGTTTAGAGATCCTCCTATCAGTAAAAGTATAACATGCAAACAACAAAAAGAAAACATTATTTATATATGAACTAGCTGATTACGATTCGCTCACTGAGTGCAAGGGAAAAAAATAAAATGTAGTATATAAATTATTAAACAGTAAAACATTAACATGTAAAAAGTAAAGATACAATGAGCAGAACCGGAGTGCTTTCGGTTAAAGTACATTTTAAAGGCGCTATAACACAACAGGTAAGTAGCACTAACAACAGCTTAAATGTATTTGGATCATCTCTCGGTAGCAGATCCCTTGTGAAAGGCGCTACACGACCGTTGTGGTATAGAAATTACATTTTCTATGCAATCCTGCAAATTTCTGCCTGACAACCTTGCACTACATGGCTGTGAAAAATTATTCTGTGAAATGTGGACGCTGCCCTTCCATGCTTAACGGGCAGAAGGTCCAAAGAATTCCCAAGTACAAAACTTAACATGAAGAGGTCAGTACATCTTCTTAGATGTAAACCTTCCATCGTCTTAAAAGAATTCATCACAAAAGCAACAGTGAATGTTGCGGGGTTTTAGTGACCTGAACTCACCTTAAGGGACAGTAAGTAGTCGTGCAGCGCAATTTACAAAGAAAGTTTTGCTTCGATCACACTCATTTGCAAAGATTTCCACTCCCCCAGGAGCCCAGGTGGACTCGAAGTGTTACAAACAGTGCGAGAAATGAGGACGCCGCCCGAAACCACGAAGCTCTCGACCTGACAAAGCAGCCCGACATCCCATGCCTCCCAGCGTCCACTTTGTTCTCACGACCCCTCACCGCTGAAGGCAGAGTCGTCTTCACATTTTTTAAAGCTCTGTGCAGTTAGAAAGTAGAAAGACGCAAAGCTGTTTTCCACATCTCTTCTACTATCAAATACTGCCAATTAAAAAAAAGTTATAATGTGGCAGTTTCCGCAACAGTCACATGGACAAATAAATAAAACTTCTCTGTCAGAACGCACCTGGTGTTGGACGGCTCAGCGCTGGAGTCCAGAGAGGGGGGCTGGGAGAGGGCGACACGGGGCGCACTTCGATGGGATAGATCGGCGTGTCTGTGTTTACTTCTTTTCAATATCAATATCACACAAATAATAACAATTCGTAAAGACAATATAAAAATGGCGTCCACAAATGAAGTGATTAGTTCCTGTATTATAATATGTTCTCTGATCATACGTAATTTCCCGTTCGCGTGGTCATACGTAATTTCCGTTTCAAACGCAAAAAGAATTTTATATATATAGATGAAGTATCCTGTGACATTATGCATGCAGCAAATAAACAACCAGTATTAACTTTACACTAAATAAACTCAAAACACTATCATCATGCAGATCCTCTCTGATGATGATGATGATGATTAGATAAAGCAAGCATTAAACAAATGATGATGGGCTTTATGTGTGGGCATACATGTTACAACAAGTGTCCAGGTTTGGGACTTTGAAAACCTGGCCACCCTATAATTTACTATCAGAATGCCACATTCACCTGATATTCATAACAGTCACTCGCTCTTGTAAAGTTTGCCTTTCACTTCTGTTATTCCCAAAAATTTGTCAAAATTGAATAGCTTTGCTAGACTCGTTTAATGAAAACTGCAATGGCCAGGCGTGCTCAAGCAAACAAGGAAATAACATTTTTTTTATAATTATTATTTAATTTATGTTAATTGGCAATTGCAAATTGTGAGGGCTGTGTGACAGTGTGTGTGCGTGTGTGCGTGTGTGCGAGTGATAGTGGCCCCTATAATGGACTACAGTTTTGTCCAGGTCTGTTTTCAGCCTTTTGTCTAATCCTAGTAAGCCATGAAATGAATTGAGAATGTTCTAGAACTTACAGTATCTACTGAACTCAGTGTACTGAGGGCTACAGTGCCTGCACAGGCACCTTAATGTTACTCTATGTATGCATTTTCTTACATGTTTAAATTAGCGTTTTTCATGATTATAAGAAAAGTAAGAGGCAGAAAAATTGTTAAATGCAAGACAAGCAATAATTTATTATACAGTGGACTGGAAAAGTACTCAGACTTCTTCACATTGTGCGCACTCTTTTGTGTTGCAGATTTAATTTTAAACTAAAAATCAAACAATCAATCAACCAATCAACCTACACCCATTATGCCAGGATAAGTTCTAGCCCCTCCACAACCCTGAATCACAGTGCCTTCAGACCCTTGAAAAACTGTGTCATTTTAGTGCATACAAAATCCTACACTGAATTTTTGTTCCCTATGATATTTCTATATTAAAGCAGTGAAATTCAAAATTAGCTATTTTTTTATCTTACCAACAATAAAAAGAAAATGCTCTGCTTACATAAAAACTCAACAATAACAGCTTTTTTATAGTCTTTTATAGTTAAGTATGTTCAAACATTGCACTCTTTTTGGGAGTGGTTTCTCCCCATTTGTCCATGCAAATTAGCTCTGCATATTTATTAAAGGCTGTTTAGGAGTATCATTGTGCCATTACAGGACATTGCAGTTGCGAATCTGGTTGTTTGTGCTTACTGCTTTGTTTTTTTTCCTTTTTAAACATTTTTTGCTCTATTTAAGCATTTTTTTGCTCTGTTTGTGATTTACATATTGGAGCTTAGATACAGTGATTGGCTTTTTAGTTTTCATTAATAAATACTAATTTTATAAAGATTCCTAGAATTATCTATGCTAGAGTTATAGTTTTCTCTCAGTGAGACACTTGCAAGAGATTTGCTTCTTTTTTTTAACCTTACGGCTTATTTCCTGTTTGAGGCCTGGCTGGGACTTAAGCCTCCCATTTTTCAGAGGCAGGTATACCCTGGGTGAGATCTGTTTTGTGGGTTTTTAGAGGCCTTGGCCCTTTTCTATTTTGTTGACCCAGATCCATAACAGATGTTACTTTGGCCTTGTTTCTGATATCATTGCCCTGCTAAAAGATTACCTTTTGCACAAGCACATTTTTTGCCATTTCCACCATCTATCTTTCCAGATACTCAGTCTCTACTGACTGAAAAGTAGTGTCATAGTATTAGGTGTGGGCAGTGTCACAATTGCTTAAATTAAAAAAATAATAATTTGGGGTTTAATTTCTTCCAAATAAAATTATATCTGAGGATAAAATTTCAGTGTAGGATTCTGTTATTTAGTAAAATAGAAAACTGGTCAGAAAACTGGATAATTTTACAAGTTACTGTAAATTACTGTAATTTGGTTTCAGAATTGTATATTACAAAATTAGGCTTTGCGCCCTAGGAATCAAGTTACCCAAACTATTCTATAACATTTCAGTAATTATTTACCACACTGATGGTGATCTTTCTAATCATTAAATAGGCAATTATGATAGCAATTGACGAGAAGAATTCATAATTAATTGCAGAATTATGGTTTTTGAGGGTTCCTCTAGAGTGCCTCTTCCTCTTGCATGATTTGACTCAAAAACTAATTTGCACATCATCATCTCATAACTTGCTTACGTGTCAAGTTTAGTATTTTTCCATCCAGCCATTTCAAGTCTAGACTATCCTCATGAAACTGTGACACACAGACACACACCCATCATCATGATATCAATGTTTTTGGTATCAGGGACCCTAAAACTTCGAGATCTGTCAAAAACTACAGATTTAAATTTTTGACAAATCTAAAACTTTCACTCCTCCTCCATAGACAATAGATTATGATGGGGAGGGCACAAAGCAAAAATAAATATTAATACATGTATATATACTGTGTTGCTCTGCGTATACTCATACAATATAGATTTTTTTTTTTAACGAAATAAGGGTAGTGTGTTAGCCGAATATGTCTTAATGAGACACTTGCTCCGGGGCGCTGTACAATGGCTGAACCTGTGCTCTGACCCCAAGGGGTATGAGAAAACTGACAAATTCCTAATACAAGAAATTATACAAGGCAAAATAAAGAACCAAAAAAAAAAAAAAGATCTTGTTGTAGGATGAAGCGCTGTCCAATGAGTTTAGATTCATTTGCTCAAACTTGAGCAGATAAGATGTTTCAGTACACCTCAGAATTAATTGTGCAACTGCTGTTATCAATGAATATAAGTGTATCAGTACCTGTGTAGCCACACATGCCCAAGCCATAATACCGTAACACCATGTTTAACAGATGAGGTGGTGGTATGTTTTGGATCTTGGGCAGTTCCTTTTCTTCTCCACACTTTGTTCTTGCCATCATTCATAAATAGGAGGCTTGGTATAAGGACAATAACCTTAGCATCAATGTCAAAAAATTATTGTGATTGTGGACTTTCAGCAGACTGCTACTCTCCGACCTATCCTCTTTACGTCAATGGAGAGGATGCAATTGTCAACTGCTTCAAATATTTGGGGGTGCATATTACAATTGAACTCTCTTGGAGCTACAATATAGCCTGTCTAGTATAGAAGGCTCACCAACACCTCTACTTCTTGAGGAAGCTGAAGAAGGCTGGTCTGTGCCTCTCTATTTTGACCTCCTTTTACAGGTATGTGTTAGATAGCATTCTTACCTACTGTATTTCAGTGTAGTGCAACAGTTGCTCGGCTCCAGACAGAAAGGCACTGCAATGGGTGGTTAAGTACTGCAATAATATTTCTTTTAGCTATAGTTATCTTACTTTATTTTATGTATTGTTATTTCATTTTATTTTATTGTGCTTATCTGTGTTACTTTTATCACAAAGTTTATGAAGTTAAGGGGCTATCATGGGCACTGTTTAATTACCAGGACCCGAGTACTGAATTTTGTTTCAGTATATGGATGCTGGAATGACAATGAAAGATCCTAGATACAGATTCATCTTTGTGTCATCTGTCCACAGGACATTTATCCAGAATTCAATAGGCTCTTTCAAGTATTTTTTTTTGCAAACAGTAATCTTGTTCTTGTGACTAACTAGTGGTTTGCATCTTGTAGTGTGGTCTCTGTATTTCTGTTCATGACGTCTTCTGCAGAGATTCATCTCTGATACATCTGCGTCTGCCTCCAGAAGACTGTTTCTGATCTGATGGACAGGCATTTGGTGCTTTTTCTTTAACATAATGAGGATTCTTCTGTCATCAGTCCCTTTGCAATTACTAACCTCATCAGTGTGTCCTTTTTTCCTAATGATATACCAGACAGTTGATTTAGGTAATCCTAAGGTTTTACAGATGTCTCTAATGGTCTTATTCTTGTTTTTCAGCCTCATAATCATTTCTTTGACTTAAATTGGAAAATGTCTTGTTAAACAATGGCAACTACATACTCCAGACGTAGAAGCAAGCCTAGATATCTTATGCTTGCACTAATGAAGCAATCAAACACAACTGAGTACTCGCAAACACCTGTGACACCAATTGTCCCAAACATTATTGTGCCCTGGAATGGGGAGACCATGTATAAAAAGTGTTGTCATTTCTACATGGTGTGACTGAAACACGGGCAAATACCCTTAAATGAAAGCCTGCAATGTGTACTTTAAGCATGTCTGAATTGTTTGATTTGTAATTTTAAACTGTGTTGCAGAGAGTTAAATCAAGAAAAAATGCATCTTTGTTTGAAACATTATGGTGGGCACTGTATCTGCAAATCACTGACCTTAAGACAGAAAGGGAAAGGCTTATAAAGACAATTAGTTAACAATTAGTTATTAAACAGGCAATGTGAACAGCATTTACAGTATTTAGTACACTATGCTAAAATAACAATCTTCAGCCATAATTTAAAATATGAGACTAACAAAGTACAGTAATCCCTCGCTATATCGCGCTTTGACTTTCGCGGTTTCGCTCTATCGCGGATTTTATATGAAAGCATAACTAAATATATAACGCGGATTTTTCGCTGCTTCGCGGGTTCTGCGGACAATGTGTCTTTTTACTTCCTGTACATGCTTCCTCAGTTGGTTTGCCCAGTTGATTTCATACAAGGGACGCTATTGGCGGATGACTGAGAAGCTAACCAATCAGAGCACGCAGTTAAGTTCCTGCCTGATGAATGCAGTGTTAACCATGAAGTCTCATCTCGCTCATTCAGCATCAACGTGTTTCGCTGTGTAAAGAGTTGTGCTCTTTTGTGTTTATCGTTGTGCATAGTCAAGCCCTTCATTATGGCTCCAAAACGATCTGCTACTGCTTCAGGGGCCGTGCCCAAGCGCAAACGGAAGATGTTAACGATTGCCAAAAAGGTAAACGTTTGGATTTGGATTGAAGGCTACGATTCTTTTTATTTAAAAAGTAGGAAAGGAATATAAGATCTACGGCCGCAGTGTCCTTTTAACCAGGGTGCAAAACAAGTTGTAAGTGAATATAATAAGGCAGTAGTCTGGATGGAATCTGCTTTAGGGATTTGGATTGAAGACTGCCAGAAGTAGAACAACGGCAGTGGTACACAATCGCCTGAAGTGGCTCCTTTAAGGGCTGTAACGCTCTCCTTTGTTGTGCAGTAAAATAAAACTCATTGTTATCGGACAAGTCATCGTGTCATTGTTGGTGAGTAACCATAATTAATTTTCTACTTACAGTACTTAGTACATGTATGTACGCTTAGTGTCACTGTACACACACATTTACTGTATACTATTTTTGTTGCATTGTACGTATTTATTGCTGGTGGCATGTCTATCGTAATGGCTGTAACATGTGATATCGGAGACACTCAATATCTTTAAAATAATATTTAGGTTTTACTGTATATAAACAGTGTGTTTATATACATAATTTCAATGAATCTTACCTAATATCTAAGAGAATACAAAGGGATTATGCTGTATAACTCTGCGGGGAATATTTATAAACAGTGTGGGAGAGTTTATAAAGGCTTAAAATATATAAAAATAACCATACAAACATATGGTTTCTACTTCGCGGATTTTCACCTATCGCGGGGGGGGGTCTGGAACGCAACCCCCGCGATCGAGGAGGGATTACTGTATTCCTAATATTGGCAGGCTGTGCATTCCAGTATGGGACTCATGTAACTAATGTAGTGTTTTTACATGTAGTGTTAAATAAAAATGCAAACGGTACTTGTCTCTTTTTGCTACATAGTTATTGAAAGTTCAGAATTTGATATGCATTTAATAATTAACTTCAACAAAAATGTTCAAATATTATATATATATATATATATATATATATATATATATATATATATATATATATATATATTTTGGCACTGATGAAAGGAAGCTTTTCAAAGCCACACTATGAAAGTTAATCATTTGTAGACTCTGAGTTGTAATGTTTACCTTTGCAAACCTGTGGGATGCACATTGCTCTATTTAATAAGGCCACGTGGAGACTGTACTGTTTGATGGTACAGCTATTACTTTGTTTATTTTATTTTTTTCAATCATGGTGTCAATTATCCATGCCTACATATTGTAAATTATTAATCTGTTGAAAAGCTTCTTCATTTCTGCCTTAACAATTTCCTGCTGACAACCTCCATAAGAATTTAATTTCACAATTACTCCATTCAGAAAATCTAAAAGATGATAAAGCAGTAAATATAGGTTAAACATTTTCTTAAAAATTGTCCATAATGTGCTGCAGTGGTAACTGTTTGTGTTTCATGGCTGCAGGAGACATTATCTGTGCAAGTGTGGACTTTGCTCTAGGTTCTCCTGTGCTCCTCTAATATCCCAAAGACTTTTGTATTAGTTAACTGGTAGTTCTAAGCTGGCCATCCTATAAGTGAGTTGTGAATACTGGTAATCTTAAAATGACATGAAGGTTTTTTGTGGTCTTGCCCTGTGACAGAGTTCAGTATTATTTTAGATTGTTATGGTCTGAAATGCAAAGCTATAGAGGATTATTTAAAAAGCAAAACTAAGGTGCAGCAAAAATTATGGCTCAGTCTCTTGGTCTTCTTTTATTAAACATTGATCAGATCTAAATCTAACATTAGAATGGCTTTGATAAGAACAGATCATTTAGCTCTGCAAAGCTTATCAATTACATTTACTGAATTTTTCCAAAACAATATTCACTTGGGTTCACTTTCTACCAATCTACTTGGTAACTTATTCCAGATATCTATAGGTCTTTGTGTTAATGTAACATTTATCCTTAACAAGTTTTCATGTTTACTTTTTCTTGTAGAAAAACTCACTGTAGAAGTGAGAGGTGGGATCCACTACACTAATCTGCTTCATAATTATGAACACTTCATTCATGTCAGCTATTAATCTTCATTTACTTGAACTGATAAGATTCAGTTCCTCCAGTCCTTCTTTGTAGCTCATATCTCACAGTCCCAGAATAAGAGCACAGTAATTGCTTCCCTCTTGACATTCTCTCTCTCTCTCTCTCTCTGAAATATGGAAACCAAAACTGCAAACAACATTAATAAATGGATAAAATGAAACTATTTCATGCATACTGAGGAAATGGGAGCTCATTACCTAAAAACTGAAATTAAATTGCTCACATAAAGGCAAACACATGCTCACAAACACAAGCATCCCAAAAACTGGGTGTAAACCTGACCCATCAATATTTTCAGTGGAATGAAAATTGCCTTCACTGTCCTCATTCTCCAACGCTATTCACATATTGGTAATTGCTGATCCTAGCAACCTTAACTTCATTCCAGGACAATACATCTGGTAACATGATTAAAAAAAACTTGAAATTCTTTTTTCTTATCGACAAAGAAAAAGTTTCCATTTTTGTTTTGCTCGCAATTTTATTTACTTGGAATGTATAACTCCCAGGAGCATCCTACATATAAAAAAATTAAAGAATATATAATAGCACACACAACTTTAATTATAAGTTGATTGCAATAGACAGCTGTTCATGAAGCTGCCCATGTACAGGATTATTATTTCTTATTGGGTTTTGAAGTAGATTGCTTTCAACAAAATTGCAAAAACACTGTGACATCATCCCCCTCCAACAAGCAAATGCATCTTAAAAATAAGTACAGGTTGATGGAAAAAATTGCAGAGCTCTGAATGTGACCATCAAAAAAATTCTAAGTCCAAGAAATAGTCTGTGTTCTATCTTAAATCATTTTTCTTTGGGTGAATGCAGAAAATGTGGACAGAGTGCTTTTCCCAACATGAAGCTTGGAATGAATGAACTTAAACTTTAAAGAAATGAGAATTTCACTTCATGATAATAGTTACAAATACAGTGGCATGAAAGCCACTAAAACATTCTACTCACTTGATACTTTCAGTGTTTTGGATTAGCATACATAACTCAAAATGTACTATTTTCCAAAAGGTGAAAAATTTATGTAAGTAAACATGGAAAAAAAATCCAACCTCTGCAATCATTTTAAAAAATGTGTTCAAATAGGTATCCCTAAGTATCATCAAAGCAATTTTTTTAATATTCCCTAACTCCTAAAGGGAAAGTTCACCCTTTGTGACATTTTGGATCATTATAACACCTGACCCGGCCAGTGTCATTACTTCAAGCTGCTCCGTATATGGTGCTTTGGAATTTTCTCAATATATTCAAAATGGCCTAACTACCTTATAATGTGCATAACAACAGTTGTTGAAAGCTTGACTGCAGCCACCAAGACAAGCAAACTCCTCCATGGCCCTAAGAAGTCATTTACCTTTGTTAAAGTGGGAGAGCAATCCCAGGCAAAGGCAGTAACAACAGGCCTCTTCCACACAGCCTCTGACTGGCAGCTGCAGGCTGACTTGGGAAACCAACTAAAGTTCCCTCAGCAAATTATAACAACAACACTCTGGCCAGACATGACCATTACATCTGAGGCCTCAAAACAGCTGATCATGCTGGAACTAACAGTGCCCTGGGAAGAACGTATTGAGGAAGCTAGTGAGAGGAAATGCACCAAGTACCAGGAGCTGGTGGAGGAGTGCAGGGGTAGAGGCTGTAGGGTACTCTATGTGCCCATAGAAATTGGTTGAAGAGGATTTGCAGGACGCTCACTCTGTAGAGTCCTCACACGGTTGGGCATAACAGGAGCGGCCAAGAAGAAGGCCATTAAATCCACAAGTGAAGCTGCTGAGAAAGCCTCAAGGTGGCTTTGGATGAAGAGGGCCGATCCGTGGATTGCTACTGGGACACAAGTTGGGGAGTGATCAACCCCGGCTGGGTCACCTGAGCAAGGGTGTATGATGTTGCAAGACCCAAAATGCCCGATGACCTCAGGATACATCACTGATGATGTGTCCCAGTGCATCCAGGTGATGTTTCTTATATAGACAATACAAAGAAGCTGGGATGAAATCATTTATTAAAATACTGGTCTTCAAAACACTAAGAAATTGCTGGGGTGCACGTTGACAGGGTAACACCATCACACTGGAAACTGCACTGCAATATTTTGTTAATCTCTCCATGTCAAAATGTAAGCAACAGAAAGGATGAATCCTCTGAACTACTGATATAATATGAAAAAATATTGTAACAACCCTTAATTAACATAAACTATTTCAGCCATGGGAAGGATCCCCATGTGATAATGTGTTTATGTGAAGTTTTGACATTGAATCAGTTTCACTGAACAGTGAAGGGATTAGATTCTTATTAATAGGACAAATTTATTTCAGATGAATTAATCTGATTTCCCTGGGGTTTTGTTTTGTCCATTACAGTGTTTATGTTGATATGTGTATTTATTTATGCAAATGCTGCTTTTTGCAAGCCCCTGTCCAAACTTCCGCTTTTTTCAGAAACTATTGCGTAGATCTTTAATCACTCACTAGCGTAAGGTTAGGGACTTTGGTGTATTACTGTAAAGGTGTGTTTGCACAGCAGTGGTTTCCTGCATTATTTTGGCATCTACGTTAAATTCAGCAGTGAATGCACAACACGGCAGTTCTGTTGTAAAGTCCATTCTGTCACCATGGAGGAGCGCAGTGCGTGTTCAGATGTGAAATGCTGTTTTTGCCGGGAATCTCCACGTAAAACTAGTATTTAATGTATCCTGCCGATCGCACGTGTGCTTTGTAAGCACTTTGGTATGGAGGAATATTTCGGAGGAAAAGTGGTGACCCTACGCTGGCTACTTATACAGATCTATGTCCTTTGATTCCTCAATTTGAACAAGCGAGGCAGGCATGCTTTCAAAAAACAGCAATGGAAAACGTAGTTAGTGCATATTAAATAAGCGCCCAGTATTTCATCTGCCCCCGACGTATCGTCATGAATGTCAAAGTAGTGGCAGAGCTGCTAACACCAAAACACACTTCACTTGGCTTAACACAACTTCTGCATAAGGTAAATGACCAGCAAACCCATGCTGAAGAGCACATGAAAACATAAACACACCAATATCAAAAGCAAAATGACATGGAAAACAACATGTATTTTAGATAGCAAAAGTGTAAATAGATGATTCAACAGTTATGTGTGTGTGCGTATATATATATATATATATATATATATATATATATATATATATATATATATATATATATATATATATATATATATATATATATATATAACACTTGTATAATACACATACGCACATGCATTAATGGCTTTACACATATTATTTGAGTGGTAATCGTTCAACAGTGTGACAACTGTTGCAATCAACTAACAAACAGTATAGTTAAAATTATGTATTTTGTTATTCTTTTAGTGAAATTTTGGGTAGTAATAATTATTTGGTACAGAGTTTACCTTACTTTGTTTTATAGCTAGCATATCTGACATTACTTTATATGGAAGTTGATTAATATTTATATTTGCTTTATTAAGAATAGCTTTCTAATTGATTAATGCATTTTTAATATGTATGACATTCTCAGCACATTGTAACACATCTATGCAGTACTCCAGTTGGATGCATTATCCAGTTTAAATTTAACACTGGATGTGTCTGTCCAGGGTGAACTTTCACTTTAGTTTATAACATTCTCTGTCAGTGATCAGATTAATGTAAGCACCACTATGGTTTTAGTTTTGAGGCTGTATATGTAAATTTACTGTTTGAAAATCTTCTAAATACATAACTTTTTGTTTTGGTCATGTTTTTATTTCAGATGTTTAATTCTCAACAAAACTCAATACTGTGCTGCTACAGTAAATTTTCCATGTAACAGGATCAGCCAATGTTATCCACAATTAAACAACAATGGCCAGGGCTTTTTATTGAAGAACTTCTTATGATGTTACAGAGCTCAAGAGGAAATGGAGAATCTACTAGAAAAACAGGATATACAGGTAGGTAATACATCTAAAGTAATTTTACCAATTTATCAATTTCAGAGTAATCTAGATTTTTCTTTTTAGCTTCAGCTTAGTATTATATGTGTATCATAAGCTAAGCAATCTCTTTTTCCTCCATTCATTGACCTTATCTTGTGTTGGTTTTGTTTTTCTTTTCTTTCACAGACCACAGACTTAACAGCGCACAGGAGAGACACTGTTCTTCTGAGTCTTCCCTTCTACCTAAGAGAGCTGGACTCAATTTCAAAAACATCCTGGTAATATGATTTTCCTCATTTTCTGGTGCATCAGTTTGGCATTTTATGGGGGGTGTAACTTGCATTAATACGCAGAACTTGATATCTTGTTACAGTGTATGTGATACTCACGACAATGGTCATTTTATGAAGTGTCTAATTGTATTTCATGTCTTTTGTAGAATTCTGCAAGGAACATTACAATGGGAATTTTAGAGTTGGTCAGGAATGGCGTCCCTTCAAGATTGCTGTCCAGTGCAGTAAATGCTGTAATTGTCCTTGAAGAGGAGGTGGTTATGGAGAACTTGGGAAAGTTTACAAATGCCTTTACAATCGTGTTTAGCCCACTTTATGCCAATAACATGAACTATCGCGAGGACCTTAAATACACATTTGCAGTGGTCCAGAAAGTGTTCCAGTACCTTGGAAATTACTACACTGCTAGAGTACAGTCTCTAATAAACAGACTATTTCCAAATGTAATATGATTTTCTTTGTGACACTTCCAATTAATTTTGTCAGTTTGGGCACCTGCTTTTGAAGAGAAAAAAAAAAAGTCTTTGATCACTGTTTTAAAAAAAAATAGTTAAATGCAATTGACTGTTAAATAGTCTGTTGTCTTATTTGATTTATTCATTTTCTAAATAAGTCTCTAAATCTGGATTCTGTCACCATTCTACTGCTCTTACATAAAGCATTCTTTCTGTGTAGCTTAAGTGCACAGTAATATTGCAGCTGCAAAGTTATAAATGTTGTTAATAATTTAAAGTGATGTGTCAATAAAACATTTTAAAGTATTTTGTTTTTGCCCTGCATTATTCGATAAATTCTGTATTAGTTTTAATTTGTAGAGCATACAATTTACAGTTGGGTTTAGTTTTTGATACTGGCTTTGTAGTTAACTAAACTAAACAACAGTATTTAATACAACACAGAATATGTAATTAGAACAACAAGCTGATCTGATGAGTACCAAATATTTAACTGACACAACTTATTATTGTTATTTGAGCCAACATGGCAAGGATGTCAACACAAATCAAAATAATCAATTTACACAACTTTAACTAGGAGAACTAAAATTTTTGAGTGCAACAAGTAACGAGAAAATTTTAAGTTGGAAAGGACACATTTTTTTTACAGTGTATATAAGCAAGGTAAATTCCTCTACATGGTTGTGGGCTTACTCCCTACGATATGATGGAGAGATTACCACTAAAGGAAGACCTTTGCAAGGTGGAGGGGACAAATTTCCTCAATGATCCTTACGTGTTTTTTTCACAAGTAGTATACTTATGGTAGGGATGCCATTCTACTCTTGGAGGTGGTGTTTCCTGGCAAAAGTGCAATGGTTACGAAAACCATGTAGGTCAGTCAAGTTAAGCCCAAAGAATATAAAGTGGAATTCCACAATGGGCTAAACACCCAAAAAAAATAAGTGTGGGGGTGGAATTTGATGCCAATTAGATAAGAGATACATGTGAGTCAGATCCAGGGTTTTACAGAAATCTAAAAAAAAATCAAAACATGTTTGACCCATTAGGCTGAAATGCTGCAATACAAGTATACAAAAATAATTAAGCTGAAGTGTGAAGTATGTCAGTTATGCACTGGTAACCCCTTTGCTTTTTATAGGTTGATTTTTCAAACTTCTGCCAAAGATCATTGAGCATCTGAGTATCTAGTAGCAAAAGGCAAATCAGGATTTGAAACCATGACAGTTTGACTTTTTCTTCACTGAAGCACACAGCACGTCTCCTGTGGTATCTGTCAAGTAGAAATTGCTTTCTTTTTATAACAGTGATCTTCAAACTGAAACTGTGTCCAGCTGATGCTCACAATTATACCACAGAAGCATGTGGTTTTATTGAGTTGTGCACATGCGTTAAGACTCATTTATCAGATTATGCCTGAAACTAGAAAATGTAACAACTACTCTTGCAAAAACTTCAGGGGGCATTTTGTCTTTTATCTTATGTTCAATATAACTGCCTTGTAGAAATTCAGAGCTGTTCTACTGCAATGCTTCTATAGCAAGGTGGTTAAAAATTTTACATATATTAAGCACAATATATTTCTGTAAAATAGCTGATGAAAACATGAAAATACTATAATATCAGTCATAGAGCTTAAACAGCAATATATAAGAACATGTATTTAATTATAAAACATCATTACATTATTCAAACATGCCAATCAATTAATTTCACTCTCTAGGAATACAACTTGGGAAAGTAATTACTCTATAGTTTTCAGGGAATCAACTTTATGAAAACAAGTGTCTCATTTAAAATCTTTTAAATATGAAAAGCAACAATGTAAAACTTACAGTCCACATTCCATTTGATGCTCCTGGTGGACACCTTAAGTGTGTCGTTGATTTTCTCTAAAACAGTCTGAAGCTTTTGTTTCTGTGCAATCTCTGATTGAGTCACTTCAGCCACATTCAGTCTCTCTCCCTCCAGCTTTTCTAGAAACAAAATAAAAGTGTCATGAAGAAGCAACAGCACTCTGCAACAGAGGAGTTATTTTTCAAACTCAATAAACAAACAGAATAATTATTACATCAATACTTTAAATTTAATTTGTTGCACTAACAGGAATGCAAAGACAAGCTCACTTGGAATTGTTTTAATAGGAACAATAAGAAAAAATACTGATCATGTTTACCCACATATGCCAAAAAGGCAATTCTGAGTAAAAAAAGTTTAAGTACTCTACCTATATGGTTAATGCTTCTGCCTCACAACTTCAGGGACCCATGTTTAATTATGAGCTCTGTGTCAGAGTATAACTGAGTAAGAAGTGAGAAAAATGGAAAGATTTTTGCTTTAACTGAAATGTTTTGTGTACAACATTTAGAGCACTACCTTATTAAATATGCATAAGAATGTTATAAAAGGGAGATGCCTGCTAAAATACTGCAGTGAAATTTACTTAACAGTGGATAAACATAAACTTAACAATGGATAAACATAAACACAAACAGAAATGAAACCTGCTCTAAGTTAACTAAATGTTGCAGAGCCTGGTTGTCCTGCTTTAGGATCTTCTTGGTATGATTAATAAAATGCTAAAATAGTTTTAAAAGTTTAATTATTTCTAACAAAAAAGACCTTCACAGCTGAGAATTGTTAAAGTAGTAGCAGTGGTAGTACAGGGTGAGTCAAAATTATGTTAACATTTGAATGGTGGAAACAAGTTAATTCACAAAACATACTTCAGATGTGAAAGGTGATTTAAACGAATGTCTCAACCTGTTCGCCATCATGTTCAACACATATACCATATGTGGCACATAAATTGTCTACAAAAATTGTATACAAGTATGTACATAGCAGTACTATAAGTGTTAACATAATTTTGACTCACCCTGTACTAGATGAAGTTGCATGTAGGTGGGGCAAAAGGGGTGCTAGAGGAATTTCAGTGTTACTTCACATTTCTCCCACTGTTACCGGAGAGATGTGTACTGGCCTACTTCACTCATTATCTATTCTAGCAAGTGGTTAAATATTCTTCTGTGCATTTCACAAAGCTGTTATAATACAGTGTAAAATTGACTTCAACCAGTTCCTAGAATTACCTATAATGGAAAGATGTGGAACATAAAAGAATTGTAAAGCAAAACACAGAAAATAAATTTTACATAACAAATTGCTCCTTCTAAACATACTAGATAGTTTCACTATTTTTTAATAAATTTACAAGTTTAGCTGAGCAGAACATTTATAATCAGTACATTTAATAAAATCTTAATATTAATGATGATCATTTTAATACTCTGTAATCTAAGTTATATAAGCAAAACCTGTACTGTATATTACTTTGGGGTAAACAAATTAACAAACAGTGCATTTTCACAGTAAGAATTTTGGTAAGTTAATTGCCTAAACTAAAATTCTTTCAGTTCTCTTGACTATCTGTTACTAATTCTTTCCATTCTCTACTTTTTTCCGAATTATTGACCAAGCTATCACTCTGTCCATGGAATTATACAGTACATCAGAGTATTAGTCAACCTTTGGCATCAGTGATTACAGACATATTATCAAACCTTCAGATGAATGTATCAACATTGTGGGCACTAGTGTGGGCTGAAAAATATTTTAGGGCACCCAAGAAGTGGGTGACCAGTTGCCCTCAATCAACCGTATATTAATACGGCAAAGGGACCCAGGAGATTTGTCTTTTCCACACAGTAATCAGAAATGTTAACATTTTCCTGTTCTATGTCATACTTTGCATTAGATTGATTTATCTTACATTCCAAAATCCGGTCTCAGTTTACTGACAGATATAAATAAACTGACGTTTCACAAATTCCACTTTTGAAGCAGTGAATAATGCATGCTTGTAAATATTGTGTGCTTTGGTCATTATTTTATCATTTTACATTTATAAATCTGTGTACAAGCTCTCTGAGTCTATTCTTACCGATGAGCACTATATAGAGATAAACTAAATTGAAATAAATGTCAAAGGTCAGAAATACTAGCATAACAATAAGGCATGGCACCTTGAATAACTACACCGAGTAAATAATAGAAAAACACAGCTTTTTTCATCAAAACAAGGCAGTATGCACTTGTACAGTTCAGTTTCATTTTGAGTACATATAATGGAGAAAAGATAATGGCAGATAGGGGAAGTTACCAAATAGCTTCTGGAGCACTTGTCCATCATATAGATCCTCAGCCAGATCCTTGACAATGATTCTCTCACCAACTAGCACATCATTGATCCAGTCTATTAACACCTGCAGAGATACAAATGAGGGAGATGCTCAGTCATTAAAAATAGAAAAATTTTTACACCTCTCAAAGAGATAAACATGACCCATGTTCTTTGTTTTTAGGATGATCTTCCCCCAAGAAGAGAGCACTAACAAATATATAGCCATTAAAAGAATGGCAAGTGCTATATTGATTTTCATTAACAGAAGGTTTGAGTGGCAAGCAGCAAGAGGTGGGAAACAACACAAGTGCAAAGAATGTCTTTATCTTTTGTCATCTATGCATTTTGTCATTAAGTTTGAAATATTATGCCATGTTTTTATGTTGTATTATTTAGAAATTGAATTTAATTACATAAGTCACTTGACTGCCAGTAAATAACAGCTTCCAACAGCTAAATTCCTAAACAAAAATGTGCAATAAACAAAAATCAAAAGGTCTGACATTCCAAAAATCAGCATTTTCAGACTTTCAGGTTCTACAGCAATGTACTTACATATGCAGAATATCTGCAATAGAACTGTTTTGGACCAACCAGTTTAAGTATATTTATAAAAATTGTTATCTTGACACAAATGCACACTCTGGCTTTCAGTTAAGCAAATATAGTATAATGGTTTTAAAAAGGGGGCTACACTGAAATGCAATGACTTTACATTGACATACTGAAATCCAGTCAGAACATAAAACACAATATATTATAATGTACTTCACTGACACATCAGACAGACTGGTGAGCATTACTTCTGTTCTAAAAACAATACAGGGAGTCCTCAGGTTACAACGTTTCGACATACAATGTTTCGAGTTTACAATGCTCACTCCCATAAAACTTAAAAAAATTTAGACATGAGTGTTTTGGTTTATGCCATTAGCATCGTACTTAAAGACTACGTGGGTGAACTAGTTTGGTTGCGTGCAGCGGAAGAATACGCAGTAACGCAGCGTATGAATGAGGGAGTTGGCAAACTAGTTTTGTTGTGCGCGGAGGAAGTGTTCCGTTTGTGTGGCTTTGTTTGGCTACTTTGTGGCCCTTATCATAGTTCCTAAATGAAAGTCAAAGTCTGGTAGTGTTTCGAAGAAGAGGGAAGCCATCACGATGAAAGTGAAATTAGACATTGTAAAGAGATCAGAAGGAATAAAGGTAAGGAATTTTTTTTACACTAATTTTTTGTCATTTTTTCTGTTACTACAGTACAGTGTACAGTACAGTATATTTATGTCCTTTTCCTTTTCTGTGGCTTAGTTGTGTTTTTATGTTCTATGTTGTAATTTTGCAAATGTGTCAGGATAGGTAAGTGACTTAGACTAAGGTGTGTTTCGACTTACACCAAAATTCAGGTTATATCACTGTTGTAGGAACGGAACTGTGTCGTAACCCGAGGACCCCCTGTAGTTCTTTTTAACAATTATGTAGTTAATTCAAATGACAAATGTCATGTTTGTTTTCTCCTTGCCAATCTAAAAATAAAATAATCTAGTTTAGTAAAAATATGAATGGAGCGAGATTTATACATGTAAATGACCAAAATATACTAAATTTAGTGCTTACTAATAAATCCTTCTCATTTTGTTATTAAAAAAAAAAAACTAATTGGAGTCATCACCAACTGGAAGCTAAAAAAATATATTTTAGCAGGTAGTCTTTCCAATTCAACATTACATGCAAAGGTTATAAAATATGGACCAATGTAAAATACAATTCTTGTTTAAAAGACCATTACCTCATTTCCAAAAAAAAAACAAAACAGAAAGAAAAGTATGTTTGCATTTAACATTTGTGCTCCATTTGTCAATGCAGTGGTCACCAGTTCCATAGCTATTTCACATTAAAGCTGTAATCAGCAACTTATAGCAACACAAAACAATGCAAATACCAAAAACAGAATATGTACTTTTATATTCCCCACAGTAATCAAAAAACTGGACAATATATGGTCACCTTCATCAGTTCTTGAAGCTTGGGGTCATTTTTTGAGTTTGGGTCAACCATAGTTCTGACTTCATTTTCCTCTGAAAAACAGAGATTTCATAATTACAAAGTGCTCTTATAGTCTATAAATAGAAAAAAGATACAAACTTCATGCCTTACCTAACATAGTATCTTCAGGATCGAGTTCAAAGGGAATTGGACTAAGAGGTAGATTAATGGCATTGATTCCTTCTTCCTGCAGCTCAGACACTGTAATAAATATGAAAAAGTCATTAAGAACACAGTTTTTACTTTGAAGCATTAAACAGAATGCACTGTAAAGGCAAAGACAAATAACATTTATTTTATATGCTACCTAAAGTCACGTCTGTTACACAAATAAAAATAATAGGCGATTTTTTATTCATCTCAGTGTCCACAAATGGTACATGATTTTCCAAATGCTCATCGAGACAAATGGTCCAAGAATGACTGTCACAAATGCTACTTGTTGCAAACAGTATGAGGTATTACCAAATACATTAGTACTGTAATATGTTTTTTTCTTTAGTTGTGTGAGATGTGTTTTTATTCGGAAACGCTGTGTATTTCAGCTATGAGCAACAGAGAAATAGGTAGTAGCCAGCTGTAGTGCAGACAGTGAGTGCTTCCCCATTCCTTTACCTTGAAGCTAAGAAATGCACCTTTTAATGTTATACTTCTTTTAGATGACAAATGACATCTGTTGTACAGGTTAAATTCCTTCACATCTTTCCAATAGCATCTTTTGTTTTGTAAATGTGTCGATCAGTACAAGCAGCCTGCTATACCCTCCCCCCTGGTCTGTTACAGCTGTTCAGACCTCAGTACTGGTAACAAAACAGTTCCCGAAGCAAATAACAGGAATCTCAAAAACTTCCCGTCTTACTCAAAGCCTCTCCGGTGGCAAGTACCCTCACACCACACTACATACCGCTTTGTTTTTGATAGCCGTGAAGTCTAGCTCACGCTGAACCATATAGTTTCCTTTCATTTAGTGTACAAAAAAGACATTTTTCCACCACTACAATATCAAGTGGCAAGGGAATGGATTGAGGGAAACTGACATTTATTTCCAGTACCAAAAATCTTGAAATGCTTGTGGCATACCACTTTAAAAATTGGGTATTTCAATACTTCTCCAGTATTGGTATATTGTACAACCCTAATGAAAGCATTACATTACTATGTATATCTCAAACACTACAATGTATATTAATCCACTACAACATTCAAACCACTGACAGGTGAAGAGAATAACATTGATTAACTCATTACAATGGCACCTGTCCATTGTAGTGAACAATGGTGCAGCAAGTGGACAGTGGTGAAGGTGGTGTTTTGGAAGCAGGAAAAATGAGCAAGCCCAAGGATATGAACGACTTTGACAAGGAATAAATTGTGATAGCTTGAAGCCTGGGTCATAGCATCTCCAAAATGACATGTTCTAGAATTATTTTGCTGTTATTTCAAGTTACTTTGCTCTTTTTTTTGACCTGAAGTTGTTCAGATTTTGATCTGAATTCACTTGTATACTGTTTACTGTATAATGTTTGGATATTAAAAGTATAGACATTTTAGGCTTTAAGTTTTTTATTCCAAATCAAATCACCTATTCTTCTTACATAAAAATAATTTATAAAAAAAAAAGCATTTGTCTTTCATAAGAAAAACTAAAAAATATATACCCACACCTACATAAAAATTATCAGTAATCATTTGTTAAATTTCCAAAATACAATTTTGGGGTTGGGGCTTTTAAGAAACATCACTTTTATTTGTTTCTGCCTAAGCAAGGTTCAATACGTAAAAAATTAAAACGGAATAAATGATGTAATTTCAAAACATTCAATTCCTGGGGGACTGGGTATGCAAAGAAAACAAATTGGGAGCACCTTGCCTATTGATATCAAACAACATTTGGTCTCATATGTGTTAGAAGTGTAATGTACTTAAGTATTACTTTTATTCTGATAGGTCTACCATTATCCCAAATCATGCTGTGTTACTGTTGTTACCAGTAGCTGAACTACAAGGTTGTATTCTAACTTTGCAGCATTAGGTGTACATTAGTGGATGGCCCTGATCTGATTGTGTAATGCTTTGGGGGACATCGACTTAAAAAGATTTTGGAACCCCAGCATTGTTTAAATTTAGTCAGACGATACTTGTATCAAAATATTTCACAGTAAAATAAGAAAATGTATTTAGAACCAAGAAATTATAGGTACATTGTTTAATTAGTCTTTAATTAGTCTTAGTTTTTTATTCATACTTTTTAGTTACACAAGAGATAAGTCACTCTTTAAAATCTGGCTTAATTTTTAAGAAAATCAAACACAGAAAATAAATTTGTTTTGAAAGTACTGATCAGATTGTGGGATGAAGGAAGTTATATATCTAGTCTTTTGTCCCAGTTTATTGTTCTGTGTGGAAAAAACAGAACAATCAGTCCATAAGCACATACTAGAACAGATGAGTAATATCAGAAGGATGTCAGATGGGACACAAGTTAAGACATTTTAGAGAATGCAACCACTTAGTCTTGGATTTGAAATACATTGTCCTGGAGATTGTTAGTTGGCATCCAAGGGGCAGTGACTATGAGAGAGCTCTATTATGTGGAGAAGCTTTATGGATCTTTTACTTGGAAATGTCAAAAACAGATTGGTCTACAAAAATCATTAAGCATGGGATGCTACCTTTGACATTTACGCACTTCAATGCACCTTCATTTGTCGACTTAGCTTCAACGTAAGCTATATACTAGTGGGCTCAGTGTTATGCTCTGATCTACATGCTCTACAGAGCCTACTGTCACTTGGCCAAAGCCATCAGTACAATCATGATAATGTTCTCTGACACTTTTAACACCATCCTGCCTCACCTACTGGGGAAAAAGCTCAACGTTTTGCATCTTGATTATGGACTACCTGACCAACAGACAGCAGTTTGCGAGGCTCAGGGACCATGTGTCAGAAATGATGGCATATAATACTGGAGCACCTCAGTCCAGTCCTGTCCTGTCTCCCTCCCTCCCTGTTTACTCACTACACAACTTTCTTCTAGTACAATTCCAGCGCTTGCCACCTACAGAAATTTTCAGATAACTCCTCTGTCATAGGCTGTATTAATAATGGAGACGAGACGGAGAGCAGGAGGCTTGAGAGGACTTTGTCTTGTGGTGCAGAGAGAACCACTTGCAACTCAACATCAGCAAGACAACAGATCTGGTGGTGAACTTCCGGCAAGCAAAACAGTCTCTGAGACCAGTCACCATTTAGGAGTAGGACATAAAATTGCTGCAGAGCTACATGTGCTGGGGGTTCACAAAAATAGCAAACTGAGCTGGACTGACAACACGATGGCACTATACAAGAAGGGACAGAGCAGACTGTACTTCTGTAGGAGATGGCTAGAAATGTTCTATCAGTCCGAAGTAGCCAGTGTATTATTCTATGCTGTGGTCCCTCAGGAAGCAACTTGAGCTCAAAAGATGCACAATACCTGAACAAACCTATTAGGAAAGCTGCACCATCACAGGCATAACACTGGAAACAAAGAACGCTGCTGTAAAAAAAAAGAATGGTGTCAAAATTGGATGCATTCATGAAAAAGCCGCTTTATCCCCTCCAGGAACTGCTTGCTTGGAGCACTTTTATTCGCAGGCTCATTCTATCATGGTGTGCTAAGAAGCATCTCTGGGGATCTTTTCTGCCCGCTATCAGGCAAATCAGTGCTTCCTTGTGATGTCTCAAGTTAAATACTGATACTTAATTTTGCAATTTCTGCATAAAACAGTTATTATATATTTATGTTGATTGATTGCATTATTTGTCTTTCGAGTCTGTATTTTTGTTTTTTGTTTCTACTGCTGTATGCATTTAAATTTCCCTTTGGGATTAATAAAGTTTATCAAATCTAATCTGATGTTATTGTATTAAATGCAAAGATCACTGGTCTCTTGAGAGTTTGTATGAGTAAGTATGTGGATTATACTTTGGTTTCATTTATCAGTTAGTGTTTAAACATATGACTGAATACTATGAGTATCTTCTCACATTTAACATGTACAACATTGTTTACTTTTAGTTAGTTCTAAGACTTACAGCTGGAATTACAACATCGCTACCTGTGGCATCTGTATCAGAATCCTGACTATAATTTAGGTACCTGTATCTGCATCATAATCTTTTATTATATTTAGGTACCTTTACACTCATCTTCTTATACTGTTTTTTATTTTGCTTCTGGATATTTCAATTTCTTAAGTTATTTCTACTGTGTACCGGTATGTGGAAACCTATTCATTTGTTTTTTTTTTTTAGATATGGTAATCTGGATAGCTTTTACAGGAATGGATACTCAGGATTTATGTGACATATTGCTCAGTCAGGAGTCTTCTTTCAACAGGCATTAATACATAGTGCTGATATACATCTGAAATTTTGATGTATTTACCTATTTCTCATTACACAGTTGAGTCTGATGTGTGTGTGTCCCGTCTGCTTAGTGAACACACCTAAGCTCTGATTTTCTGGGATTTGGGGTATTAACTTCATTATCGAGGGCATGACTATTGCATGAAAGTGTGTATTTTTGACAAAGATAAATGATAAATCTGGCACCTGAGTTTTAATATCATTGTGATTTATAGCAGATTTGATATTGTTCTATGGGTCTATGTATTGATGATGTATTGGTATTAAAATGTTGATGGTTTTTGGCTGTTTTAATCTAGTTGCATTTAAGGTATCCATAGTAGTGTTATAAATATTCATAATAGTTTTTTAGTATGATGTTAACAGTTCTCCTTTATGGTCACAGTTTCTTCCTGAATAAATTTATATTTGGATATTATTGACTGTTTAGTAAATTGAAAATGGCCACATATGTTTCTGTGGCTGTCTAGTGCTGTATATTGGAAATTAATTTTAATATGGTTCCAATAACTATACATATTTTTGTAAAAAGCAGCAATACAAATACAATGTACATATGGGTTTCTTCTACTTGTGTAATATCTTTTCAGTTTAACAAATCAGAGATTAAGAGGTGATAAAAAATGACAGTGATATAACAGTGATTGCTAAATAATATAATTTCTGCATCTCTGAAATGTGGGATGTTGCTTGAGTAACTGTGTGTAACCCCCACAGAGAGGGTGACCAGAATAGAATTCAAATCCTTGTCCCTCAAGATTTGAGGCAGAAATTCTAACCACTGTATTGCTGTCCTGCAATAACAGAATGTATAAACCAGTTATCACTGTACTCTTCACCATAGTACAAAAATTCTGATGACATCATAATTCATCTTTCTTAGACTTTCAGCACAGATGAACAACCCACCAGCCAATGGGAGGTTATTTACTAAGCTTTGCACAGGGAAAAGAAAACAAAAAAACAATATTCTTGAGTATATTTAGAAAGCAAAATTTATATAAGATTAATACCAAAGATCACCCCTAATTACTTTTAAATATATGATTTAGAATAACTTCTAGCACTTAAATACATCTCTCCAAAAGGAAATATAAATTCAAGGAAGGCAAGTGTGAAATCATTTTCAACATTAACAAAAAAGGATAGATACTGAAAACATCAAATTCAGCTATAACTGACTTGTTCAATTCCACATGCACATATTGAGCCAATAAATCATTTAAAAGTAGTCTAACTGTAAATGTCAGCTAGTACAAATTCTCCTTTAAAGCTTAGCTGTGGTAATGACCTGATATCTCAGTTTAAACATCCCAGTGGGAACTATAAGGATAAACAATAGCAGATACTACTTTACAGAATCATAGCTGAAATTAGGCCCTATGATTTTCTGTACAGATAGCTTTCAAAAACAAGTGCAGCAGAGACCATGAAATTATTTTGTGATATTAGCAGGCTCTGCAAGGCTTGACAAAGTATCAAACACAGCTGCAATACAGTTAGTGCTACTCAACAGCTTAGACACCATACCTAAGGAAGGGTTCAATCCATTTTGCTACTAGCCATGTTTGGAAATCTATTGTCACAAGTTATCTAGGCAATGGTTTTTGTTGGTTGAGTAAATCCAGTGGCTAAGGCAACTTGGAATGAAAGAAAGGGATTTGTCTAAGAAATGCGTCAAATAATACACTTAGTTGCAGATAAACAGCAAACTGCTACGGCACTAGGCTGGAAATGAAAGAGATTCCAAAGCATATCCTCTTTAATAAAACCCCTGTGTGCGTCCAGGTGATGAATTACCCATGCACAGGGCCACGCATCGCACCATGCCCCATCAATGCGCACGGCACCTTTGTCGCACACACACTGGAGGCTGGGCACACAGTGAACGGCCTATCCGCGGCCGCGCATGATAAGCAAATAAAGGACATCATTGCTGGTGAGAGTGCTTATTGGGAAGTCGCGACCGCCCACATGAAATCTGTCCTTGTTAGGCGCCACACATACAATAATCAGCTGCACACCACCACAGATTAAAATACTTGCTGGGGAACTGCAAAGTACTTGCTGGGGGAGACACTACAGGCACGATTATCAGCGGCACGCCACACATTACATCAGTTGCTGGGGACACTCTGCTGATTGCCCACTGTTGTGACAGAAAATTAAAGTCATATTACGGACATCAAAACCAGTATTACTTTCAGAGAAAATTACAGGCATTTTACGGAAATCCAAACCAGTATTACTGCAAGAGAAATTTAAAGTCACACAATACAGTGACACATATTACAACCACATACAAGCCAGTATTACTGTAAGAGAAAATATTACGGATGTATCTACTAATAACATGCCACCCAAAAAAAAGGGATACATCAAGTAGGACAAAAGACACAGACAATCAAATCCTATATAAGCAACATCTCCTGGAAGAACAGTCAGCTCAACAAGTAAACATCAACAAAAGAAAGGCTGAAAGACAAAGAAAAATACGAGCAAACAGATTGATTGAAGAAAAAGAAAATGAGCGTCAGAAAAACGCTAAAATAGAAAGAAAAAGTTGCCATCTACTTACCAGAACCAGTATTCAGCCACGGTCAGTTATATGTTGCATTATCAAGAGTTAGAAGTTTTCCAGATGTTGTTGTCAAGGTTGTAGATGGCCCTGAACAAGGCAAACTGTTGCCAAACTCAGACAGAATATTTACAAGAAATGTTGTCTACAATGAAATTTTATAGAAACATTTCATGAGGTAAAAATATAGAAAATTTTTCCTAAATATCTTCTTCAGATATTGTGTATTACAGATTGCTACAAAGTTTTACACTAAGGCAATATTAATTATACTTACTGTATTGTCATATATACGTTTCTATTTTATTTTTATTATTATTTCACTTTAGGCTTCTTGCAAAAATATTGCTGAAAAAAAAAATTTAAGACAACAAACAGAATGAGGTCAAGGTCCCTTGCCATTTAACATACAGTAGTCCCTCACAATATCGCGCTTCGACTTTTGCGGCTTCACTCTAACGCGGATTTTATATAAAAGCATAACTAAATATATAATGCAGATTTTTCGCTGCTTCGCGGGTTCTGCGGACAATGTGCCTTTTTACTTCCTGTACATGCTTCCTCAGTTGGTTTGCAAAGTTGATTTCATACAAGGGACGCTATTGGCGGATGACTTAGAAGCTAACCAATCAGAGCATGCAGTTAAGTTCTCCTGACTGAGAAGCTAACCAATCAGAGCACGCAGTTAAGTTCCTGCGTGCTGAATGCAGTGTTAACCAGGAAGTCTCGTCTCGCTCATTCAGCATCATAATCACATAGCAAAATATGTTAAAATTCCGGAGACTTGGAGAAGTAAAAATTACGCTTTCGAATTTCTGGAATGCATAAATTATGTGATACAAAAGGAAATGTTCAGTGATTGGCGTAGTTCATCTTTCCACACTCTCATTATTGATGAAAGTACAGACATTTCTGTGAACAAAATGTTAATTCTTTATGTAAAATTTAGAAAAGCAGAGGAGACATCTTACTGTACTATGTTTGCTGGGATTCTGAAGCTTACAGAATGTACAAGTCAAGCTATAGTAGAAGCCATTACGCAATTTTACAAAGAGAACAATCTGGATTTGATGAAAATGATAATGTTTACGTCAGACGGGGCTTTCGTAATGTTAGGAAAACATAACGGTGTTGCTGCAAAACTTAGACAATCTATTCCATATTTACTTGAGCAGCATTGCGTAGCACATAGAGAGGATTTAGGACTTGATAAGGCATGGAAACATGTCTCTTTAATGAAAGACATTGAAACCCTAATACGTACAGTCTATACTATTTTTAATCGTTCATCTGTGAAGAAATCCCATTTTGAGGAACTCTGCCAGGCTGCAGAACATGATTCAGTTGCATTCAGACCACTACATGAAGTCAGATGGCTTTCTAGACATTTTGCTGTGAGGGCCATGGTCAAGAACTATGATATGTTGATTCAGTATTGTAGGGAACAAGTTGAAGAAAGCAATGACCCTATCGACAATTACTGCTTCGAAAAGTTGACCAAACCAGAGTATCGTGTTGCCATAGCTATTTTGAATGAAGTACTAACAGAACTGGCAGAGTTATGTCGACTTCTTCAGAGAAGTAACCTGACAACTATAGAAGCGTTCCAGTTTACCAAAGCCAGAATTAAGAAACTTCGATCACAGTATCTTGGTGAAAACACTCATTTCTCAGCAGAAGTTGATAACTTAATGACATCATATGCGCTTCCGGTCGACACCACTGCCGTTGTCCGTTTTATAGAGAGAGTTTGTGATCACTTTAACAGTAGATTTCCTGACAATGAACTCGGTGATTGGTCTGTTTTTGATAAAGATGCTTTCACTGCTTCTGAAAATTTGAATAATTTCTTATTTGGATCAGACAAATTTGAAAAGTTGGCAGCAAGATATAGCATCTTACTAAACAAGCAAGAAACAGATTTTAAGAAGAACTTGATTGCTCAGTATGTAGACTTTAAATTGATTATTAGTGAGAAGCAGGCAACAGGTGCCCTTAAGAATTTTGATGACATGGTTGCTTACACTGGGCAACAGGAGCAGTTAACTGACTTGTCTCAGCTGCTGGACATTTGTGCTACCTTCTAGGCGTCCAGCGCTGATTGCGAGAGAGGGTTTAGTTTGATGAATCAGATTAAAACAAAGTCAAGAAATCGCTTAGAAGTCGACCATCTGGATAACCTTATAAGGATCAAACTTTACTTATCAGGACATACAATTAATTTGAATGAAGTTTATTCTTTCTGGAAGAGCAGCAAAGGACGACGAATTGTTTCTACAGCTGAATGAGCCGATATGTGAATTTTGAAAAATTATATTTGAAATTAATCAATAATAAAAACTAGTTTCTCAAATATTTTCTTCTAGTGTGAATTTGTCTTTCTCTGCATGTTTTATTTTCACCCCAATATTTTGCACAAAAAAAAAAATTACGGAGAAAAATTTTGCACACGTGTGTATGCCTTTGCACAAGCACCAGTCAGCCTTAGAGGGAACATTGCGCTCGATATCTTTAAAATAATATTTAGGTTTTACTGTATATAAACAGTGTCTTTATATACATAATTTCAATGAATCTTAACTAATATCTAAGAGAATACAAAGGGATTATGCTGTATAACTCTGCGGGGAATATTTATAAACAGTGTGGGAGAGTTTATAAGGGCTTAAAATATATAAAAATAACCATAGAAACACAGTGAACCCTCGTTTATCGTGGTTAATCTGTTCCAGACTCTACCGTGATAAATGAATTTTCGCGAAGTAGGATTCTTTATTTATAAATCAAATATTTTCGCAGTTAGAATATAGAAAACCTGTTTACGACCTTCTAAATACGTTTTTTAACATTATTAGAGCCCTCTAGACATGAAACAACACCCTTTAGTCACCATTACACTCGTATTACTCAATATATTAGACAAAATAAGAGAAAATAAGACATATTAGACGTTACAAATATCATATTACTAGGCGCACTCGCCTTTTAAGGCGACCAACTTTTATCTTCAATTATTGTGCGCTCCATGTGTACATCAGGCATGTAAGTGTAGAGAATGAGAACATCAAAGTGTCCATTCATAACATCTTTTTTTTTTTATCCCCTCAAGTGCCTGTCCAAAGTCGTACAATGTCAGCCCGAATCTGTACCGCTAAAGACGGAGTTTCATGCACTAAATAAGCTATAGATGAGAATAAGCAAGCACCATCTCCCCTGATATTTACTACGCGGTGAGGCATTTGTACTCCATCAACATTAATTATTTCCAGAGACATAATTTTTTCTATTTTTCCAGCGCATCGTGCACAAAAGCAAGGGAACGATGAGAGCACCAGAACTCTGCTCACATCGCGTCGCTTCGTACCTCAAGCCGCAAGTAGTAAGTCTGTAATAAGCGGAATACCACTATGCTTTGCACTCATGGGACGGAAGGACAATCCCGAACGCTTTTCTATAGTAGATTATTGTACTGTACATTTAATTGCACACAACCACTAACCTATGAAGGCACGACCTCAGTAGGAGAGTCTTGTTGTCTTCTTCCGCTAAAGAAGTACTAGGAGTACGCAGTGGGTGTCTGGATGCGCGGCTGAAGAACATCTTGATAGGCAGTAGCTGGCGCTGTCTTTTCACATGCGTGAGGAGGCTTTTGTAGGGTATTGCCATCTTTAATCATATACAAGAGTTTCACCTTCTTCTGGATAGTAAGCATCTTCCTCCGGCGCTTAGTTTTATTCTCAGAAGGCTTAGAAAAAGCAGCACGTTTAGGAGCCATCGTAGGGCTTAGATAAAAATTCTCAGAAAGCGCATGCGTAGTGACGTAAGCGTGTATGAGAAAAAAATCTTGATAGAGTGAAGCCGCGAAAGTCGAAGCGCGATATAGCGAGGGATTACTGCATATGGTTTCTACTTCACGGATTTTCACCTATAGCGGGGGGGTCTGGAACGCAACCCCCGCGATCGAGGAGGGATTACTGTAGACTGTTCCTACTAATGTTTTTTCACTACTGTTCTAGCGCCCGTTATTGTAACGGGCTTAATATCTAGTCAATTTAATATTTTACAAGAAAAATAAGTGAGCAAACTGATATCTAAACTAGGTTTAACAGAGGGCAAGCCTCACCAAGTAATATAAATATGAAAATGTGTGCCACCATAGTATTTCGTGAAATTGTAACTTGGAATGTTAAATGATTTTATCTTTTTTGTAGATCACATATTGTTTAAATCATGGGAACATGCAGCTATTATTTACAGGATAAGGTAACAAATTTGGTTGCCAATGTTAAATGCACGTGTACAGGTAAAACAGAGTAATACACATTATGGCATGACATACAGTACTATTCATAAATCTTCTATCATGTTTATCTAGTTCCTGGTCATAAGAGTTGGTGCATATCCCCTGTAGCAGTATATGTAGTATAGGAACTAACCCTGAATGGAATGCCAGTTCATCAAAGAGCATATTCAGCAACACATGATAAATTTTTAGTCTCCAATAACCCTTACAAATACTTCTTTAGAAAGTGGAAGGAAACTCAGAATACCTGAAGAAAAAAAAAACAATGAAGCCTCCTGGATAACAAGGGAACTCCATAATGGCATTCAAACCAGGACTAGGGAGTTTTAAGGCCACAAGGCTGACAACTGAACATCATGCCACCCATAGTACAGTACCATTGTAGCAATATGCACATGTGGTGTAGACACATACAAGTTGAACCATGTACGGCTTGAATATTTTGTTGTTGTTGTTGTTATTATTATGATTTTTTTGTACTTTTACTGTTTATTACTTCAACAATACTCTTTTATGATCTAAAGACAACTGTGCTGCCTGGCAGTTAGAAATAAATGTTACATAGATGTCACAAGACTTAACATTTTTTCTATTGCATATTATATTTGGCTGCATATTGCAGTTCACATACTGCAAAAATGTCAAATATAGTCATTTCTTTAGTTTTCTCTTCTTTTCTGAAGGTTACGTTATTTATAGATTTATCATTGTTAAATGCATTTGAAACAATTCTTAACCAGGGCTTACAAAATGGATGGATGTATATGTTCCCAGGAAATGTACCTAATGCGTGATGTCCCAGCCACATGAAACTGTCTGTGACAAGACATTAAACATCAATATATCAAATTTTACATTTGAAGGAGGGGCGGCACGGTGGCGCAGTGGTAGCGCTGCTGCCTCGCAGTTAGGAGACCCGGGTTCACTTCCCGGGTCCTCCCTGCGTGGAGTTTGCATGTTCTCCCGTGTCTCGTGGGTTTCCTCGGGCGCTCCGGTTTCCTCCCACAATCCAAAGACATGCAGGTTAGGTGGATTGGCGATTCTAAATTGGCCCTAATGTGTGCTTGGTGTGTGGGTGTGTTTGTGTGTGTCCTGCGGTGGGTTGGCACCCTGCCCAGGATTGGTTCCTGCCTTGTGCCCTGTGTTGGCTGGGATTGGCTCCAGCAGACCCCCGTGACCCTGTATTCGGATTCAGCGGGTTAGACAATGGATGGATGGATACATTTGAAGGGTCATGTGGATTCAGAGCTTATTTTCAGTCTAATGCTGCTATTATGAGATGCCCACACCCTACCTGCTTACAAGGCTCAACTGATCTTCCCGTACAGTCCTATAAAAGTTCCAGAAATACAAAAATTTTAAAATAGCCATCCATCCACCCATTCACTCAGTTAACCTGTGTAATACAGCTTTAGTGTCACAGGTCCATCCCAGCTACAATTGATGACAGTAAGGCTGGGTGATGTATCAAAAATTTACCGATACCGTCATTAAGGGTCTCTACCCCCTAATTTTCTTTCTGTCAGTATGTCTGATAAAAGCTCTCCTCACTCTGCACTAGTGTTGGATTGGTACTAAACAGTTTGGCTTCCATATCAATACCAGCTTTTTATATAACATATAAGCACAGAAGAATATGACATAAGTTCATATTTTTCACTAAATAAAATGAATAATTAATGTTTTTTCCTTGAAAATGTATTGACGAAACTGAACAAAAATTGTAATAAAAAACTACTTAAGATTATTTATATCAGGCAAAATGCCCATTGTTGGCTGGGTGGCCTTTTGTCTTGGAACCCCTACAATTTAACTGGAGTTTATTTTTTGTTTTTTTCTGTCAACCCTGGTCAACTAACCTTCTAATCTGTCCATCATTTACAGACTTAAAAAAATGATATATTTAAGGACTCTGTCTTAATTATATATCTATCTTATGTAAGTATGCATTATTTATTTTGTGTTCTGATTATGCATTATTACTCTTATCTAATTGTAATTTTTTTCTGCATGCAGCTACTTCTTAGACATCTTGCCAAACACTTTGAGTTACATCGTTTTTTTTGAAAATGTGCGATACAAATAAATGTTGTTGTAGCAATTGTCATTATTTAGGCTATCCATTCAAACAAAGTCCCAAAATCTGAGAAGTATTCATCAACCTTTGGCTTATAAAACATAAAGGGCAAAAAAAGAATCTTCATACAATAAAAGATTTTCAAAAATTCTCTGAAGCACAGGGAGCTGCGAGGAACACACAATCACATAAAGAGTTGCCTGAAATAAGCAACCTAGTAGCAAACAAGTACCAATACAAAATCAATAATAAATAAAAAAATGGTCAACAACAGTGCAGAAAGGTTATTAAAAAAAAAAATCAAAAAACACAATCACAAAACAAAGCAAAAATCACCAATGCCAAATCATACACTGTGCCTTTCCTCAACTTTCACTGGGCTGAGGGCAGTCTCTTGACCGAAATAAACCTGTGGCCCCACCTTTAATGGAAACGATCACAACACACATCGAACATAAAAGAACAAGCATAGACACACAGAAACTTAATAAAACCACAAACAAATAACACATAATAACACAAATAACAAACATAAATAACATTAACATAAGCAAAATAATGTGAACAAAAACACACAAAAAAGAATTAGAAGAACAGCCTGGGAAGGACCTCAGGCTAAAACATAACAGCAACAGAATAGTGGTGCATTTAATTTAAATATTGTAACATCTACAACCAAAAACAACAAGGGTACACATGCTGGAGCTCACCTGACCCAAAAGCCTATTACTGTCGACAAATTTACCACAATGCCCCAGACCCCCCGATTAAGGCTGTAAGGAACATCATTTTCTTTTCAGTTGTTTCTAGATCTAACTGACTTCAATGCATATTCTGGCCCTAAAGCATCACGTTACTTCCCCCTCTGTCTCTCTTTTCTTGTACTGTACTCACAATTCTGCTCCTGCATATTGTGCTGTGCCACCCCTGCTTATGTTTAAGTTTAGGTAGCTTTTACTATTCCAGAGAGAAACTTCTTT